>NW_027175943.1:2223473-2248473 GCF_023055335.1 Clinocottus analis | reverse complement strand
ACAATAAAAAAGTCTCTCAGTGTTAGATGAGAAGATACCACTGTCATGTCAGCTAGTTAGCTTAGCATTAGTGAACAGATGGACTTCATTAACCCTGATCCTATTAATTGTTGGAGTTGTGTTTAGAGGTTTTACATGGAGGTTTTACATTATTGAAGCACTGATTTCTATGTTTAATTTGATATCTAACAAGAGGTTTAGAGGGATTTATACCATGTTTTTATTGATTTGGACCTTGTAACCTGAAACAAAAGGATGTTTGTGGATGCTGGGGCTCAAAGACCTGAAGAAAAACATGCTTGGATAGCATTATTATTAACAATATTATTATTAATATATGTTAATGCTCCGCTGCTGGAATTAAGGAGTTTAGCATCTTCAATGTAGCTTTAAATCCAGCTTGTAACTCGTGTCTTTCACGTTCATCCGGCTCTGAAACTAATGTTTTTCTTTACATTTTAAAAAGAGACGAGCGTAAACGCCGACTTTAACTTTCCACCCGTGAGCTCGAGAGACGTTCACGTCTCTGAGTCACGCCGCCGACCTGCGAGTGCAAAAGTAAAACCGAAAAGCGACAAATAAGCACGTCGCCGCCTGAACGCGGCGCTACAGGAGGTGATGCAGCGGCAGGAGCCGTGTCATTTACCTGCAGGGACCCGGCTGTAATGTAGCGGTCGCTGCTGTGTTATTTACCTGAACGTACACAGTGTGTGTGTGTGTGTGTGTGTGTGTGTGTGTGTGTGTGTGTGTGTGTGTGTGTGTGTGGACAGTAAGTGCAGCCTTCTGTGTCAGACGGTAATTGATGTTTGGATAGCGACCGAGCTACAGCGCGAAGCTTACAGGTAGTCTGCTTCTAGCAAGTTGTGGACACACACACACACACACACACACACACACACACACACACACACACACACACACACACACACAGGAGTCTCAGTTGGAGTTGGTTCTTTTTCGAAAGGATAAACATAGACATAGTTTTTGTCACTCTAAAAGTAGTGTGTATATATGTATATATGTATATATATATATATATATATATATATATATATATATATATATATATACACACACACATATATACATATATATATTTATACATATGTATATATACATATGTATATATACATGTGTATATATAGATATATACATATGTATATATATATATGGATATATATATCCATATATATGTATATATATATATATATATATATATATATATATATATATATATATATATCCATATATATGTATATATATATATATATATATATATATATATATATATATATATATATATATATATATATATATATATATATATATGTATATCCTAACTCGTGTATATCCTAACTCGTAACTCAAGTTCTCCAATAAATGTTTGAATATGAATAGAAATAGAAGCTGTGTCTGCGTCCATGAGTATAAAATAGTACTTCAAGCTTTACGGCCGCTGCACTGAGCTCGTTAACGTTACAGGAATTTACATGAAGCCAGCGGGTTTCTATATTGACGTGTAAAACAACCCACAAAAGCTTCCTCTTAAATGTCACTGCGGGTCATAAATCAGAGATTGCGGCTCCTAAAACACAAACAGTCTGTGAAGACGTTAAAACACGAGCAGCTTTGATCCGCGCTGACAACGTCTACGTACGAGAAAAGTTAATCGAGCTTTTTTTGCCTGTAACTTAATAATTAATATCCCCCAAAAACAGTTCACCTCAACTGAATCCAGGCACAGGAACAAATGCAAACCACTAACTTCACGCCCTAAATATAGCACAATGAATGTGATAATTAAAATATGACGATGGATTGACATCGTCTTTCTTTCATGGTTTGATGTCGTGTAAAAAAACAGATAACCGCACTTCCATTTGTGACACGATGAGGTGTTTGTAGGTGATTGGCGTCTGTATTTGTGTTGTGGGCGGGGCTTTGGCTGGTGGATATATTAGGTTTAACTATGTAGTTAATTATAACACTTTAAACGCCCCAAAAACAGCTCGTTATAAATAAAATCGGCTGAAAAAACAAGTTGTAGGTGGACAAACATCCATTAGCCAATCACACCACTGATATCCTGATGAATAAGACTTTGTGGTAGCATATATATATATATATATCAACGGGTTAAAAGCAAGCAAACGCATCATCTCTGCGTGTGGAACAAGAACTCATAGAGTGTGTTTTGTGTGACAAATATGGAGTGAAGATGCTCGCTAACAAAGACCAAACATCTGCATCTTGTGGGCCTGAATGTGATGACTTCACCGTGCAGGACGAGACTCACCCTGCTGCCTTTCTCTGGGTTGCACCTGCATCCTTCGCCGCAGTTTCTGCCGGCACACGGCTCGTCTGACGTACCCTGCAGAAGAAGAAGAAGAAGAAGAAGAAGAAGACGTTAATAATGCGTAAGGAGAACATTTTGGACGTTTTGGAGCTTGAGCGTTCAAGCTTCCTCCTTGTTTTGAGCCACAAAGAGATGGAAAACGGAGGCGGAGCTGGAAGAAAAACACCCCTGAGTCATGAGGATGTGACGAGAAGTTGCATCAGAGAGAAGTTGGCAGGGATTTTAACCGGATTTAGCAGATCCAGTCGTTGCTGAGTGAAAAAGTGCATAATTCTTTAAAAGGTGGATTTAATTATGCATCAAACAAAACGTGTACGACCAGGTTCCTCTTTTGTGTTTTCAGCCTTCACCTGTTCTCCCCGTAGCCGGGTTCATCGCCTCCGGCTCTTTACTCTGATTAGTAGACACACAAAGCAGCTTTAAGGACAACCAGAGTCCAGCGTCACAATGTCACTGCGACCAGAGGCGCGCTTGTTTTCTCTGGGCGAGGGGCGGGTGGGCTTCATCTTTTATCAGGAGGAAGCATTTTGTAGTCGACTTCAGTTTGGATTGAGTGACACACAAGGTTTAATCTCAGGGGAGGAACTCATAATCTGCTAAATTGAGGATGAAAGAGGACAGATGTTGAATTAGAAGACGTCAACGTTGAAAATGTTACAGCAAAAATGGACAACGAGTCCATATAGTTCTTTTAGGAAAAAGAAATATGCCGGTCGACCATCATGACTTTTATTGATGTGTATGCATGCATGAACATAAATGCATTGTAAAAAACGTCAATATTTTAATAATCCTTGTGTTTTTCGGTTTGTTTTAGTTTTTTAAAACATCTGCCTCTGGGCTGACTCTGGCACATTTAACAGATTTTGTTTTTATTAATGTGCACTGTCTCCTTATTAAATAACCCATTTAAACACGATTGAAAGCTCCAGACTATGCAGCTTGAGTCAGATCCTACATCCATAACACTTAGAAACATTATACAAAAAACAGACAATTTCATAATTTACATCTTAAACTCTTTGCTCATAACTCTACATGTGATAATAATAATTTAAATAGTTCATATATATATTATTACAACAAGGACAAGCAAATTATAATATTGCCACAACTTCCTCGGGGACGGCGTTCGCTCAGTTGCGAGATCTTTTTATTAAAAGTGTGCACAGTAAACACACTTCATCACCGTCTGTGGCTCATGAACTACAGACTCGCGTCTGTGTTCATGGTGGCATTCCTGAGATCTGACCGAACATCACGCTGTCAGACTCCATAAGCAGAGCGCTCCTATAAGCTGACGTATGAGTGGCTTAAGCTCACATGTGCGAGCCTCTTAAAAACCCCGACGCCATCTTTCCACTCGACGGCGAGCAGATACACGCGTTTTCTTACGACGTATCTGTGCGTTTGAAGCGTTAAACGCCGTCAAGCACACAACTGTTCACACACTTAATTACCTCGGATGCAAACGTGTCATGCGAGTGCATAGTTTTGAGGGCCTGTTTGGGGTCAAACTCAAAAGGTCGCGGCCGGCATTTCAATGTGATTAGTGGATGAAAGGGTGCTGGCAGGGTGGAGGAGAGGGAGGAGGGATAAGAGGGCGTCGACTGCGGCGTGATGGAGGTTCAGGGGACGGGGGTGGCTGAGGAGAAAGTGCGGGGCGCATTAGTTCATGCGACCACAGCCTGTGAGTGCTCGTAATCACAATAATCGAGGTCAAGGGCCCTCCAGGACCCCCGTAAGTAGTCATCAGATGGTCTCGTCTGGGGCTGATATAACAAGAGCCTGGGAAAGACCGGTGGGAAGACGTCTAATAAATGCTGAGTTGAAGAGGGAGGTGATGATTGATGGAGCAGCCATGCACAGCGTTTGTGTATTATATCAATAAACAGTGTATTGGTCTGCTTTTGAGGAATGTTGATCACATTTTATTGATATTCTCAGGGAGAGAAAGTACAAATTGCACTTAAGTACACATTTGAGGAAATCCCTTTACTTCTTTACATGAATGAACTCTTTAAAAAGCCTCTCGGATCAGCTGTTTAATGCATCGTCATGTATCGTACAGTAAAAGTTGGCTTATAAGACCGTAGCTCCCCGCTGTAGCCAACTAGCACTGCTGCTAGCTCTCCGCTAGCTCCCTGACTACCACTGAACAGAGCGGGATCAAGCTAGCAGCAGCGCTAGCTGGCTACAGCTAGCGGAGACAAGCCTTTAAGGTAGTAGCGGCTTCAACCCGACTTCTAAATATATCTACTTCAGGGTTGAGTATTTTCAGGGGGGTATTAGTACTTCTCAGTACGACATTCATTAAAAAAAAACGTTTTTATACAGCTCGATTTTACGGATCACAAACTGGCCTTAGAGGGCTTTTCAATCCAAAGATGACATCCTCCGTCCTCGGACCGTCGCATAGGAAAAGTAAAAACTTCCCAATCAGAAACATGCGTGATCCCGGTGAGGACGGAGGAGAAACGGGAGGAAAACACACAACAAGGAGAAAGCGAGCTCGGCACAAAGTACATGAGAGAAAAGGGAGAAAGAGAAGGAGGGGAAAGGTCAGCGGTGTTGCTCCTGCTTTCTTCCCTCTGATCTCCTCCTCTCCTCTAATCACAATGACAGAAGGAGGGCAAGAGAGGGAGAAAGTGAGCAGGGAAACACTGAAATTTGGGCTAATGGAGGGAGCGAGAAAGCAGAAAAAAGAGAGCGGGTAAAAGAAATGGACGGAGGCCAAAAAGAGAGAGCAGCTCAAATGAAACTTCTTGCCGAAGAGGCGAAAGAAGAAGATGCTAAAAATAGTAAAAACCATGAAAACTATTAGGTGAAGGTTTAAAAATGAGGCAAAAGAACGACAAAAGAGCTGCGCTCTCTTAACTGCCATCTCTATATCACGTTGCTCTTATTATTCAGCTCCATTGTCCTTTTTGTTGAGGCATGAATACCTTCTCAGGTATTGTCCAATCAGAGCGGGCCGCCTCAGATTGTCATTGGCCCCTGCAGATGCATTGTTCTGGGATATAATCCAGTCTCCACCTGAGCGGGGCGGAGATCCCAGTTCAGTTATCTCCTCGTCCACACCCAGAGCTGAAGAGCGAAGGACAATGTGGGCAACCAGCTGGCACCCGAGGGAGAGCGCAGGACGTGTGATGTGGCGTCGAATACAGGCAATAAAGAGTTATTGTGGAGGTAAATATACGCACATTGGTGCAGGAAATGCTGCATGGGTACACACAAGCTACCCCAGTACTCATGCTAAATTACACCTGAAGTTGAAAACACGTCAATCAAAAAACTATATTGTCCTCACTTTGCTTAAACTGGTCATGGTCCTCACATGGATGGAAATACAAGAGTAGACATACACACACACACACACACACACACACAGGGCAGTTCAATATCGACGCTTGGTGCTCGTCTTGATATTGACGATGTAAACATGTACTTATTAGACTTCAGTACTACAGTAAACTTGTTTATAGGACTGTTATCTGTTTCTAAATGCATTTTATTTTATATTCCATTGTCAATTTAATAGGTTTCCATTTCTCGCACCGCGTTGGTTGTTGTTGTTTGTCTAATGTATGCACCGCCCGCCAAGAAATAGTCCTTCTATGTGCAACATACCTGGCAAATAAATATTTCTGAATCTGATAGTGTGAAGCAAACCTTTTAAAATCCAAACAACGATCTTTTCTTAAATCTAACCAGGTAGTTTTGTTGCCTAAACCTAACTAAGTTGTTTCCTGTGAGAGATGAAAGTTTATTGGATGTTTCTAAACCTTCGTAGGAGAAGATAGAACTAATTAGGTGTCACCTTTTGAGGATCGGTTGTTACTTTACAGGCGTACTTGATTAAACTTAAACGCCCAACCGTTCAAAATAGCGCCGTGGTGGTTCTGCCAAAAAAGCCATAAAATATGACGAGTACCGACGAGATCAGGTTTCTCCGGGCTACATTCTTCCACAAAGAACAAAGAGGACAAAGATGTGAAACCCTGGTTTCACAATATGAAAGCTACTTGATCGTGTAATCATCTTACACCCTCTTGAAACACAACCTGCGAGTGTGTTGTTTTGTAATTTTGGTTGAAAAGGCCCTTTATGCTGCGAGGGGTTCCCGAGCCAGCGAGGTTAAGTTAGAAGGAATGTAAAGCGGCTGCAGGGTCGGGCTTGTACGGATACGGTTGCGGTGCTGCAGACTCGTACATTTGCATATTCGCTCGCCCCGACACGGCGTGATGGAACAGGCACGTTCCCCCCGATTCGTCCGCGCGGATTCAGCGGCTTCTTCCACTCCGTCATCCGCCGATTACGCAGCTATGTGCCTCTAAGCTCCGGCTAATGTTCCCCCGATCCGCTCATACTTCACTGTCCAAACACTTTCATGTACGAGCGTCTCACCGAGGACCTTTTTTCTTGTATTTAAACGCCGCTCCAGAGTGGCAGCTAACGCGGCGGCCGACGCCTGGACTTGCCTCGTTCATTCCTACGGGCTCGGCTGATGTTATCCGCGTGCAGGTTGAGTCTATAGGGTTTCACGCGGCGGCGCGGCCGAGACAACAGCGTGACCAGGCAGGACAGTTTGTTTTAAAATGTAAATGCAAGAGCTCCGTTTGCTTCGTATGTTATAGAATTCCTCGCGTTTAACGTGTCGGTGGCGGTTTACGGGTTTAGGAATGTGTGATCCTTAAAATACCTCGCTTTGCTGCACGTACACGCCAATTGCAGTACTAGTATGTTCAAGAAATACTGAGATAACGCAGCTTCATTCATGAAAACGTGGATTCTCGTAGTGATTTAAAATGCAAAGCATTAAAAGTTAAGCTAGGACTTAGCGTCGAGCTAGCTGGAAAACAGCTAGCAAGGCTGTTAAACATATTTTCCCTCTAATCATTTTGTCTAATAGTGAAAAATGCCAACAAATCCTTTCTTTTTGGTTCCAGCAACAGTCAGAGATTTTACGTTTAAAGCTACAAATCCTCACATTTAAGAAGCTGGAAGCAGATAATCAGACATTTGATTTGATTACTCGAAGACTAGTTTCGGCGCTAATCTCTCTGAGCCGCGTTGTGAGTTGTGTGAGCAGCGGGGGTGAAGAAAATAAAAGTTATACTCAGGAAACCGACGGAAAAAGACGGAAAAGGTCAAGTTCAAAGTGTCTGACTGACAGGTGAACTCTGGGAGTTGACGTGCAGGAACAAGCGCTGTCGTCAAAAGACAAATCACCTTGAATCCTAAAGTTGACCCTTCACGCTTTCCCTACCAAGTGAAGCACAGAGATTGTTTTCTTTGTCAACCCTCAGCCTGCCAATCAGCATGTCCCCGCATGCCGACAGCCAATGGGAGCGCAGAGGTTACTCCAACACCTGCCAGTCAAAATAACATTGCACAATACAAACCCACGAGCGGAGGAGCCGCTGCCGGCGTTCGACAACAACCTCACGACCGAGTGACTTTTGGACGTGACCCTCGTTACATTTCACCTGCGCCTGAACCCCGACGATGAGGAGCGACTTCAAGAGGAAGAGCACGCGAGGAGCGAGAGGTCGTCGCCGCTCACGCAAATACAGGAAGGAAGAGAGCAGCGGAGGAAAATGTGCAGATAAGAGGAGGAAGAAAGAGAGTCCTCTCATCTCAAACGTCCGTGTTATGTCTTCCCTTCGTCCCCGTTCTTCTCTTCCTCCCCTCCCCGTCATATCTTCCCTCCTCTTCCTCCTCTTCCTCTCTGGTCCATCTGTGACCTTGACATCCGCCACAGGAGACCAACCAGCTGTGTTTGGGCCTCCAGCGTTCCTTCGTCTACTTCTGTTTATTCCACGCCGTGTGTGTGTCTGTGTGTGGACAGTGCACATGTCCACGTGCGCCCCTTTGTGTACTTGTACACAAAGCTCACGTGCATTTCTGTAAACGCACTCCCCTCCTGGAGCGAGCAGGCCACCCAGCCGGAGTCAGATCATCCATAACTCGTGCAGACAGCGGAAAACTTGCGGCGCTAAAAAAACTCGACACAAACAGGACGTCGCACACACACACACACACACACACACACACACACACAGACACAAACGGTGAATGTAAATCAAGTTTACCGATGAAATGCTTACACTTCAGGAGATGGACTTCCCTTTTATGTCTACTTTTTGAAACAGTTCCAAAAGACATATTACAGGATTACGCAATAAAATGAAAAAGTTTTGTGGAATAGCGAAATTTCAGTTTGTGTAAAATGCTTCAAACGTCAGTGTTAAATGTTTTGTATTCATCCTTTAAAGGATTGTACCAGAGATATTTCTGTTTATATGTTTTAAATCACTCTAATGCATTTTTTCCACGCTGCCGTTGGCTTCCATTCATTTTTGCGTGCTTTTAAAATCACTCATTAAATTTGGGAGACTTAATTAATGCATCACGTTTGACATTAAACTTGCATTTATTGTTATAGGGTTATGCAAAGCAGGCAAATCACTCTGTCCACAAATGTATTGCCGTTAAACAATAAGTCTCAAAATGTGAAAATATTGTGTGGAAATCAATGGAGTAGGAAAATATATATATATTTTTAAATGTATGCCGCAAGAGTTTATGGAAAAAACAAAATACAAACTCTTCCTTTATAAGAACGGTTGACATTGGTAGTCATGAACTTTAAACCCAGATGCATTGTGGGACGAGTAAACAGTAATGGAAATCTTCCTCTGCCTTTCCCAATCTCTAATCCAGTTAAAGCTTCATGCTGCGCAGCGCTTTAACGTCTCAACGTCTCCGACCGGCTGCACCATGCGGCTCTCCTGCAGAGTCAAAGTAAACTGAGATTAGTTAAGCTAAGCTAAGCTAAGCTAAAGCCGGCGCTGACACGGAGGACAGAGACAGAATAACAAAAGGCAGCGGGATATATTGCATTTATATATCCTCGTAAATCCACCGGAAAAACAAAATGAAAAACAAAAAGGAGATTCAGAAAGGGTGAAATCACATCTGACTGAGCCGTAAATATGCGACGCCTCGGGGGGGAAATGTTTCTCAGCGCATGACGAGATCTCACAATGATGAAGAGATCTGACACAATCCTGACATTTCAAAGCTCCCAACACATAACAGTCTTGATAATTAAATAGTAAATAATAAGTGGCAGCCAGACGGTACGTGAGCACTCAGAGCACACCGGTGGTCAAGGTGTCGATACCACGATGAAAATACAGTTATGGAAGGTAACTACGTTCATTTATGATGTTTTACTCACATTACACTTGCTAGTATTTCAACTATATGTTACTTTATACTTCTATTCACCAGAGGGAAATACTGTAGTGTTTTCACCTCAAAATGTAGTATTTTCGGTCTTTACAGATTATATCAATTATTAAATATGTTTTAACGTATAGAAAGTAAATTAAATAAAGCCTGGCTGCAACATTAAAGTTATGTACTTTTGTTGCATCATTCATTAACATTCACTTCCTGTCAGCTGATCTCTTTCACATCCACTCAAACAGGAAGTAAACTGGTTTCAAACTGTGGAATGGTTTATGAATTATAATCACATAAAACACTTATATGTTTAAATATCGTCCATTGTGCTGGCTTGCACACACACACACACACACACACACATACACACACACACACTCTGACTAAGGTTCGTGCAGTCATCATGGAACAGGAACATTACTATTAGACAGGATTAAGACTCTACCTGCCGAGCCTTGTCGTGTGTCTCTCTCTCTCTTTTATCATGTTTTTTGAAGAACAAAATGAACTCGGGGGCGAGAGCGGGCACGCACGCCGATCAGGAGTGAAGCAACAAGTGTGTCTGACTCCCCCGGTGCAGGTTTAATGTCGTGCATCCTCAGCTCTCGGGCCCGGCTACTCTAAAGATGGACGTTATCAGCGAGAGGACGAAGAGATGAAATGTGAGTGACGCTTTCCCGATCACCGATTCCCACTTGTGCCACACCTCGCCTCTTTTAATGGGCGCTGACCTCGCCATGCAGGCCGAAATCAGGGGTTTGCAGTGACCTTTTAACGGCTCGTCACCCCCAAACACACAAAATACACATATGCAGGTTACTTATAGAACGTTTCTTCACATCGCACCCTGAAAGTGTAAATCTGTGAATCATATAAGTAGCAGCTCCTCCTGTGTGGGCAGAAACACTGCTGCCCTCACGACCGACAGCAGCGTGAGGGACGTCACATGATCTATTAAAGTTCACCCTGACCATCGGCATTCAGATAACGAGCCAAGACGCTCTCCGCATCGTGGGAATATGAGCTTCCGATCGGGGTTTGGTTTCCCCGCAGCTCTAAATGCACAACGGTGACATCAAAATAAACCCAAACCCACCAAGTATAGAACAGCGGCGGGTCGCTTTTAAAAGTGGAGGCCGGGTCAACGAACTCTGCAGAGTGCCTGAAACACCTTTTCACCTTATGTTCGGTAAACAAATGCAATAAATATCTCAACGAGAAACACAGAGACATCATTCGTTCAGAGCGACAATGCAAGTGGGATTCCCCCTGGCCTGCAGCGGGTGTGTCCATTGTTCCAACGAGCTGCGCCATCACCTGTGGAAATGATTCATCATCACATTTACGACCTGTTGAAACTCCAAATTGATGAGTACATCCTGCAGCGTTGAGCTCAGACACTCTTCAGGAGCTCTTCGGCGTGCCGACCATCGAACGTGCAGCTTCACGCCGGCTTAATCCGCCAATGAAACAATGAAAAGAGCTCAAGAGATGTTTTGTGCAGCAGAATCTGCAGTTGATGCAGACGGATGTCACAGGAGGAGACTCCAAAACTAACCCGCGAGCCGCCGCCGCTGTCCGGAGACAGAAGACGGGATCAATGGAGCAGATGAAATGTGTGTTTGGGTTTAAATCTGCTGTAAATTACACACCGGCAAGCTAACAGCAGCCCAGACGGCAATGGAATGGAAGGATCGCGTCTCATGCCCTGACTTGTGAAATTAGACAAAATTCACGACGATTAAACTGTAAACAAAGCTGCTTTTTTAAAGGTTTAGAGGAAGGAGGAAAAAAACACAGGCATCTGCAGAACTAGATCAAAACTTTTGAGGTACAAAAAGGTATGTAGAGGGACACGTTGTGCTGACACTCGCTGGAAAGGTGAGCATTGAACACAAGACCTCCTGAAAGTCAGAGACACTTCATGTCCTCCGCGTGCAGCCACGTCAAGGCCGCTGCATCCGCCGTTAGCTAGCGTCGCTACATCCTGCGTTAGCTAGTGTCACTGCATCCTGCGTTAGCTAGCGTCGCTACATCCTGCGTTAGCTAGTATCACTGCATCCTGCGTTAGCTAGCGTCACTGCATTCTGCGTTAGCTAGCGTCACTGCATTCTGCGTTAGCTAGCACCGCTTTACAAGTCCTGACATATATAATCTATATAATCTAACCCAGTGAATTAGATACCTGAGTAAAGTTTAACACATTTAGAGACAGTGAACACGAGCATCTGGGTTTGGTTTTCGTCCCGCTACTATTCTGCTTGTGCAACTTGAAGGTATTATCACTCTTGAAAATCAGCTCCTCTTCCAAGTGTAGACAGAACAAAACTTTATATCTGACCAACAAAAAGAGAGACTTTGTTTAGGGAGAGTTTGACAAATCCTCCAGCTCAACAAAGACATGAGTAACGTGACACAACAAGACACAACTTACAGTATCAGACCACATGGAAGTGTTTATGATCAGATTACAATTATCGCAGTACAAGCCGAGAGCCATAAGAGGCTAAAGATAAATATTTACAACGAACATTCAGTGTTGTAAAACTGGAGGCTCCATTAGTGCGGCGGGATGTTAACATTGGCTGGTTGAGTATGAACAGAGCAAACTGCTGAGCGGTAAACACAAAATGAATTTGTCAGACACTTAAAACGTCAGAAATCAATAAAGGAAAGATGATTTGGTAAAGACTTGTTCTCCTGAGCAGCGCAGACACACCTTTGTTTTCCTAAAAGAAGATTAAAATAAGGATAAAACTAATTAAAGCGATTTCCATGAGGCTTTTGTTGGTGGAGAAAATACATCCAATTTTTTTTTTCATTATAAATTGTCTCTTGACTCTTACACAAGCTGCTGTAACCTCAAATAAACCAAACATGTCCAGTCAAGGACATGAGTTTACACGGGAACAACGTCAAGAGAGCAGCCACCGCTTCTGAAACGTCAAGCCAACGCAAAAGTGTCTTAAAACAACATTATTTCTACTGGCCACCAGGGGGAGACTCCTCCGGTTGTATAGAAGTCTATGCTTCATGTGTTAAAGCTGCATTCTCTCTCCTGACCACCAGGGGGCGACTCCTCTGGTTGTATAGAAGTCTATGCTTCATGTGTTAAAGTTGCATTCTCTCTCCTGACCACCAGGGGGCGACTCCTCTGGTTGTATAGAAGTCTATGCTTCATGTGTTAAAGCTGCATTCTCTCTCCTGACCACCAGGGGGCGACTCCTCTGGTTGTATAGAAGTCTATGCTTCATGTGTTAAAGCTGCATTCTGTCTCCTGACCACCAAGAAGCGACTACCCTGGTTGTATAGAAGTCTATTTGAATAGTATATTCATAACTTAACAGCTCCCTAGTGGAGGAATTCAAGCGAAAACCTTTCATTATGTTAAATGAGTAACACTCTCGCCGGTTAATCATCTTAAAACTTCCCCAAAAACTGTAAATGTGTGAACTGTGGGAAAATATAAATGATTTCAACACACAAGCTGGCTTGTAAAGACACACACACACACACACAAACGCACATGAGTGACAGTGCCCACCCTCTTGATAAGTGCTATGATAATCATACCCCTTTGAAGTTCGCTGAACTCCCCTCGCCTGGAGGGGGGAAAGAGGGGTGCATGGAGGGATGGAGAGGCAATGGAGTGGTAAACCGATAAACAACGGAGGGAAGCAGCGGTAAGAAGTAATGGCTTCCAACAGGTACAGATGGAGGCAGAGCGTGGATGGAAAGTGGGTGTAAATGGTGGACACATGGGGGCCGGTGAAAATAATCTTCCAGAGAGATCCGGAGGGATCTAAAGATGGAGGAGGGGTGAAACAAGATCTGGTTTTTGTTCCGTACCTTAGAGCGACAAAAAAAAAAAGGAACGAAGAGGGAAATACACATGTATGTGGAGAGAATATGTGTGTGTGTTTTTTGTCCTCGCGACACAATGGAGACGGCAATTACGCATGTTAGAGGGCAGAAATGTGAGATGGAGCTAATGTCCCTCAGAAGAGTTGTGTCTTTACCAAGAGGCCTTCAGGGACAGACACCGGCGTAGTTTAGGGTTTCACACGAACAAACCAGTGTAAGCTGATCGGTGGGTCCCCCCGTGGACATACATACACCGCCATGTGTGTGCACATGTGTGTCTCAGGCCGCGGTCACGCCGATTGGCTGCCTGACCCACCGTGGCAAGATTTTTTTTTTTACTTTGAAGCACGTCCAAAAACCAATAAAAAACGTTTTTTTTAACAGATTAAACAAACAAGAAATGGGCTAGCTGTCACTGAAGAGGATTTCAGAACCTTTGGACAGAGCCAGGCTAGCTGTTTACCCTGGTTTCCAGTCTTTGTGCTAAGCTAAGCTAAACATCTCCTGCCAGGTAGATACCATAAAAGTCGGGTTACAAGCCGCTACTACCGTCGGTGGTTGTCCACGCTGTAGCGAGCTAGCGCTGCTGCTAGCTGCCCGCCACTGCCGCTAGTACTGCTGCTGCTATCTCCCTGTTGTAGCGAGCTAGCGCTGCTGCTAGCTCCCCGCTGCTGCTGCTACTGCCCGGTGACACCCACCGAAGGTAGAAGCAACTTGTAACCCGACTTTTACGGTAGATATAAGAGCGGTATTGATCGCCTCGTCTGAAGCAAAATGTCAAACTATTCCTTTAATTCTTGTAATTGTCTCGTACTGGCTAAGTATGATGGTGCAGGTGGAAAATGACCCAAAAATAACTAGCATAAATAACTGTTTGTGTGACATCCTCTTTAAAAAAAAAAAAAAGAAAAGCCACAGAGTCACCGAGCCAACGTGCACCTCGGGTTACCTCGCCGTATCCCGCCGCCCTGCCAAACAACGCCTGGCGTTGCCAGCCGCCTCTCTGCCAACCAGGACCTATTTTTAGCAACGGATGTTTCGCTAACAGAGCTGCAGCTTCACTCCTTCGCTTTTTTTCTTCTTCTTTCCCTTCCTCTTTTCTTTCCTTTGTCGAGGTGGTGCGAGTAGAGTGTTGGTGGTAATCTGGACACAGGTTTCACTGGAGAGTGTGTGTTAGTTTGTGTGTGTGTGTGTGTGTGTGTGTGCATGGTGGTGTAGTGGCTACCACTGTCACCTCACAGGAAAAGGAGCCCTATCTTAGGTTGTTAAATATATTTTAAGCTATGGAGTTACTCAAATTTGACTCTATCGTTATGTCTCATCCTTCCATGCATCACGTACTTTCCTCCAACCACAAGTCAGATTCACCCTTAGTGGCTAAAGTTAACCCGTCTCGCCAGACACATACCTTCAAACCTGTTTGATTTGTGAATTATCAGGGGATTTCATTCATGAGACAGACATAATTGCCCTCTGCTGACTCACTCTCCATCCGCCGCATTCATTGTGTCGTCTGGCTTTTGCCGATTGAAGTCTTATTGTGTACAAAATAAACAGCAGAGCGAGCGTTTCTCCTGTGGCTACTGTGCAGTCAGAGAGATTAAAAGGGTTAAACTGGGAGCTCTGATTCATCTCTGGGTGTGTGTCTCTTTTCCTTTTGAATCTTTGCCATCTCCAGGATCTCTGAGTTCCTCTTTCTGACCACAGGGGGCGACGTGGAGACGGGCAGACAAGTGCACAGGCGGAGGACAAATTCCACTCGCTGACCCCAAACAGACACACCGACACACACCTGGGCGAGCCGGCGGCGCTGCAGGGAGACCACATGGACTGCTCCCTCCATTAAATTTAACTTTTACCCTCCAGACTAACTAACTAACCAACAGCACCGGCTCCAGTCTATTAAAGCTCACTCATTATGGTGACTGTATAACGTGGCTGCGGCGTGGAAAAAGAGTGTTAAAAGTCATGTTTGAACAATCTCGGGCGTTTGTTTTAACCTCCATGGAGGAGTAGGCGGGTGGGGATTCAGATTGTGATTCATGATGTTGATATGATCCCTAACTTTCCGCCTCTGCAGGAAGGTCAGAGGTCAGTTTCAGAGTTTCTTGCTCAAATGAATGCAGCAGCGTGAAGGAAAAACCTCTGTTCTCTATGCTAAAAGTGTCATTTTAACCTGTCGAGTGTCACTAACTTTGCATTTAATGGTTTGTTTTCTGCATGGACATTAAGCATATTTCACTTTTTCATGATTAAAAGATTAAAAATAAAAGGTCTAAATCTTGAGATGTGATTATTTTAAAAGCCAAAAACCAATCCAGGGGAGGATTTCCTACATTTTCTTTGTTCTCTGTCCCTCCGCAGGGTCCAGTGGCTCCTCTGATATGACGCAGGCTGTAACGCTAACAGCCTTAGAAAGACATAAAGCGAGTGTGACACCTTTTGTACACGTTCTTTCTCAACAGACTGGTCCTTCAAACTGCTATAAAAAGAGATGAACTGCGTCAGAATAGTTGCTCCGAGTGACTCTGCTCAGGCTGATGTGTGTCGAGGCCGCTCGAAATGTCCATAAATGGTAACGGGGGGTTCCCGAAAAAAAAAAGTCTTGAATTAAGCCGCTCGGGCGCCGCTTCGATTTGGCCAGAGCTCTCAAGCAACCTTGACAGCGACCTTGAGGGTTGTGTTAATGTGCTTTTTGATGCAGAGTCTTCTCGTTGTCTGAAACACGTCAGCAAGGCCGAAGAAGAAGCAGGAAGCATCTCTAAATATTCTCGTGAAATCTCTTTCTAGCTAGCGTTAGCTTAGCGTAGCACAAGCACAGAGGGAAAAAAACATGTATGTGCTGCCGTCGGTGAAGCTTATATTTTGTTTTTATTTGTTTTTTTCAATTAGAAGCATCCAGGCTAGCCGTTCACCCGTTTACATTTTCTTTTTTATAATGCTAAACTAAGCTAACACAACATGGTTATTCACAAAGACACGACATTGATACCAATCTACTCATCGCACAAATTCATTTCCCGGGACTGCCGATTTATCTCTTTTTTTAAAAAATAACACAAACACAGCGTGTAGCCGCCTAAATGTCTCATGAAACTTTGTGCGCTAACACATGGTGCGATGGCGGCTGTTTACAGAGGGCCACCTGTTGAATTTGGAGGAAATCATGTTCAGCCTTCACAAATACAACATTTAAAAAAAATGTTTCTGCGCCTCAGAGGTTGAAAAAACAAGCAGGAATGCCGAAGGAAAACATACAGAGACACAAACACAATGTAACCAGGGTGCGAGTATGTCTTCTTATATGTCGCCTGCAGGCTAAAACTCCCCGTCCTGCCATGCGAGAGACTTCCCCCTCCTCGCTGTCGTCAATCAGCTTTTCAGCAGCTCCCGGAGCCGCATGGTGAGGTTAAAATATCACCCAGACGCTCCTTCTTTTGTGATCTGATCCACCTCTTTCTCCCCCTGCTAAACACACAGAGTCAGGCATGTACTTCTGCATGTGGGAGAGGAGACGGGGGGAGACGGGGGAGAGGCCGGGGCTGCTGGGAGAACAACGGAGTTACCTACAGACCATTAGACTTTGATGGGAACCAGTAAAATACAGCCTGAAGCTGTGAATGGGGACGCATAGAAAGGAGTGTAGGGAGGGGAGGGAGGGAGGGAGGGGGGAGAGAAACTCTCTTTCTCAGCTCAAGGGCGAGCAAGAAAGAGAGGGAACAGGATCATACATGATCAATTACTGGGTTGTGTTTGCAGGAACAAAAGAAGAAGAAGAATGCAAAAATATAGGAAAAGGTTGATGGAAAAATATGAGAATAAACTTCTTTTTTGTTGTTTAGGTTGGGTTATTGTTCAGTTTTATGGAACATGTTTTATGTATTTTGGCGTATTAGGAGCATGGTGATTTGTTTTTTTAATCCATAAATCAAATAAAAATCAGATGCATAGCGAATAATAAACAAATTAAATGCTTCATATTTGTTCCTCCAAAGTGTCTTTGAGTGCTTAGGAAAGTGCTATATAAAATCAAAGTATTATAATTATATATATATATATATATATATATATATATATATATATATATATATATATATATATATATATATATATATATATATATATATATATATCACCTCTGTTCTTTTGGTTTGTTAAATACATTAAAACAACCTATTCATGTTTTGCTCAAAATTCTCACCAAAAGTTCAAAGTTCATTATATATTTCATGGTAATCAGATCGTCACATGACTCTGCATCTCAGTCTTCCTCGCTGCTCGTCTTCCTCTCTTATCTTTTCTTTTATTCCACATAAGGTCGCTCTACAATTCGGTGCACAACGCAGACATACGTAAGAAAAAGAGAGTTTTTCGGCGTATGAACTGTTTAGAAAGCGGGAGATCTCGTTTCATGATGGAGTCATGAGACTCTCCATCATCACACACACACACACACACACACACACACACACACACACACACACACACAGAGACAGAATAATGAGAGAGAATGTCTTTGGCGTCGGGGTCCCGAGGCGATGTGTGTTATTTGTGTGTTCACGTCAAAAGTGAGTCAACATGTGGAGAAAGCGGCTCCTGAGATGAAGCTCAACAGGAAGCCGGTTCTGTGGTTAACGGGGATGAAAGTGGAGCGCTGGAGGTGACATCGTTTAAGGCGATTTAAACGGCTCCTTCCTGTGGATTCGCTTTAAGATGGCGAGGAGGGAGAGGAAGTTACGGATTAGAGAGCCAACGCAGAGAAAGGGCCACCTTCAACAAACAGGGAGGGATTTCTTTGCTTGAGCGTCTGTCATCTTGGGTTTAAAGCTCAATGAATAAAGAAAGTTCAGGGTCCACCGCGACCTGGAAGACCCAAAGCTTCTGCAGCTCGCTCTCTTCCTATTTTGAATTAAACGTATATACATTTGTTTTTTATAAACTGATTCGTAGAGCGACCTTATGTGGATTTAAAGAAAAGATGAGAGAGGAAGACGAGCAGCGAGGAAGACTGAGATGCAGAGTCATGTGACTGATTGTTTCCCATCAAATATGTAATAAACTTTGAACTTTTGTTCTGTACATATGTATGTCTTGTGTTTGGACGTCTCATTTTGGAAATCTTTTATTTCCAAATCTTGTTTTTTCAAAATAAAACTCTTCTTTGCACGTTGACGAGTGTTTCATTTTGAATTAAAACAGTTTTTACAGCCTTATCTTTCATAATTAAACTAGTTTTGCAGGTCTTTCTTCAGGTTGAAACTGTTTAAATGTCTGATTTCAGACTCTTTTTACATATACTTTAAGTGCAAAATCTATCTTTGTACATCTGATTTAAAAAAAAAACGTTTAACTGTGCAACCTACTCTGAAAATGAACCATTTCCTTGAAAATTGACTTGTTTAATTTTCCCTTTCGACAGCCAGTCATGTACAGAGTGCTGTTCCTTCTAACAAATAAACATATTAATCATTTGATGTGTCTTCACGTGAATGAACGCAGCGTTTTTAAATGTCTCCATGTGAAGAAAAGCCCCTGAAAAGGCTCGTTGTACCAGTCGAAACAAAGTCTTAAATTACTCTGCAACACCTTCAAATCCAAGTGAATCAAAAAAAAGGGAAAGACGTGCATGCGCTCGGCGGTTTGCGCGCATGTTTCGGCGTGCAGGAACAGAACTGGAGTAACCCCGGCAGCCTCCCACACAGACGGGAGGGAAATGTCTCTGGTACCTGGAGGCGAGACTGTGTTGACATTACTTTTATTATTAAAAAAACATCAATCTGGATGCCACGACAACTGCTCGCCTGCAGTGATGTTCACAAAGAAAAGGAACCGCAGTCTTTTTGGACTTGGGGGCTGATTGAATTTTGTCGTTTTTTTTTCTTTCTTCTTTTTTCATCTTAAAAGGTTGAAGGGGTTAAAAGCATGTCGGAGCGAAATGAGTTGGGCGACGTCAGACAGAAACGATGCACGCGACGTTCACCACAAAGACCGTGGACGCTCAAGCACGGATTTCCCTCAATCAAGTGATTAAAAATCCAATAAGTCCACGTCTCTCTGCAGCCGGAGCCCCTAAGGAAATCCACCAACACTGACTTGATGAGTAAATGTGTCCATGTCATGGTCTTCCTTTACATGGACCAGGATTTACCGTGGTCCCCTCTTTCGGTATCCAGGCGCGCTGCAATGCCGCCGGCATTCACGTACATCGTCCGCGAGAGTAATTGAACGGTCCGTGACGAGAGCGTGGAGCCGGCGGAGGCCATATATCTGCGTCTCAGTCTGCAGTCTCCATGCGAGGAGCACCGGCATCCGCTGGGGGGGAGATATTTAGGACCCTGCGGGGCCAAAAGTCCGAGAGAAGACGTTGCATTGCACTTGGATACCGAGCGAGCTCCTCAAACGTGTGCTTGAAAAAATGTGTACATGCTCCGCATGCAAGTTATTGCACAGGCTCAACGCTTCTTGGAGCTGTAATTACATTTTTTGTTAGCAGATATGTGACTTGTAATTATCATGATTGCAGAGATTTCAGTTTGGATTTTGTTGGTGGGAAAAAAAGCGGGAAGATGTCATCTTTCTACACGGCTAACAAGCTAATTGCTACGTCCATGGAAAAAAAAAGGACATGAAAGCAGCTGTACAAGTTGTAAGTTAACAAGAAAGATAAGACAACACAAGTATTATCAGGCCTACACCCAGTGTTTATGTGTGAGCTAATGCTAACATGCTAACACTCCCTCACAAGTCTCTGTGGCGCAATCGGTTAGCGCAGTCGGCTGTTAACCGAAAGGTTGGTGGTTCGAGCCCACCCAGGGACGCTTGAATTTATGTTTAAATAACCCGGTAAGGTCATGTTAATAGTTAACTTGGACAGTTTGATCAGGGTTTAAAGGTTAATATCCTAAACTCCAAGAAGGAGTATATTTACACCCGTCATTACTGCCTGTGTGGGTGTCACCAGTCATTAACATTCCCAATGAAATCATATCCCACAAATACTCTCAAAGGTCCAGACTGATCTGGAATGTAAGAGGAGCAGGATGAGGATGTTACTAGGCAAACCTGGAAACCATCTCCTCCTGGCAACATGAACAAACAACACGTATCTGACATGACAGCCGGCGCACTCGACCGGGCAATCTGTTTCTGCCGTGCCGATAGGTGCTCGTTTGGCACGATCCCATCTTGATCTGTTCTGCCACGGATTTGTATTCAAGCTGATTGTTAAAGGTTGGGACACAGTTTGGAGCTGGGGCGTATATAAATACCAGATTTCATGATAGCATAGATGTATTTGTTAAACGCTGAAGGACAGGAATGGTTTCTTTCAGGGTTACATTTCCTTTGGGATCGGTACAGTTTGCCAAATCTGACCCAGAAGACTTTGTGTAAGATCAAATTCAAGAACAAACATGCTTAATTAGAGTCTGAAACATGTTTAAATATGGGATTTCAGAGAAGAAACCTGCTGATTTATGTGCAAGCACCTTGTCAGATGACAAAGAAATAGTCTAAATATAGATCCCTTTGTAATCACTAGCAATCTATGTTTTTGTTTTTGTGTCTCAAAACAAGATATTGCAGCTGTATTCAAACAAGGAATCACTTTATCTGATGAGTGACGTGATATCAGGCTCACTATCACTCTCCCGCATCCCTTCAAGAGAATCGTTTACGAGGCCCTTTGGTCCTTCTGTGGGACGTTTTTTTTTTGGGGGGGCGATTGACAAAAGTGCAAAAACATTTAGAGACAGTGTGTAAGAGTCAACGTAGTTCACTGCATTCAACTTCCTCTTAACTCTGACTGATTATATCTGAAATTTGTTGAGTCTGGAAGGAAGCTCAGCCAAGATGAAGTCACACGAAACACCTGTTCAGCGGTGTGGGAAACACTGAAGAAATGGACATTGCTTGGCTTGAACATGGGAAAGCAGTGAGGGTTAAATAGTTAATAACTAGAAAAGCAACTGAGGGGAATCACTGTCACTCCTTTGGTCGATAATCTTGGCTCTAAATTCTTCAAATGCAGAAAAACAAGCTCTTTAGAAGCTTAAAGAATCTCTGATTTTGATCTTTTTGACTGGCAAGCTAGTCCACACATCCAAGTATCACCTGCTAAACCGCAGTGTTTTCTACTCCACACGCTAGAGAGGATACAATATGATTAAGCTAAGCTAATTGGTACTCCTAAAGCCTCTTTTTCAACAACAACCAAGCCAATTGTTTGCAGGCAGGATATAGCTAACAAGCGAAAACAGCTAAAAACAGGCTAACCTGCTACAATCACAAGAAACATAAGTAAAAACATTGTTGTGAGGCGTCTCAACAGGTAAGAAATACAGATTATTATCACGCGAGCACAAAGTGTTGACTGTGTGGGCTAATGCTAGCATGCTAACACATGCAATCTAAACTGTTCACCAAAAGATGAATGGTTTCGAGACCACCCAAGGAAGTTAAAATAACCAGCTAACGTCATATAAATAAATAACCCTGCTAGCTTGTTTACTTCCTCCAAATAGCAAGAAAATAAACGGATGCATGAACAAATAAACAAAGACAAGCGACAAGACAGTGAGGACGAGCTAACGAGACGCTTTCCCGGTCGGGTAGCTAACGCAACAGTATCAATCACGCGCAGACGACGGTGAACCATCGCTCCCCAGGTGTTCCCTCCTCTGATGAGGCCAAAGGTGAGGAGGAGCGATGATGCCCGCCGAGAGAGACGGAGACAAATGGATGACGGCGCCCAGGAAGTGGAGGACCGCTCCCAAACCAGGTGCGCTGCGCAGGTACACTCTGTCGCCCTGCACTGTGTTTAACATGACTGATGCGCACGAAAGGGCTGACCTGGGAGGTGCCCAGACATATTTGTCTCTCTGCTGATTCATCAACCATTGTGTCTCCCTCGCCCCGGCATTAGCATGTCTGGTCGGCCGAGGAAAGAAAAAACTAAATTACCTTCAGACGATTAAAAAAAACAGATAAGAGTTGAGAAAGAAAGAATGTGTGTGTCACTGAAAAAGACCATTTTGGAGACCAAAACAAAACTGTGTAGCCTTCAACTTAAAATGTGATTCATTTCCTGTAAAAGGCTCTAATAATATATAGAACTATGTGGTGTAAAGTCAACTCTATATAGTAGCCATCACCAAGTGTGTGTGAGATACATTCCCCTATCCTGCATGTCTTTTCTGTCTCCTCCAGGGGTACATGACAGGACAAGAGACGTACATAGCTGTCCATCACCACTGTACGAGTGTGGATGGAGTGTGTGTGTGTGTGTGTGTGTCAGCAGCAGGATAGCATCTAACCCAAACACACTTTCCCTTTGAAGCAACCTTTCCTTCTTTCCATTATTATGTCTCTCGTCTTAAACGTCATCCTGTCGTTTCGGCAGCCTTGAAAGTCCTTGAAAAAAATAATTAAGGACTTTCCCAAAGATAAAGACTCAATGTATTTGCTTCGTTCAATCCCAGATCAACAAATGGATGGATTGAATGTGAGTTAAATGCCATTTCAGTGCCAACCCCTAAACTTGACAGTAAATCCTGGACGTAACACTTGGAATCGCATCTGAAAGACGGAAACGCGATCGATAAAAAAAGTTGTGGTTTTGTCACAAGACAACCCTCCTCTGTCTTCATCGGCCTCACCTTTCCCCTCTTCCTCCAGCGCTCTGATACCTGGAACAGAGGGAAAACCTCCGGGAAAGGACGGGGTGGGGGGGTTTCAGCGGAGTGGATCAGAGCGGACCGCCGAGGTCAGGAATGTCGTGTTGTCGGATGCGGGGGAGTTGGAGGGAGGGTGGGGGGGGGGTCAGGATCACTGGGCTTAATGGTCTGGAGAGACCTCATATTAAAGGAACTCCACGTTCCCCAAATGTGGGAATTTGGAGAATTCCCAGGGACAGTGAAGGAGGGTCTGTTGTCTGAAGCGGATAAAATCAGGAGAGGGGCTCTGGGAGATCTGAGAATTCCTGGGATGCTGTTTTTTCTTCTTCTTCTTTTTCTTTTTTTCTGGACAGGGGTCGTTTGTGGCCCAAAGTCAACGTGACGAACAATTAAATGGACAGAAGTCAACGTGACTTAAGGTTTCCCCTTCAAAACGTGGCGTTAATCTTACGTCACTGCTGGCACTTTGTTCTGAAGCAGCCGATGAACGTATGTTTAGGGCTCTTCCTTGTTTTTCGGGGGGTGTTTATTACTGCTAATGCAAGCTGCTTGGTTATTTTCTAGAAATTAAAGCGCTTTAGAGTAAAAAAAATAGCTTTTACGGATCCTTTAATTTGTTTAATATACACTGCAGTTTAATTGGCTCAAATTCCTCCAAATAGAGGCCGTGAAGAAGAAGACTGCTAGCTCGTAAACGCTCACGCAAACGTAGCACACTTTAAGCCAATGTTGTACTTATTGAGGTACTTCACTGTACAACTCACCGAACACTTTGTTTTGTGTGTAACTGTACATCAAGAAGATGAATGTGCCGCCACGTGACCTTTTCACCGAGAAATACTTTCCGTGGAATTCACCCGAAGCCGACAACAACCTGTCCGTCAGGGAGATGAAGAGGGAACTCCTCTGGGCGATATCCCATCCGCGCGTTCATATCCTCACGCAGGTGCGTCTGCGTGTTTGTTTTATTCTATCAAAGCAGGAATGCGATCGCGTTCGCCTTGAAAATTTCCTGTCCGGTCAAACCGCCGTTACGCTGATGTTTACTCGTAGCTTTCCTGCATATTGACCGTCGTTCGTGCGAGGCTCACGTCTGAAAAGTACCTCTTTTTTTTTACGGTCGGATTGTTTCATCTCGTGCCGGCGCCACAGAAACAAACAAGCATTCGGGAAAACATACTTTCGTACTGACTAGACGGTATCAGAAGCCGGCCCTGTCGCGCTTAACCGTGACCATCTGGGAACTGCGGGGCAGGTGAAAACAAATTGCATATTTTGGAGATTCAACGGCGGGATTTGAGCCTGCGATCGGCCCCAGCAGCTGGCCCCCAAAACATCTTCAAGGTCTTCAAGTTTGCAGCTCAATACAGCGGCTTGCACGCATACACCGTGTGCATCTTGTTACATCTACACTGTACGATATATACAGCAAACAGCTGCCATGAATATTTTTGAGGACATGCGCCATATCAGCGATGCCGTCATTGGTCAAGAAAAAGCCGAAAGTCTCCCAAAGCGATTTAAAGTCACCACATCTGCAACGACGACCAGTGCATGCGGGGCGTGACGGTGCCATTGAGATGGGACTGGAGGCAGGTGTCACAGAGGGGAAAGGTAGACTGGTAAGGCTGTTGCAACATTTGGGGAAAAAGCTGGATTCAACAAAAGCTTCTGAAAGCTTATCTCCTGGAAATTCCCTCGAGGTTTGACCCTTCACGTGCAATCGACGGTGAGCTCCATGTCCTTGCAACGTTGGACTTGCAGCAGCTGTGAACATCTGCACCAACAAATATGAATCACTGTCATGTGAGAGTGAGATTGATGTGGCTTCAGGAATGAACATCAACAACAG
>NW_027175943.1:2190973-2218473 GCF_023055335.1 Clinocottus analis | reverse complement strand
GCTCGCATCGGTCGTCTCTTGTGGACGGGAAAAAAAGGAGCATATACATTTCTTTTAAAAAATCCTAACTCCCCTTTCATCAGCCGGGGCTTTTGTTCACGGAGACTATGGCGCGAGTCGGCAAGTTGTGGAAAAACTACGAGGCTTTCAAAAGATTGTGGCACAATTGAGACGTTTCTACGGATGTTTTGGATTTATTTTATTTTGGTTGGCATCGTTGAGGAAGGAGTGAGCCTTAAACTATTCGTTTTGTTATTTTCATGAGCCAACTTTAAATCCTACGCTCAAGTATGTGGCACTGAGCAGATTTATTTCAGGTGGAATACTCCTTTAAAGTAATTGAAATGATTTAACGGTTGTGTATCCAGACACACAACTAAACAAATATTACATTTGCTGTGAATCTCTGGACACTTTGAGTACTTTAGCCTCTTCTAAAACCTCTTCAAATGAACGACACAACCAGCAAAGGAGGGTCACGCGTAGACTTCCCTGTCACAAACTTGGACACGGTGGATGTAACGCAGCACGCCGATGGGGGGGGGGAGGTGTTTTAAATGAAGAGCTGAAGTGTTTTTGTGTGTGTTCGCATGTTGATGCGCACATGAGAGTCCTTCTGTCTGCGTGGACGGGGGCGACGAGGTCACTGGCGGGCATCAACAGATCTGGGTCACGGCCAGAGAGGGAGAAAGAGACGGCGGTGTGCGTGATGGATGTCAAATAGGCCCCTCCCACGATGTTTGGAAGCATTTCAGGAAAACATACCAATCGTGAGTCGCTCCTAATGGAGCGCAGATTAAAATGATTTGTCGTGTTGCTCTGCAGAACGATGCCGCAACCTTTTCCCCTCCGTCTGGGAGGAGGTTGTGGGCGTATCACGTCGTTCAGCGTCGGTGCCAATATTGAGAAATGTTCAAATCGTTACGGAGGCGCGTGGTAAACATCTGCAGCAACGCGGGCCATCAATCACCCGGGTGTTGTGTTTTTTCTGCCAGGGAAATATTCCCTGCTGGCTTCGTTTTTTTTTTTTTAAATGTCAGGTTCATGCTTGACAGGTGAACTTTGCCCACGTTCAGGTAATTATATATTATATATTATATTATATTCGATTGGAGCGACACCACAAGGCCTCGTCGCTGATGTTCAGTCGTCTCTTTTAGCCACTTAGCGTTTTTTTAAAGGCATGTAAAAGCTTCAGGAGAGGAGGGTTTACTGACATATTTCATGTTGTAGGAGAAAACACTGAAATCGTATGAAAAGAATGAAACCAGAAGTGCCAAAATAGCAACTCATTTCCCGTGTTTTAGGACTCATTCCTGCACATTCACTGTTTCTCTTTTGCACACACGCTGCTGTTTTCTCACAGCTTTCCTCGACAGCGTGTGAGAAGTGCCACCCACACTAGACGCGTCCTCCAAAACAGATTGTGGGCCACTCGTATAAATCAGTCGCCTTAACACTGATGCGAAAATATAACCATCTATCTTCTGATAAATGAGCCCGCGAGAGCATCTGTCACATAAATGATGACTGGATGGAAGACTTTGCCATAAAATTTGTGAAATGCAGCAGAAGTGATGTCTTTTGAGGATGAAGCACCGGCCCCTCCCGCTGCCCTAGAGAAGCAAACGCATCCAGGATTTCACAACCACGAGATCTCGCTGAAAAATGATGGATCCTTAGCTGGTTGAAGCTCTTTTTGTGTGTTTTTTTTGTGTCATTTTAAGATGGTACAGGGGGCTTGAAAAAATTCTGAAAAGACTCTTCGCTATCGTCTCACATTACATTGAGTAAATTCATTGTTTGAATGGGAAAAAAACATGGAAGAAATACATGCCAGAATAACAGATACTGAGAGTAATCGATGTGCAGCCATGGGTTTAAGTGTGCAGAGCCTCAAGAAAGGCGCTTTTTGGTGTCACATGTAGCCTAAAATTGTGCTTTTGATGTTCAATTATCGCTGCAACGTACTGCAAAATGCAAAAACCAGGACGCACAGGCCGAAAAATGTCTGGCGATGAAGATCTGCATCCCTGAAGTTCCTTGAAAATTCCCAAAAAACAAAGCGTTTCAATGAAAACGCTGCAGACGCCATTTTGATTTTAATCTGTATCTTGAAAACTAACAGTGAACCCATTTTTTTCAATGCACACACACACACACACACACACACACCTGCAGCAGCACGTTACCTGCTCAACGTTTTCCGACATGTTCCTAAATCAAACATCAGACCCAACGAGGCTCGGCCGTATGCTCGATTGCAAATCAAAAGCCAACAATGAGACGCGGCGAGAGGGGGGCGGGACATTACGGGGATTTGGAAACAATCGCGGCTAACGTGCGACGAAGAAGCAGCGAGTGAAGAGCATGGAAAGGTGTGTGGAAGATAAAGGAATGTACAGAAAAAAGAGATAAGGGAGATGGAGAGACGGGATCCTAATCTCTCTTTACCTTTCTTTGTGGTGGCGTGGGGCTTGTATAAACCTGTGGTTAACAGTACATGGGGCCCTGCTGAGTGAGGTGCATTGACAAGTAAAAAGCCCTCTATATGTGTGTGTCTGTGTGTGTGTGTGTGTGTGTGTGTGTGTGTGTGTGTGTGTGTGTGTGTGTGTGTGTGTGTGTGTGTGTGTGTGTGTGTTACATATGTCAAAGTGTGGTTAGCAGCTACAGAATGTACAGAAATTCCTGTGGAGGCCGGTCCCTGCGTATCTGAAGGCTAATCCTCTTCCAAAAGGCTTATCATCACAAATCAGGGGGTTTCTAGGAATGAAGTGGACGAGGAAACAAGGAGAGGAAACGAGGAGAGAGGGTGAATTAAGAGGATTGTTTTCAAGAAATTGCCGAAGCCACTGTTCGGATTCGGCAAACTGGAAAAGCAGAATTCAGGTTTATTTCATCTTTCTGGGTATAAAAAACCCTCTTTTGTTAATATTCCCCCTACTGGCTGGAAGGTGTATTACACACATTTCTGTCGCGCTCACATTTGCGCTCACGCCTTCCGACGAAAAGTATTTTTAAGAAACGTTTCGCTGGAGTCTGTTTCCCGACCCTGGAGTGCTGCTAGAGAAAGGAGGGCGGGTGACGGAGGAGTGGAGGCAGATGGAGGGAAGATGGAGGGACGGTGTGAGCGACATGTGTTTACAGGCCTCCGTCCTCAAGTCACGCTGTGAAGCCCCGCCCCCATCCACCCACCCATGCATTTTACCCCCGCTATCGACCCGGCACGCCTCACGCCAGGAATTCTGACAAAACACCCGAGAACGGTCGTGATGGACGTCCTTCATCACTCAACCGCGTCCGGAGCTTTCGCAAACAATCCACGGCAGTGAGTTCAACCTGTCGATCGCAATCTATCAAGCCTGAGGGAGAAGATGGGGGCCGATACCCCCCCCCCCCACCTCCTCCCCCCGCTGTAGGGGTGGATTGTGGGTAGTTAAACAAACGCTGACTGACAAGCGGCAGCTCCGATCAGCGTGTCGCGATTATGATCTTGAATTATCTCTTTCGTCTCCTAATCGCTTCAAGGCCTGATGCAAACGTGTGTGTGTGTGTGCGTGTGTGTGTGTGTGTGTGTACATCATTTAGTTTAATGGCTGGCCCCTCTGGCAGCTAAAGCCTCGTTCTTCTATTGATCCCCTGAGGTGCCGATGTAACGATCGTCATTCATGGTTCTTCTGCTCAGACGCGCTGCATCGTGTGACTCCAGCTGTCATCTTCGTCTCTTCCGTTCATACAGATGTACGGGAGTCAAGACCGGAGCCAACTTTTAATCTCATATCAGATTTATGAGAGGGGCTGAATGGCTGGAAGTTCATACGTTCATACGTTCATATGTTCATACGTTCCCGTTCCTCAGGTCCAGAGTAACTCGAGTGCTTCTGTAACGTTTGTACTTATTTTAACCCAAACGACGCTCCGTTCATAGAGATAACAGGATAGTTTTGTGTCATGTTTGTTTTGTATAATGTCAATACTATTGGCATTATCGAATTTAGTAATTCAAATTTAAAACATTTTGGAATTCAATTTTTTTTTTTTTTTGATTTTTTTAAAATCTTTTTTTGTGGAATTTTCTTGGGAATTTTTTTTTTTTTTTTGTGGATTTTTTTTGTGGAATTTTCTTTTTTTGTATTTGCATTTTTACTGTAAATTTAAGTTGAATTCAAATTTTTGGAATGATTTTTTTTTTTACTTGGAATTTTATTTTTATTTTTTTTTATTGACATTTTTAAATGTAAGTTATTGTAATTCTGTGTGGGAGAAGATGGACTTATCAAAGTAATATTTTCATTGCAGAGTCTGTAACCTTCATCCGAGTCGCTGGGAGACGAGGACAGACTCACTTTTGTGTGTTGGTTTTGTGTTGTTTTTAAGTGACGGGCGCTGATAGGAGCGGCGAGGTGCTGATTACATGAATCCCACAAACACACTCACACACTCACGGCAGCACTATTTTAACGGCGGTGACGCCGCTCCAGGTTTTTAAAAATAACCGCGATGGAGCGGACACACACACACACACACACACACACACACACACAGAAAGAGAGAGAGAGGAGTGTCGGATTCTCCGGCGCCGCGGGCCCGATTCCCGGTCTCTTAAGTTGGCGGCGGAGGAGGCGAGAGGGTCCGAGTCATGAGACTCCTCCGTGAGATTCCCTCATGACGAGATTATGAAAATATCTTGTAATGAGTCCGGGAGCGCGGCCAGAGAGACGGCGTCTCCATTTCGCTGGTTCTGAGACGAGGAAGCGAAGCGGCAGCAGACCGTGACGCAGCGCTTCAGCGCGAAGGCCCGGAGCTAAAAGCAGACATGGGGTCAAAGGTCAAAGGCTCCTCGAGTGTGTGAGCCGGCTTAAGGTCGCGGAACGAGAGGAGAGTCTTCTGACTCCTTCTGGAGGTGAAATGAAGAAGGAGATCCTCCTCTTTTCATCCCCAGCTCCTTCTCTTCTTCATCCTCTTCTCACGGCCTCATCGTCTCTTCCTCTTCCTCAACCGGTCCTCTCCTCTTCTTCATCCTTCTGCTCCTCATCCTCTCTTCTCATCTTTTACTCCTCTGCCGTCTTGTCCCACCTCTCCTTCTTTCCTACTTCCACTTCCTCCCTACGTTTCCTTCAATCCCTCTTCCCTACATTTCCTACCCTTCCTTCCTACATTTCCTTCCCTTCCTTCCTACATTTCCTTCCCTTACTTCTTACAATTCCTTCCATTCGTCCATACATTTCCTTCCCTTCCTCCCTACATGTCCCTTCCTCCCTTGCCTCCTTTCCTCAGCTCTCCACTCCGACTCCACCCTCCTTTTCGCCTCCTTCGCGTCGTCCAATCCCTCCTCATCAAAGTCATCTTTCCTCCTTTCTCTTCTTCTCCTGTTTCTCTTCATTCATTCATTCACTCCCTCCTCCTCCTCCTTTTCCTCCTCCTCCTCCTCCTCCTCCTCCTCCTCCTCCTCCTCCTCCTGAGGAATTCCTGTCCCGGGTCGCTTGCGGCCTTTTGACTGCGGTTACAAGGAACTGTAAAAAGCTTCTTGGTGTTTACCTCCGAGGAGAAGGGGTGAAATTCATTAAACGTCTTTTGTTGACAGTAAAAAAAAAAAAAGGCCGGCTACGCTCGAGGCAGCGTACACGCTGACAATCGCCAGGTTAGGGCATGGAGTGTGTGTGAGTGTGTGTGTCTGTGTTTGAGTGTGTGTGTGAGTGTGTGCAACGCTGAGGAATGCAGCCAGTGTGTTTGTAGTCTATAGGGCACGTCAATCCACTGCTTGTTCTGTGGTTAAAAAATGACAGGCTATAAGGGAGGATGGAGGGAGGAGGATGGATGGAGGGAGGGAGGGAGGAGACAAGGAATTAAAGCATCAAAAGTGGGAGAAAAGAGACGGAGGACAAACACAGAGGAAGATGCATTTTCTTCCTACCTGAACCCTCCATCTCTCTTTCCTTTTGTCCTCACATTCCTCTCATCCCACAGCTGTCACTTCCTCCTCCTCTTCCTCCTCCTCCTCCTCCTCCTCCTCCTCCTCCTCCTCCTCCCTCCATCTCGATGAATTAAAATAAGCCGATTCAGACCACTAAAAACCTACAAACTCGTCCGTCTCCGTCCGCGTGACTCAACCTGTCGGAAAAACCGAAAAAAAAAAAAGTGTGGCAGCGCTGAAATTCAGCAGTTGACACGTTTATGGCGGCCGTAAATATCGCTGAGATACGTCTCCGGTTGGGTTACGTCACCACACAGCGTCTGCGTTGAGGGGTTTGCATCTGAAGGCTGTTTTTGGGGGATTTTCTTCTTATTGTGCTTTAAAAATGTGCTCGATTGTCGAGGAAATGCCGTTTTTCCCACTGATTTTGTTCAGAAAGCGAATATACAGGCGGTGGTGAGTGAGATAAAACAGCTGTTTCTCATTAAAAGTATTTGAATTAACCACGACACACAAGATGAGACAGTATCTAACGCATGTTTCAACTCACAAAGGCTCAAATATGATTTGACGATTACATTTAAATCACCAAAATTAAACGTAAAGTTGATGATATGTGAGGTTAAGTCATCGATTTCATGCATCGATGCAGCAAAATGTGATGTTAATAATCTTCCTGTGGTTGCCAAAATGTCCAATTCGAGGCCGTTTTGTCATTTCAAGCACATGTGAATGACGCAAAATGGCATTTTTGCCCCAAAGAAATGCGGAAATTCACCAGTTTCCGTCTATAAATTGACCCCTTTGAAGGATTTCTACCATTCAAAAGCAACACCTGGCTGCAGAGAGGCTCCGCGTCCTCCAACTGGCTTCAATCCCACTTTATTTGTTTCCCTCTGTTGACACAGGCGTCCGTCAGCGTGTACTTAGAGGCATTCCTGAAGACGTGAAGCTTCACAACACTGCCAAGCTTCAGGTAAACTTACAGTATATACAAACGTCTCTGTGTCCGTCCATCTCTTCTTCTCTCTGGCTCGTGTAATCTTTAACTGTCTCTCCGACATGAAGACGCGCCGGCGTGTTTAAACTGAAGGCCGGGAATCACCAAACAAAGCCACGGCCGATACGAGCGACGCACGGCCGTGTTTACGCCGCTGCAGAGCGCGGATGTGTGTTTGTGCTAATGCGGCAAGATGGGGAAGGAAAATGGCCGGGATATGGCAGAAAATAGAGAAAAATTGCAGAAAATACAGAAAAATGGCCATAAAATGGCATAAAATATAGAGAAATGGGCGTGAAATGGCAGAAAATAGAAGAAAAAAACGGCCATGAAATGGTAGAAAATGCAGAAAAATGCCATTTCTAAGAATTTGTTATATAATGTAACAATATATCATGTGAAATGTTCATATTTGAGAAGCTAGAATTAGGAAATATTTGCTATTTTTTGCTCGAAAAATGACTAAAATTATGAATTAATTCATTATCTGCGGACCAGATCCCTCCAAACGGCCGCGGCGCACGGCGGAGTGATACGGAGGATGTGACGAGGTTTTCTCGTCTCGTGAAGAAGAAAAATCTTTTGCTGGAAGTGAAAACTTTACACGTCGGGCAGGTTAAAAATAGCCGGCATTTACTCCCATGAGTCAGTTTACTTTGTGACACACACACACACACACACACACACACACACAGGGCTGAGCTATGCGCTGTGGAAGTTGACTTGTCGGTGCGAAGGCTGCACATGAAAAGCCACAGCAATGTCACAGCAGCCTGTCACCGGGTGACAGAGAGACACTGAGAGAGAGAGAGAGAGAGAGAGAAGGTGTGCTTCAGTGTGTGTGTGTGTGTGTGTGTGTGTGTGTGTCTGTGTGTGTCAGACAGCTGGTGGGAATCTCTCAAACGTCAGCGCCGCTTGTTCGCCGTCGTGATGGCCAGCGGTCGCCGTGGAGACCGTGTACATAGAGAGCGAGATGTCGAATTTTGGTGAAAAAGTGGAAACACCGAAGACGAGTTTGTGTCTCGTGACGAAGCTTTAAATAAACAATCAAACCAGTTTTATTCTAAATTGTGATTATTTTAGTTCCTCAAAAGCCAAAACTTTGATTTTTTTTTATATTTAATGAGTCATTTAAGTTATTTTTATGCAAAAAATAGCCAAATATTTCACAGTTGCAGTGAATAAAATGTAAAAATGTGCATCGTTTAATTTCATTATGGACATTTAACTGAATTTATTGGGATTTTTATCTGTTGTCGGAACAAAGAAAAGACATCTGAAGACGTCACCGTGAGATTCAAGAAATCCTGACTTAACTTTTTAAAGAAATTTAAAGCACAAATAAAACAAATGAAAAGTAGGGCTGCACAATGTAGTGTTTTTTAAAGCAATTTGCACAATTAACACAATGCCAAAGACTGCAATTCATTGTTTTATTGTTAGTTTAAAGATGAAAAATGATTAGTATCTAATCTTATCTTAGTCTTCTACATGTTGACTTTTCCTCCTATCAAAGCACACGGCATGCTTAACGTGCAGCTTTTAGTGCACACGCGTCGTCTTCACGTCGGAGATTTGTATAAAACTCAAAATAAAATGCGCCGTTCCTCCTGAATTTAAGCCGAGTCAGCGGAACGGAGGAGCTCTGATATCTAAAAAATACATGATTTGCCTCTTCTCATAGTTCAACACACAAATCCCTTTTTGTTCCGACCTGTCCCTGAAACACACACACACACACACACACACACACACACTGAGCCAAGAAGCCATCAGGTAGCAATGCGGAACAGGAGTCACATCAGGTGTTGCAGGCGGGCGACACCGGATCAGCCGGCGATGACGCAATAAAGACCCGACATGTAAATGTGATTAAACCCTTTAAACACGCAGAGTTACAACGAGGGAGTCCGGCTTTCATGACTTGTTGCTTCCCGTCCTGGAAAGTAAAATACGCCTGAGAATAATGGCTTTAAAATTGGCTCGTTTGCGGTTGTGTGAAAGTGCTTTTATTTGACGTACTAACGGATTATAAAGCTATAAACTGCTCCAACAGGTAGAATAAGACGTGCAGGGAGACGAGTGAAAACATGGCGGAGACGTGCAGGCGAGCAACGACCGTTTTAATTGTGTTTTTTTTCCTTTTATTAAAAAGAAAAGCCTGCGTCCATCCGCCAGTGTGTGTGCGTCCCATATGGCGGCGGCCATTTTGGATCAAACAGCACTGCGATAACACGGAGCGACTGGGGTCCAGTGTCCCGCCGGGGAGCCGCCGCCGCTTCAGAAGGACTCCACGATGACGGACGGGCGGCGAGATGTCGGAACAATATTTTTCAGGCCGCACGTGGACTTTTGAAGAAGCCGGCTGTTGTTTTAAAATAGACGTGTTTGAAGGTGGAAGTCTTTGGTTGTAATAACGACTGCTGGAGACGCTGTGAGGAAGGTTGAAGGGCCAGAGAGGTGGAGGTGGAGGTGGAGGCGGCCGTTTGATCCCTGTTGGGTGCGAGGAAGGCGGGGCTTAGGGACATGTGGTCGACACAGTAGAGCCGCGAAATGTCTAGAAACCACCGACAAGCATCTCAAATAGAAATGGCCGACTCTTACCAAGAATCCAGGAGTCTTTTCCTGCATTTTAGAGCAGAGGAATGAGGGTCTACTTTCACCAAAAGACCCAAAGAAGTGCGTTCCTTACACCGTATTGAGGCTGCTATGACTTTTGTACACACACACACACACACACACACACACACACACACACATTGCACATGCACTTAGGAAAAGGAAAACACACTGTATTGATTTTGTATTACAACGATTTTGTATTAGTTGTATCACATCATCCATTAAAGCTGCAAACAGGAATGTGCAGAAGAAACTGTGAGTCTTCGATTTAAGGCTCCTTCCTCTCTTGGTGATGATGATGATGATGATGTGGGCCTCGCCTAGTGGGTTACTCCAAAAATAATAGAAAGAACATCTAAGATGGCAGTGCGTCTGTGCACGGATTACTGCAGATGATAAAAAAATAAATATGCGTTTGTTTTTTAAATAGATTTTTATCATTTAAAAAAAAAATGTGTTTTACAAACCGGAGCGAAAGCTGAAAAGATTTCCAAAGAAAAACAGTGAAATCACGACTGTGAGGCAATCAGCAATGCATTCACCTGCTCAGGGTTAATTACCCATGAAGCATTGCATGTCAGTGCACCCACATGCCCGGGGAGTTCAGAAGAAGGAAAACATCCTTCACCCTTGCTGCCTCCCCTCTCCATCTCTCCCTCTCCCTCTCTCCTTCTCCCTCTCTCCATCTCCATCTCCATCTCCCTCTCCCTCTCCCACTCTCTCTCTCTCTCTCCATCTCTCTCTCTCTCTCTCTCTCTCTCTCTCTCTCTCTCTCTTCGTAGGAATACGACGTTCCTTTGAAGAGAAAACTAACAGAGAAAGCTGCTCGCTGACACGACACCGTGGGGATGAAGGACACTCCCTGACGGCCGCCGCCCCCTCCTCCCTCGTTCCCCTCGCTTCTTCTAGGTTGACCTTTGACCTCGTCCGCGGAAAGGTTGAGACAAGTGGAAGGAAGGGAATGCTCAGAGAGAGAGAGAGGGCAGTACAGTCGGGCGTCCATGTTGGACCCGGCTAAAATCACTCCTGCACCAATTCAAGTGGGTATGCGTCCCAAATCCAGACTTTATGTCCTAATTTTTACAGGATGTGAGGCAATACGTGTAAGGACACGTGTTAAAACGCTTCACAGAGACACAAGAAAGTGTTTTTCACCACCATAATCAATGTATTTTTATTTTATTCCACCAAATTTCTGCATTTTCTTTCCCTTGCATTGCATTGTGGGACATTAATGTTGACAGCATACGTCGAAAACACACTATATTTAGTCCACATGCAGTCTTGTTTGAGTATATTTGACTTAAAGTTGAACTAAACTTACTAGACGTGATTAACTTGAGGCCTCATTTTAGCTCAGGATGAACTTTATTTACAGTATATTTTAAATTCAGGCCACCCTTTTATGTTTTTATGGATATTTTTGAACAACTTCCTGGCATTCCTTTCGGTTGTCTTTAACATAAAAAGTATTTTTCCGGCTTATACATTAACTCCCAGAGGCCTCCTCCGCTGCTTCCTCTCTCCTTTAATCTCCTGAATGACCGTTTCGCCGCATAAACATTCCCCAAAACTAACATTCCCGCTCGATAACTAACAGCTTTACGTCCCCAACACATTGAATATTCAAAGCGTTGAAGTGGAACGGACTCCAATGCTAAACCCGAGGGAGAGGGAATGATCAAACCCAGAGCAATGATTTACACCGAGGAACAGGAAGCGGGACTGTCGGCCATCTTGGACGCCTCGCAGCGAGAGCAGAGGCGTGAACAGTGACCCCCGCGGTGTGAAAGGAGCGTCATGGGAAAAGTCTGCTGAGGGGAGAGAAGAAGAAGAAGAAGAAGAAGAAGAAGAAGGCCGAGCGTCGCTTTAATTTGGTCGTAAACAGGAGGCTGAGTTATGCGCAGGGGAAGAGGCCCCATTTTGCTTTTTTTTGTGTTCTTTTGTATGGACAGAAAGTTATGGTGGTGAGAGAAAGAGAAGCTTTCCACCTTCCCGCGACACCGAAGGAAGGCCTGAGACGAAGGTCCACCAGAGTGAGCTCTCTGGAAGACCATCGAGGTCACGCAGAGTTCATTGCGAGACTCTCGAGATTGTGATCGTTGAAAGAGGACGAGGTGTTTTCCCCCGACGAGGCTCCAGGTGAAACCCCCCCCCCCCCCTCCGATCTCTTCCGAGTTTGACCTTTTTCCGTTTGACCTTTTCTTCTCTTCGGCCCCGTAGCGATTTCCTCCGAGCCGCGACGCCATTTTCAAAGGACTCTGGACCTTTTTCCAGGAAAAAAGGGTTCAGGAAGAGACATCAGACGTTCACTTTCACCTCTCGTCCACCTTAAACACCATGATCATGCCCTCCCTTTCTTCCGTCTGCTCCTGCTTCAAAGTCCCTCTCCTGGGCCACAGCTGGAAATCAAGCTTTGGACCAAAAGGAGGAGGAGGAGGGGAGCGAAGTGAAAGCTGAAGTTTGAGCGACAGCGGCAAATCACAGAGGGCGAAAAAAAAACAACAAATGATGGTGCTTTGGAAAGAATGCAAAAAGGGCAATTTAGGCCGTCTCCGTTCGCGAAACTGTCCTCGAGGACGCGGCGTCATTTTCTGTCGCAGAAAACCTCGTTTTTTATTTAATCCGGCCGACGGGGCCGGATCGGCCGCCTTCCCTTCTTGTCTCTCCTGTCAACAGGTGAACTCACGGTCACGTCGAGTAAACCCACCGCTCTCTTATCAGCTGGAGACGCACTTCTAAACTCAATAAACAGATAAAACGGTGACCTCCCCGCCACCCCTGGGTGAAGGTCAGCGAAGGGCACGACCCGCTGGATCCCTTTATGGCAGCCCCCCCCCCCCTCCTCCTCATCACTCCTCCCTTGCCCCTCCCTCAGGAATTCCTGAACCCAACATGTAACGTTAAGTAACTGAAGTGCTGCTTTTTAACAATGACCCTTGTGCGGCAAACCACACGGCCTACCTGCTGGCGCCCGGCCGACCTCTGACCCCCGCGCTAGCTTTTTGTTTTTCTCTCAGCGACCCCCAGGAATTAGGTTCCCACACGGATGGATTTATAGGTGTTGTAGTCATTTTAAAAAAAATAAAAAAGGTGCAGGGTTCACCTGAGAAAACGAGCGGCTGGAGGACCCGACGAGTGGAGGAGATATGGATATCTCGCGGTGACACTGAAACAGCTGGAGACGCACAGATGTTGTGTGACGCATGCGAGTACACACATGTGTGTGTTTTGAGACATGGTCAAGACTAAACACCAACACCGGCGGCCTCTGACGCCAAAAAGCAGCGGTGAGAGACGGAGGAATCTTGTACGTACAGAAACAGATATGCAGCATAAATCAATGCTTTAAAATACGTACAATTCAACAGCAAATACACAAGAGAAAGTAGAAGAAACTCACTCAACATTACATTAAAGACTCAAAGCTCAGGCTTCATCAACACAATCTGCTTCAGTTTCAGTTTAAAATGTTCATTCATCGATATCGCGTCGTATTCGTTGCATATATCCGTAACAGGGGAGGAAATGTACTTTTTTTAGGCATTTTTGCCCCCACTGACTTGAAATCCAGGGGCATTAAAAAAAATTGGGAAAACTTGGGAAATAACATTTAACATTTGTTCAAAAATAATAAATATACTTATTTCGGTAATAACAAGACTATTCAGCAGCGATTTAGAGATTCAAAGTGTTTCATTGGGCGTCTTTTGACCCTCCCCTCGAGGCATCAGGGGTAAAGATATGTCTTCGGAGCGTTTTTTTGTGTATTTCTGCATGGTCGGTGTTTAAATAAAGATTATTCAATACTTTATTCAAAATCAACGCCGTCGCAGAGTTAAGAGGCGAGGAGGCGAGGAAAGGAAAGAAGAGGTGCAGACAGGTGTGCGACCTCTTCCAGGAGCTGGAGGGCAGCGGGGGGGGGGGGGGGGGGAGGGGGTCGGGGGGGTTGTAGCTATGGCGATGACATGGAATGTTCACGTCGCCCCCGGCAACGCTTCATTAGCTTGTTTCGCAATCCCTCGCGGGGCCGAAGGATGCTGAGTCCAGACCTGTCCCGCCTCTCCTCGCCGTCTGTCACGGACGCCGGCGGGATTTCGGGAATGCCCGAACATTCCCGGAGGAGACGAGGAGACGAGGAGACGAGGAGACGAGGAGAGGAGGAAAATACCTGCAGCTGCAATTCCCATCAGCAATATTGCCATTTTAGAAATATGTTGGACCTGGAGGCGAATACTTGATTTGATTTTACAGATTCCAGCTTTTTTCCTGTATTTTTTAAACCCTACATGATCGTCTGCAGATGAAAAGAATCCCCCCCCAAAAAAAAATCGAGATTCCTTTTTTTCAGCTTTAGCGTCCTATTTTCTCTTTACACTTTTGCCACATGACAACGTTGCCTCATCATATAGAGACGAGATTGTTCTGCGTTTCACGATGTGAAACATGGATATGTATCTTACACCCAAGTGCCTTGAAAGGTGAATTTAAGAAATTATATCAAATCGAGAAAATCGACCTCAGTGTGGGAAGACGTGATTTGTTGAGGTTTTGGAAGGTCAGCGTGGTCATTTTCTCCCCATGCAGGAGCAGATATTGTTTTAGAAATATGCTCTTAACAAGCTTACGCTGTGTACACAACACAGCAAAAGCCTGCCGGTCGCCTCACACCAGGCTGAACGGAGAGAGTCAAAGAGTCTCGGTCTCACCAGAGACGGCAGCGCTGGATTTGAAGTCTTTTTGCGTTTGAAAAAATGTTGGCAAACAAATGCACATTTTTCCGTGCGGACCTCGACTTTGATCGCGCTGCCAGGCAGAAGATATCGGCTCGTCTGGCAGCTCGCAGGACGTTCTGCAGCTCTCCATCTCGGCCCGCTGTCACTCGTGACCTTCAGCGTTCAAACGACGGACGCAGAGCGACGTCGTCACCGCTGTGAGCTCATGCGAGACGGGGCAGAAGTCGCGTTACGCAAACTGAAATATTACTGTCAAGATATACTGTCAAGATTCTGTTCGCTCGTTCGTCTTCGCTCTTCCTCTCCTTGATGGCGTTTCACTTCCTGACTCACTTTTTGGAGACAGTTTGTTGAACGTGCGAAAATCAACAGAATTACAGCTGAAAATGATGATAAACTTTTTTAAAAAACATCATTTTGAGTTGCTTTTTATGCAAAATTTGCTTTTTTTAAATCAGTTTCAGTTTATTAAAGGAACATCTTTGTGCTTTCTCACAACTTTTCAATTTAAATACCCAAACGCTGCACGACAAAGCACTTTGAATGGTGCACATCTACAGTCAATCAGCGTCTTTTACCTCCAATAGATTCAAGTGAATATTGTTAAAGTCATGCAGAACTAAAAACAGCCAAAATTTAACTTTTTTAAAATACATTTTCGTGCAGCTAATGTGAGGGAGCTCACTGGCACAGGCACACGTAATGAAACCTCACCCCCTTCCACTTGTGTCTCTCACACACACACACACACACACACACACACACACACACACACACACACACTCTCAGCTCTCTGGCCAGCTAGAGCGTGAGCGAGTGAGCTATTTTAGGAACGAGAGGATCCAGCTCAATCAATATGAGGGCAACTGCTCTCTGTTGACAAACACGCTGACCCGGTGGTCACGGCACGCTGTCGCTTTGCAGCCATTAAGAAGAGAAGAAGAAAAAAGGCCACCGCACAAACACGGCGTGTCGAGATATTTGAAGTTGTTTCTCATGCAAATCCATGAGATAAGAGCCCCCCCCCCCCCCCCCCTCAGGGAGCCATATTGTTTGGCAGTAAGTTGGCACAATGATCATCTGTCCCGTCCTCATTAGCGGCCGTTTGGGGCCACAAGTGGGCAACGGGGGGGAACGGAGCCAGAGGACCAGCGGAGGCCCGGCGCTGCGCGGTGAATACGGTGAATGGCGTTGAAGCCGGGGGCTCGATGCTCGAGGCGGAGCGGGTGGTGTTGAGCTGCTACAATGAGAGCTATGCTGCTCGGCCTCGGAGGGGTTAAACAGGCGGGTTTAAGTGTGTGTGTGTGTGTGTGTGCGTGTGTGTGTGTGCGTGTGTGTGTGTGTGTGAATTGAAGCAATGTTATTATTGTAAATAAAACATTTTTTTGTTGTCGCAATGAAGTAAAAAAAAAGGTATTATTAGATTTATTTCTGTAAAAACTTTTAGCGCAAATATTGTGGATTTATCAAATTTTAAACTAGTTCCACATGTCGAAAATACATTTTTCACTGGTGAGATTTCTCCCTTTTAAATGACGTGAAAAAAATAATAATTTTATAGATGATTTTTGGGGCAAAATTGCTTTTTTGCAGGCACAAAAACATGAAACTCCCATTCTCTTCAAATTGCCTCTATGTATGTATGTGTGTGTGTGTGTGTGTGTGTGTGTATGTATGTATGTATGTATGTATGTATGTATGTATGTATGTGTGTATGTATGTGTGGATGTATGTGTGTGTGTGTATGTATGTATATATATGTGTGTGTGTGTATATGTATGTATATATGTGTGTATGTATGTATGTATGTATGTGTGTGTATGTATGTGTGTATGTATATATGTATGTATGTATGTATGTATGTGTGTGTGTGTGTGTGTGTATGTATGTATGTATAGATGTATAGATGTGTGTATATGTATATATGTGTGTATGTATGTATGTATATATGTGTGTGTATATGTGTGTATGTGTGTATGTATATATGTGTGTATGTATGTATGTATATCTGTGTGTGTATATGTGTGTATGTGTGTATGTATATATGTGTGTATGTGTGTATGTATATATGTATGTATGTATGTATGTATGTGTGTGTGTGTGTGTGTATGTATGTATGTATAGATGTATAGATGTGTGTATATGTATATATGTGTGTATGTATGTATGTATATATATGTGTGTATGTATATATGTGTGTATGTATATATGTGTGTATGTATGTATGTATATCTGTGTGTGTATATGTGTGTATGTGTGTATGTATATATGTGTGTATGTGTGTATGTATATATGTGTGTATGTGTGTATGTATATATGTGTGTATGTGTGTATGTATATCTGTGTGTGTATATGTGTGTATGTATGTATGTATATCTGTGTGTGTATATGTGTGTATGTGTGTATGAATGTATGTATGTATGTGTATATGTGTGTATGTATGTATATCTGTGTGTGTATAAGTGTGTATGTGTGTATATATGTGTGTGTATATGTGTGTATGTGTGTATGAATGGACGCTGGAGGTAGACACAGCAGGTAGAACTCCTTGAGAAAAGCTCTTTCTCCGGTTCGACGGTGATTTAAAAAAGGGGACCGAGCACAGAGACCTGGGAACAAGAGCTCTTTGTCTCGGGTGACGTTACAGCGCTACACCTGACACTCGCTCTGCGTGTCCCACAGCCGGGTACCGAGCCCGGGTTTAGCGCCGGAGGAACTGGGCCAGGGTCACCGCCAGCAGCGCCGAGGACGCAGTGACCCGGTCCCTGTAAACACTCTCTGAACAGGCCTTCAACAGCAGCCGACGACCCCCCCGTGAACGAGCCTCCGCATCGCTCTGGGAGTTCCTGCTTTAAAGACCGCAGGAGACGAATGTTCTGGAGGCTTTTTAACACGTTTGGAAAAAGAGAGAGTTAGAAAACTGCGGGTCAAAAAGGTACTAAAATACCAATAAAGAGACAATCAATCAATCAATCACGGCCTTGAGTTGGATTCAAAAGACTGCTGCTCATCATGGCGTGATGAATGGTGCCGGTGGGGGTTCAAATGCAGGGCGGAGTGACACTAAGCGTACTAAATTACGCCTGACTGACGCGGTATTTCCCCCTGTGGATAGGCCCAGGAGACAAATTGGGAAGTCTCTCTTGAGTTACGACTTGAGATTGATCGCTCGCGAGACGCCGCTGATTGACAAAAAGATGAGTTCAGTGCGTACGAGAGCCGTGTCTTGAGCTTCACCCATAATGCAATGCGTTTCAACTCGCAGAGGAGCAACATGGAAGGAATTGAACGTGTAGTTAAACCCGCAGAACAACGCATACTTTTGTACCGATACGTTCACTTTATTACATCCCATTATCATCCGTAGCCGAGGCTCTCGAGTAGAGGGTAAAAATAACGTGCAATAACAGGATATAGATCAACAATACTTCTGACACAAAGCCAGAATAAGTGCTGAAAGATCTCTAAAAGTGAGATAAATAGCCAATAAAACATGAAAAGAAGACAAGAAGAAGAGGAGTATCTGCTGGTCAGACTGTATAAAATGTGTTTTGAGGCATTAAATCTACAAGTTATTGCCTTGAATGCATGAACTCATACAACAATAAGTTGTGTAGCCACAGGCTGTGTTTGTCCTTCCTTCAAAGCATGAGGCATCATCCACTCTGTGAAGTTATCACAAAGGAAGAAGAATCCAATAAAGTGGCTGCAGAAACAGAGGCATCTGGTCGGAGGTTGTTACCTGTGTCGCCCGGATCACCTGGCTGGCACACGGAGGGAGGGAGGGAGGGATGAGTGTGAGACAAAGACGGGGGAGGAGGTGAAGGAGGGAGGGAGGGAGGGAAGGATGGATCTGTAATTACAGGGACAGGCGGAGACACAGTGAGGCGGTAATCGCACAACTGACACATCTGATGTGCCAATGATAGTGTTCCTATCACGGCGGGACGTGTTGGGATGTGGCTCGCCTCACCACGGTGACAGTAACCAGGGAAACAAAGACTGGGCGGAGGGTAAAGGGGGGAGGGGCTTGTCATTTATGAAGAATTAGTCGGACAAGTGATTTAAATTAAAGTGAAAAATTGAGCTTGTGAGGAGAAATTCATCCTTAAGGATAACAACAAACATGGCCGCCGCCGAAGTTTGGTGAAAAATTAGGATGAAAAGTTGTTGAAATTAAAGTGAAAAATTGAGTTTGCACGGAGAAACTCATCCTTAATGGTAAAAACAAACATGGCCGCCGCCATAGTTTGTTGTCCTCGGTTAACAAATATGAGATATGTGATATTTTCTAGCTTCAAACCTGATTGTTTTGTGTCCTTGACTGTGGTTTACATCCGATGACTCAACTGCGAAACTAGGAACATTTGTTAAAAGCTAACGTGCTAACAGTTGACGACAGCCTTTCCTAGCCTGTTAGCTTCATCTGATTTAATCCCTCTTCAACACCAACTGCAGGTAAAGAAAGACAACGGAAAAAAACACTGGAGAAAGAGAGTTTTAGCCGAGCTTTGCCCCTCACTAGGGTTGAAGCTAACGCTAGCATGCTAAAGGTAAACTTAAACAGGGTAAAAGTGCTGTGCACGCGTTTGTTTTGGTTCGGTCCCCATTAGCTGGCGACCAAACGGGTCAATATCAGCTCCTGCACCTTTACTACCCACAGCGATGACAACACCGGGGTCCCGGGTATGTTATTAACGTCTCGATTAAAGAGCATTAGCAGTAATTAGAAAGCAAGTTGCAAACACACACACACCTTGTCCCCACAGCAGCCGGCGGTTCAGACCACCACCACAGCCCACTGACAAACAAAAGAAGATGTGTTCCCTCGGCACCGGCATGCATTCGGTAATTGCAGTGAAAAATGTTTGACTTAAAGGGCTGCTGTTGGTGTCTAATGCCAGAGTAATGATGTTGCAGGAGGGGGGAAAGGGGAGCATCAAAGCAAAGCGGGAATTGAATCTGTCAGGCTCTCCGACTTCAAAACAAACTGAAAGTCCTCGAGGGGACGGCGGGGGTTAAAATCCACCATAAAACGTTCCTCTTGGGAAAACCTTACGAAGCACCATTATCACTTATTTGGTGTTTGCAGGTTTAGCGCTAGAAACTGGGGGCTTGACGAGGAGGAAAATTAGCCAGAAGATGCTAAAAGAAACAACTTGTAGAGCCGAGTGTGTCCACGTCTACGATGATGAAGACGAGGGACTCTCGAGAGGTTTAGGATGTTGCAAAGTAAAGTAAAGAAAAGGAGCGACGGGTAAATAAAACGCTTGAAAGGGACGAGATGAACAAAAGGTGAAGCGAGGAGCAGGGAGAATGAAAGACAAGACAGAAAGGAGGGGAAACCCAACGAGTGGGGAGCAGCAGTGGATTGGAGGTGTAATCCTTCTGCAGTGCAAACAGCCCCGAGGGGAGCGATGGCATTAAGGGGAAGGGACCGGGCACGTCCGACAAGCTCCGACAGCGCTCCCGCCGAGCGCTGCCCCACCTCAGCTCCTCTCTGACAAGCCTAAAGACCTTCACAAGGACACCCCCGAGGCCCGCGCATAGATGGAATACCCCGCCTCTTCTTCTTCTTCTTCTACCTTTCATTTTTTTAAACCGAGAGGCAGAAAAGCCAAAGTGCGATAAACAAATCTGGGAAGAAGAGAGAAGAAAAAAAAAAAGCGAGCGGTGGAATGTTAAGCCGACGCCGCGGCGAGAGTTCCCCGCTCTCGCCTTTTGTGCTCGCGCGACCTCCGACCCCTGGAGTTCACCGCGACCAATCGGGGGACAAACTCGCAGCGTGTGCTTCGTCGAAAGAGAAAGAGGAAGACGAGGAGTGTCGGGGTTGCGGGCTCGGATACGAGAGGACTCTGCAGGTGGAGGAGTGGGTGTCGTGGGTTCCTCGTCCCGTCCGTTCTGCCGTTTGTCGCCGCAACTTTTATATATTTGAGTTTGACATCCGAATACCAGTTAGCACTAGCGCGTCAACAGCTGCCCCAACTCACAAGACCACGCCGTCAAATCTGATGCGAAAACCCATAAATAAAGTGGAAATGCAACACAGATGGAGAAGAGAATAAGTCAATCATTTCTAGGAGCTGTTGAAGACGCAAAAAGTCACTTAATCCGATAGATTTAAATCTTCCTCGTGGATAATTTACCAAACAAGCTGCACCAAAGAAAACCTTGAGACCTTGAATCACATCTGTAAACATGAGCATAAAAACACAGGCTTGGGTCCAGCAGATGGAGGCATCTGAAGCATGACAGGTGGGATGGTGTTTTTTTGGGGATGATTGCCAAACGCAAACAGCGTTACCGGGAGAAAGACGAACACACAAACGAAGAGGAGGCAACGGGAGCGTCTGTCAGCATCTACGCCAACGCTCCTCTCTCACTCTGTTGATTTTGGATGTTTTGACAAACTCTTATGAGTTCTTCGGATCACTGAGAGTGTATCGCATTCCTCAGAGCTACAGATGATACCCGTGCAAAGTTTTATCGCTAATAACGCTACGCATCCTCATCTAACGGTTCGTTGCTCCTCGTTTTTCGCACCTTTTCCTCTTGAGGACATTCAGGCAGTCTTTTCCAAATGAACTTCCATCTGCACAGGAGACAACTTGGTTAGGTTTAGACAACAACTACTGAACTAGGTTGAGAAAAAGGCCGTCGTTTGGCTTGAAATAACTACTTTTAAACCCATTAAACTCAACATGAAACACCATATTGCAGCAATTTAGTCGTTGAAACTTACATATGAAGCAAAACTGTCAAACAAGCGTTGGTTCCAGCTCCTCACATCTGTTTTAAACGGTTATAAACTCATGTTTTTTCAGTTTGGGAGAACATTTTTGCCCTTATTCAAGAGACATCCAGCTCCTGCGTTGTGTTCAGGTACTCTGGTTTTTTCGTGCATCTCTTTTCGGCATACTTGATTTCACACATTGACTGCAGCTCATCTTTATTTGTGCACCGCTGCTGTGGCATTAGAAGAAACAAAAAAAAAGGAGGGCTTTCATTCTACCCGCCATGTCAAAAACACACAAATACGGGGAGACGTGTGCGGCTTTACAAGGCTGAGGAAACACACGCACACGCATGTGAGCGCCACACAGGCTGCAGAGTCTTCCATGTGGGCGTGGGAAGGGGCTTTTCAACGGAACGTTAAACCTGCCGTGTGTGGTTTATAGGTTTCCTAATGCACTCGGGGAGAGAAACTGGAGTTTGGGGTAGGGATGGGGAGGCGGGGGGGGGGGGGGGGGGGATTCAGGCTTTTAGGTTCATGGTGAGAGAGAAGGAAGACGACGAGGGAGCGACGCAGACATCTGCATCCTGACGCCTTCGTACCCAAAACATGGACCACGAACTGAGCCAGAGCAGCGTGACCCAAACACATCAAACACACAGTCTCTCTCTCTCTCTCTCTCTCTCTCTCTCCCTCTCTCTCCTTCTCTCTCTCTCTCCCTCTCTCTCCTTCTCTTCTTCTCTCCCTCTCTCTCCCTCTCTCTCTCTCTCTCCGGATTTACCAGCCGGCTCGCTCCCTATCACATTTCAAAACAACGTCAGAACTTTTTTCTTTTTCCACGAGCACGACTAATCTCATCTTGACCCACATCGTCGGCTCTCGTGCTTCTCTTCAGCCCTTTGGGGAATGTGATGTACAGCGTTCGTTCACTTCTTCACACACGCGTGAAACCCCTGGAAATATTCAAGCAATAAATTAGGTTTAATTGGGGTTGGCACCACAAACAGGTGGGGGCTTTTTTTCATGGTGCTTGTCACCTCCTGTTTCTCTGTAATTGACGCTTCAACGCACATCGTGAATCAGAAGCACTTAAAGAGTCGAACACGGAGGCAACCGAACGCTATTTTCATTCTCAATCCATCACATTTTATGGGTCGGTTTCCCGGAGCCCAAAGCGGTATCTGGGAATGTTCCTTGTTGAGCCGATCGTCCAAAAATATTTGGCCGTTTTGCTTGAAAACTGACGATGGATAAAGGATGAATTATCAAAAAAATGGTGGTCGGATAAGCGATGTGTGTTGAACTCGAACCAGCGCTCGCAAATCAAACCAGATTACCCGACTTGTGGAAGCAGTGAGGGCAAAAAGAAGTGATAGGAGAAGGAGTTGGTGGTGGTGGTGGTGGGGGGGGGGGGGGGTAATGATTGGGTGAAGGAGGGAGAGAGGAAGGGAGAAGGGAAAGGAAAGAGGAGGTGGTGGAGGGGGGGGGGGGGGCGGCTGAGTTGGGGAGGGTCTAACAACTACAAATCAAGCAGTGATCAGTCGCCTCACTTAGCGTTTCTGGAATGTTCCAGCCTATAGCACCTGCAGGGAGTGGGAGACAGCCTGACAAGTCCTGCCAAGCTCCAAGGAATTCAACCAAGGAGGGAGGAAGGGAAGGGGGGGGGAGGGCGAGGGAGGGGGAGTAAATGATGTCCCTGCACCGATTGGCAGCGAGCGCCTTTTCAGCATCACTCTTGCACTGGTGGAGGCCCTACTTTCTCTGCAACAACTGGAGTCAAATGCAACTTTGCACGGACCGTGCAACAAAGCAACAGGAAACCGACTCTGAAGGAAACGTATCGAGTTGTGTTTTTGCACATTTTCTGGTTGCGGCTTTTTCAATGTGGGGATTTGATGCTGATTTTTGTTGTTTTTCCTAATTAGTAAACTGAATATGTTTGTTTCTTTGGACCACTTTTAGCATCCTCTAAGGAAATTATGAATGCCCACTTTTCACTGCATGTTCCTAGGTTTAAAATGCAAAAGAAATTAGCCAAAAATCTGCACCATTGCACTACAAATTGGGTATTTGCATCGCAAGCAATTGTGTTGCATGTTCGTTTTTTCCCAGCAACCACTGCTCTCTCTTCATCGCCGTTCAGTGTGAGTGTGACTGAGCGCGCTTGTCATGAATTTGATGGGGAAGACTTCTCAAGAGTCTGCTAATTGATTATCATATCACGCAAAAATAAATAGGAGGAAGACATCCAACGAGCTAGAGATGCAAGTCAACACATACAATTTGTATTTAAAGGGGATAAAAATTGCAAAAACACTGGGTTGATGCTTTTAAGGCGACAAATTCAATACCTAAGGACAAAAATGTCCATTTCTGCCCACACAACATTGTCAAACTTGTCCTCAAACCTTCACGTGTCACCTGACTGAACGCACACGCGTGTCCAACACGTCCATCTTGCATTCTAACAATCCTGAAGGCATTTCCGTGCCGTCCAGGTAGCACCGACTCACCCGCTCCAACCTTTTCCTCCTCTCCTTCCCGTCATGCCCTCCTCCCTCGTCCTCGCCATTCCTCCTCACCCGAGTGTGATGTTTTCTCTGCGCCAACAGCTGTTTCAGCCTTCGCAGACGCGTCTTGCTTTCCCTGAATGTTCACTGAAACATCATTTTTCAAAAAAAGAAAAGACCGAGGGAGTAATAATCCATAAATGTAACAACCAGACGGAAAGAAAAGTGAGCTACTGAAAGACTTGAGTAGTCCAGAACACTCAAATTTCCTAGTTTACTGTTCTTACCTTCCACTAGCTTGTAGCTAGCTAACAGTCAGTTCTGTTAGCAAGCTAGCTAACACGCCTCTCCTTAAGATACACATATTTCCTAATATATTGTTCTTGTGGCTCAATAAACCTCCTGGTCGCTCTGCAGCTTGACGCTTGAGAAGAGCGCGTCTCGTTTTAGCATCATAACTAGCGAACAAACTTAGCTTCTTCTCGACATGCTAACTAGGAGGCGTACGAGAGCTAAAAGAGGCTACGGTTGGTTAGCTAAACGCACAATTCCACTGTTTTTGTCCAACAAATGACCGACTATCTTACATTAACTGCAATCTGTAACATAAATAGTGGTTTTATCTCAAGATATAGAGGTTAAACAAGATTAATAAGTAACCAACAATGTCATTTATTTGCTTTCTCTCCAATTTGACAACAAATACAACATCAACACTTTTAACTTGTTATATTCAGCCTCATAAACTAATATTTTGTCATCTGTAGATGTTTCAAAGTATATCTTTAAAAGTATATCTGAGCATGAAGACCTTTCTTATGCTTTCAGTACATGAATTTAAGATTTACTTAAAAAAAAAAGTGATCGGCGATACCCAAAGACACAGTTACCGAGGTAACGACAGGCCCAGACCACCCAATGAACTCATCTGGCCGTCACTCACCACACACACGCACACACATATCTATCCACTCAGCCACCCACACACACACACACACATATACAACACAAAACAACAGGGAGGTGGGGAAGTGGGTGGAGGAGTCAATTCAAAGTCAACGCAGCTCCTTCTGACGAGCCTCATGGAGGAGCAGGAAGCTCGTTGCTGCTGATTCGCTTTAATGTTTCCACGTCATCTGCGTCTCTGTCTCACTCGGCTGGTAAAGCAAGGCACTACCTCTGCTGCGGTTGAGGGTTTGAGTCCCTCTGCAGTTCAATGGTGAAGCTCGGCACATTAATGCGGTCGATTATGCTCAGGAACTTTACTTAAGAACCATTTTTAAAGTACTTTCACTTGAGTTGTAAAGGTGCTTTTGCCCGTAAGCCTTCAAACTGATGAATGAAATAACACATTGAGGTTTAAATTGAGCACGTTTTAAGTGGTGCAAATGAATAAATGATCCCTGTGTGCTTCACTCAAGATGAGTCCTGCAGTCTTGTAAAGGTGTGGCTTGGAGAAGAAGAAAAAGGCACGTTGCCTCAATGAGCTCTAATTTAAATATTCATAAGGGGGCGGGGTTTGAATCGCAAATGAGTCTGAGCGCGCCCACTCAAATGTGAGCTGCTTTTTCCAGACCCTCAGGGTACAAATAACATCAAACTGCACACGCACGCGTGAATAAATACATAACATACATCCAGAGGTTGAGGGGTAATGCACTTGTATTGTTAATTTCCATAAAATGACAATAAAATGTACTGAGAAACGGTGGTTAAACAGTCCTTAAGGATGTGTAGAGCAGACTGAAGACACCCACAACGTGACGCGTGAGACCTGTGCGCAGTGCACGTCTCTGACATGCACAACATGTGTGTAGAAAGTCACATATGACCGTGTAATCATGCAGGAGAAAACTTGTGATAAACTGCCATTTAAAACGGTTTTAAAAGTGGACTCAAGCAGAGGAGGAAGAGTCACTAAAGAGGCATTGAAGTGCAACGCTGTGAGGAAAAGTATCCAGCAATTACACAGTCCCAAAAGCGTCGTTTACATGTTGTATATGAACCCACTCCACCTGAAGGAGAGCAACAATAAGCAAAGGGGGACTTACTCCGTGCGCAGATCTCACCGCCAAGGCGACTGCTATCACACAAAACCTGCCGAGGAAGAAACACGTCGGGTTAGTTTGTTTCACTGCGTGAGTCTCTGGCAGGTGAACTCTCGGCTCAAGTGTCGCCGGGACCCGAGCGCCGCGGCGGCGGCTCGAAGCCCCGAAACTCTCTGGAGCAGTAAGTTAGAAGCGCGAGGTGTGTGTGTGTCTGTGTGTGTGTGTGTCTGTGTGTGTGTAGAGAGAGAGAAAAATGGCTTACAGGAATTTCATTTTGGATCCGACTGGCGGAGAGGGGGAACCGCTGGTCGAGACTCTTCACCAGCAAGGCACTTCAAACGCGCTCATCGACGGCTCCCGAAAAAAAAAAAAAAAAAAAAAAGCAGCCCTCTGTCATCTACACGGGGAGACACAGAGAAGAGATAAAGTAGTCCCACCGCCAAACACAACCCCCGCATTTCATACACACAGACACACGCATTTCACCACAAACCTCGAAGGAGAGGAAAATGTATTTCTTTTCTGTTCAGGAGGTTTTCTTTCATAAATCAGAGCTTTTCCAACTCACCAAAGTCGCGGCGGTGAAGTCGCTGCTGCGCTCTCCGGGCTGTTGCGCTTCGACTCAGCAGCGCACCACTGCAGCGGGGAGGGGCGGGGCCAACGCCTGTCACTCATGCCTCGCGCGTACCTTTTTGGCTGAGAAGCAGGAGAGTTCACCCCATGCACGCGCACAGACGAGAGGGGATCTCCTCGGGCTGCTTGCTGCTGCAAAAGGAGGCTCTTCAAACCGTGAAAAAAAAAGCTTCATTTTGGTTTTTAATCCAAGAAAAAAAATTAATGATAAAGGAAATATTCAAATATTATAGATATTATAAATTATTGATCTTATAAAAATCTTTATGAACATGTTTTCCTTTATGTTATCCCCTTTGGTACCCATACAATATCCTACTTTATTGGATCTATACTTTAAAACAACCTTGTGATTATTTCAGCTCACACATAATCAATACAGTGCTCATATTGTCCTCTAGTATGTCTGCAATAACCCATACGCTGTGTTCAGTGGGTGGTTGCATGATCATTGAATCATACATGTGTAATAATCTTACACATATATGTTTTTCTTGAACTTCAAAATGATATCCTGCAACTATATAATCAGAATATAATCGCGTTGTGTTGTGAGAATCATATTTATCGTGAATGTAACTCGTATTAAAGACACTAGTGGCCGTTAAGTGAACTGCACTTAGCATTTTCAAGGTTTTCACCTCAAAAATCTCCCCTGTACTTCACTATCAGTCGTCAAGCTGTTATATAGGCAGCGAGAAGGTGGAGAAGGTCTCTGTTTTTCCATCCGCTCACACGTCGGCTATACATGTTACTTGTTAACACGTAAGCTAACCTTTTAGTATGACTTCACATTAAAACCCTCGGTCCTGATCTGCTGCTCTAAACACGGTGCAGACGCAGTGACTCAGGTTGCAAACAGTCCTCATTTAGCTCTTGAATGTTCTATTTCAGTTCAACTTGACCTGAGTGAGTCTTCCACACTTCGTCACAGCGTCATAATTTACGCTGCGACAGGTTTTGTTGACGTTACGTTCATGTTTTACCGTGGAGGCATCTCGGTTCTCCTCGACAGCGTTTCATCTGGGGAGCACCGCAGGGATCCGTCCTGGGACCTTCTCTTTTTTTTGCACTTTGCTATATGACTTGATGGCTTATTGTTGTGATTGCTGCAAGTATTAATATATTTATAACCCAAACTATAGCCTCAACCCTAACGCTTATAAACTAGCAACTGTTGTGTGGTTTCAGGTCATTTGACATCAACTCACTTCAGGCCCATTACACACATAGATATCTTAACACATTTTTTTGTATCATAAGTCAACAAAGCTTTATTCTGGTGTTTTTTAAGATACAAAATT
>NW_027175943.1:2153473-2185973 GCF_023055335.1 Clinocottus analis | reverse complement strand
TCAGCAGTAGTAGTAGTAGTATTTATATTAGTAGTAGTAGTATTTGTATCAGTAGTAGTATTCATAGCAGTAGTAGTAGTGCCTGTGCCAGCAGTAGTAGTAGTATTCATAGCAGTAGTAGTAGTACCTGTGCCAGCAGTAGTAGTAGTATTCATAGCAGTAGTAGTAGTACCTGTGCCAGCAGTAGTAGTAGTATTCATAGCAGTAGTAGTAGTACCTGTGCCAGCAGTAGTAGTAGTATTTATATCAGCAGTAGTAGTAGTATTTATATCAGCAGTAGTAGTAGTAGTATTTATATCAGCAGTAGTAGTAGTAGTATTTGTATCAGTAGTAGTATTCATAGCAGTAGTAGTAGTACCTGTGCCAGCAGTAGTAGTAGTATTCATAGCAGTAGTAGTAGTACCTGTGCCAGCAGTAGTAGTAGTATTCATAGCAGTAGTAGTAGTACCTGTGCCAGCAGTAGTAGTAGTATTCATAGCAGTAGTAGTAGTACCTGTGCCAGCAGTAGTAGTAGTATTCATAGCAGTAGTAGTAGTACCTGTGCCAGCAGTAGTAGTAGTATTCATAGCAGTAGTAGTAGTACCTGTGCCAGCAGTAGTAGTAGTATTCATAGCAGTAGTAGTAGTACCTGTGCCAGCAGTAGTAGCAGAAGTCTAACTCGCTGTGTAAAGCGTGTAATCCTCGTCCTGCTTCTAGTTTTCTTGGGTCATAATCTCATGTAATCTCTTTGCAGACATCTTTTCCTGCTCTTAGCTCCGCCCCCTCAGCGCTAACAGGAGGTCAACGCGTCTGTTTGTTAAAGACTTCTTTATTTCTTCATCCCTCTGGTTGCTTTGGAGGCTTTAAAGGTCAACGCGTCCGCCCCCATCATCCATCTTTGTTTCTGATTCTACTTTCTCTCTCATCACTAAGCAGACCACCGTGCAGGTCGAACATGTTTTTACCTTGTTACTTACGACACACACACACACACACACACACACACACACACACACACACACACACATGACCACGAGCTCCGGCCGGTGTGTGAGGGACTTAAGGTTTCTTAAAAGCTCTTCGGGGGTTATGAAAGTCAGGAATCTGTGATCTTCTGATGTGGAGGGTTAAGCAGCGGTCACTTCTTCAACGGGAATACCAGGATTAAAGCAGAGCTCCTTGTACAGATTAAGATTAAGAAGAAGTCTGTGAACTTATAGGACACATGCGCCCCATGTTTCTTAAGAGGGCGGAGCTAAGTCCAACACATTTGAAAATGTTTAAAAATGTTCAATTTTTTATCCTAAAACAAAAAATGGACAACGCTGTGGAAGCGACCTGTCAATCACCTTGAAGCCCCGCCCCTAAAGCATTGACTCTAAATTACCATAATTTACGAAATGAACATCATGCTGTATAGAAGAAGACTTGAAACTAGAGATTGAGACATAAACTCATGTTTATAGAAGCATAGACTTCTATACAACCAGAGGAGTCGCCCCCTGGTGGTCAGGAGAGAGAATGCAGCTTTAACACATGAAGCATAGACTTCTATACAACCAGAGGAGTCGCCCCCTGGTGGTCAGGAGAGAGAATGCAGCTTCAACACATGAAGCATAGACTTCTATACAACTAGAGGAGTCGCCCCCTGGTGGTCAGGAGAGAGAATGCAGCTTTAACACATGAAGCATAGACTTCTATACAACCAGAGGAGTCGCCCCCTGGTGGTCAGGAGAGAGAATGCAGCTTTATGAAGCAGTCCGCTTTATCGTCTTCTGATCGTCTTTCTTTCCTTACGACCAGAAGACGTTCGCGTGGGATTAAATCTGTTTTTTTTTCAGGAAAGGAAAGTTGTGTCTGTTTGTAAGATCTGATTCTGGGATCAGCTTTTGGGGATAATCCAATGTTTTAGTGTTTTTTTTCTTTCTTGCATGTTATCCAACTGCTGTGTTGTGTTCATGTGCCGGTGGGAAAGACAGACATCTGGAATTTCAGCGTTAAACATCAGACTCTGTTTATTCGTGTTATTATTTGTCAGATAATCCAAATCGGAAAGTATGACGGAGGCGGCGGCTGCGCAAGTGGAGGAATAATTTATCGTTGATGCAGGTGTGGACGTGTTTTCAAGTCCAGGAACTACTTTCCAATAAAGTGGTACATACTTTATTTAATTTTTTTAGTGAGAACAAATTGCGTGTGTGTGTCTGTGTGTGTGTGTGTGTGTCTGTGTGTGTGTGTGTGTGTGTGTGTGTGTGTGTGTGTGTGTGTGTGTGTGTGTGTGTGTGTGTGTGTGTGTGGCTGCGATCCAGTGAGCCAAGTCCACCTACACTGAAGAGTCACAAGACATGCCGTCCTCCCTCCTTCCCTTCCTTCCTCCCTCCTTTCCTCTCTTCCTCCTTTCCTCCCTCCCTTCTTTCTCTCTCTAAAAAAAAAGGGAATTTTTACAGCCCAAAGGAAAAACAGCGCTCTGCTTAAGGGACGAACACATCGCTTCAGGTGGGAAGCAAAGAAAAACAATAAAGCTCCGCTGGAGATGCGAAAAAATAAAAAACAAAACGGATCAAAAGAGAGCGAATGAATGCAGAAGGTGCAGAGATGGAAATGCATCACGTATCTGTCCCCCGAAGCGGGAACGCTTATTGTTTTGCATTCTTTCCTGCTGAAGAAGAAGGAGAAGAAGAAGAAAAAGAAGAAGAAGAAATCTGTCTGAGATCAGCTTGTGACCTTGATCTGCAGATGTCTCCTTTCCTCTCTCCTTACCCCCTCATACCTCAAACCGTGTTGCACAGCTTCCCCTGAAGCGCTTATTAACAACCACGATGTCTTTCCATCCTTCAGCGGCCTTTTTATTGCCCCTCGCCGCATCCGTGGTCGCGCTCGTCTTTCTCTCTGCGTCGTTTTTTTTTTTTTAATTGGACGCTGAAGGTCAAACACAAAGTCGCCTCGTTCACTCTCTCGCTGTCTTTCGCGGTCTCGTTTCCTTGTTTTTTTGTCGAGAAATCCGGCAAAAAATCCTCCCAACTTCCAGCATTAGCGTCTCCAAAAGGCAGCAAAAAGTTTTACTTTTGACTTCTGGTGGATTCTCTCGATGAAGAGTTGAGGTTTTGCGTTAAAATATGAAGCAACAAATTACTTTTATTCAAATTCTGATGACTACAAAGTAAAGACACATTATTCCTACTTCATATTTCTAACTTTATGTGATTATGAGAGTGTGATTTATTCCCCAAATTGTTAGAATAAACACATAAAATAGACACGATGACGTATTTTACTCATAAAGTAACAGGACGTGATGATTGACAGCAAAGTCCACCAATCGGTTCGTCTGCTCTTATCACGAACGGCACTTCGTCTCTCGGCCTTCTATCTCTCCACCGACCCTCCAGATCCGTTCATCTCACATGAGGGGCCGATGGCGAGAAGCGATAACACACACACACACACACACACACACAATGCTAAAACACACAGCTTAGCCTGTAGTCTGCAGTCGTCCATGAACGAATGAATGAAGTCATCAGAGGCGCTTCAGAGCGGCAGAAAGCTGTTTTGACTGCAGCAGATTCGACCGTGGTGTGGGAGGGCATCTGGTTCTCTCTTCTTCTCTGTTTTTCTCTCTCTCTCTTTCTTCCCTCTCTCTCTTTCTTCTCTCTCTCTCTCCTCTCATTACTTGTAATGCTCTCTCTCTTTCACTTTGGGCACCTGTTTGTCTAATCAAACTTCTGAGGAGGAAACATGGCTTCCCCAAAAGCCACTTGGGAAAAAGTGTTTTGGAGTGTTGCTTTTCTGCACGTGTGTCTGTGCGTGTGTGTGTGTGTGTGGCTACTGTTTCAGACAACAGCGCTATCACGTTACCTTTTTATACACTTGTCCAGATGGAGTTATTTCAAAGTAAAAGACAAGCTATTGACACATATTTGACGTCACCTGGCTGTTCCCTCCTTCACTTCTTTGCCCCAAACAATGGCGGCTTGTTTACGTTCTCCTGACATGAACCTCTGGTGGGCGCGAGAGTTATGACTCCCTCTTTGAGGCTGGAGGTAGAGAGATGTTGTTGTAACACTAGACACCTTTTAGGAGGACGGTGGGACGCATTCACAGCCTGTTTCCTCCATCAAAACCGTCTCACACAACGGTGTGTAGGTATCTTAAAAAACATTATTCCATTTGTTCAACCCTTTTCGCTGTCTTTATACTTCCTGGTTAATGATTACATGTGTACAACATCTAATATATTATCTAGTAAAGATGCCGCCTAGCCACAAACCCACATTAGCATTGGTTTGGAGTCGTGTTAGCGTCCGCCTGACGAAGTCAAGTCCAATATTCTCTCTCTTCTTGCTCTGTTGTTGGTCTCCACCAACTCCTGAGGGAGATAGCTGGCTGTATAGCTGCTAAATGCTAATACCAGCAAGATAATTACACCAACTTGATGCTAACACCAGCTAGAAGCTAACGTTAGCCGTCTGCTGTTTGGTGCTGATCAGGTCGAGTGTTTTTTGGGTCTTTGGTTGATGACTGATCCAATAATTCTGACCCCTTCTTCATCAATTCGTCAACTTTAAGGATTAGATGAAATGTAGGAGCACATCTCTGGTTGACATGAGATTTAAAGGGTGATTTTGTGTGAGTTTTTCTTTGCAGAAACCTAATTTTAGTAGTTAAAGTTGGAGCGCTCGTTCTTTCTCTTCACCTTTCTTTACTTTCCACATCCCTCCCTCCCTCTCCATCAGATCGGAGTCCCGGGTCAAAGCCTAATAACTTGTGCTGTACATACGGGCGTCACCAACACTGTGTGCACTCTACACTGTGTGTGTGTCCCTCAGGTGGAGCCAGGTCTGAGTTAATCCTGCAGGCCGGTGCGCCGGCTGGTATGCAGCTAAGCCGTTAGCACGCAGCCGGAGGATAATGTTCAGCCGCGGAGCGAGGTGCCCGTTGTGGTCTCTGCCGGAGCGCTTTCCACATTGTTCAGTGACACGGAGGCTTCTGATCCACCGCTTGTTTGTAAATTAGATGTTTGACTTAATTATTCTTCTCTTCTATTTCATCTTCTTTCTATGTGTGCTCCTTTTAGAGATGTGTTTTAGGGACTGCTTCTTGATTTTGACTCACAAATTGGGGACAAAAAAGAGCATAAAGTGTCTTTTCAAGCCTCAGGAACAGCTTCAATGATGTGTGTGTGTGTGTGTGTGTGTGTGTGTGTGTGTGTGTGTGTGTGTGTGTGTGTGTGTGTGTGTTCACATGTGTTTGTTTGTGTGGGTCAACACGGAGTGCATGATGACATTCCTAGACAGACCGACCACCCGTCGGTCAGAACAACGGGAAATATCAGACATCTGTCACGACCCAGTAGGAGACGAGAAGAAGAGGAGGAAGAGGAGGAGGGTGGAGGGATAGATGGAGAGACAATAACATATTAAAGGCAATCACTTTGGGACAAAAGTTAACAAAACCCTTTAGCAGAAACTGAATTAGCTTCTTGTGTTCAAGTGACTTTGTAACTCGCTTTTTAAACGTTGTATTATGCACAAAAAAGGTTTAAAACCTCCTTTGTTGGATGAGAAAATGCTTCCCTTTATGTCTAAAAGGTGCATTTGCTACAAAGCAAAAGATCTGACATTTCTGATGCACATTTCTCACCCGGCAGTCGTGATAAGATAGCTAAAATGCTAACAGCTAATCCAGAGAAGCTAGTTCTTTCCCCCTCCAAAACATTTCACTTTTCTCACTTTGTTCCTGGTGCAGGAACAATAGAAAGCTCCACAGTTTAACTCCACCCGCGTAACGCCGAACCAGCTGCTGCGTCTGGTTTTGAAAGCGAAGAAGATATTTAGGAGAAATGTGGGCGTGGCCGGGACCTGCTGTGACCTGCCTCCTCTCAGGATGAGATCGCACAATGAGGTCTCGGAGAAGCAAGAGGGAGCATGTTGCAGCTGCGGGGATGTGAACAGAAACAAAACACCCAAAAAAATGTAAATCCAACTCATTCATAAGCAGAACGAGGGCCTCTCGGAAAAGATGTATTTTTTCTTGCCTTTTGATTTTTTGGGATGTCTAAATACCGTTTTTTTTCCATCTTTTTTTACCTGCACGCCGTCATCGTCACCGCCCTCATGTGGTGAAGACGCGGAACTGCAGGTTCCAATACGACCGCTATACTATGAGATGAACATTTTATGGCAAAAATGCCGGGATGTTCAATTGCATTCGGCCCCATGTTGGTATATTCTGACCCACAATCCTTTGCTCAGCGTGAGATATGAGCAGGAGGGTCCGAGGTGCAGTGTTAAAGGTAGTATGTAGTAACTGAATGCAACAGTACGTATACTTTGTAAAAGGCGCTGCGGTTCGAACTCAAAGTAAAAAAGAAAAAACGATGCGACAAAGTGACTTTTTGCTCAAAATACCGTATCTGGTCGCTTTAGAGTTGTTTGTCGTGGTTCAGACTGAACTCATTAGCTCTAATAAAGGTTATATAAAGCTTAAAAAACATATTTAATTGCAATTACAACAACTCTGTCATGGTCAATGTACCACAAATATAAAGAGAGACAATGAGAACAAGAAAACATCTGAATGTTTACGACTGAGAAGTCCAGTTAGCTTCACATATAACAATAATTATGTAATAAAATGTTATTTAATGTATTTGTGTAGCCCATTAGCACACGTTTACCTCAAAGGGCCTCCAGGAAAGAACATAACCCTAAAACTAAATCTACCGCTGAGTGCTTACGGTCATTCAGGAGTCAAATAGCTCCAATAATATTCTCCTTTGATGCAGTTCAGATTTAAAACCTGGCGTGGAAGAAGCTCCCCGTCCTTAACCTCCATCCAACGCCTTTCAGGATGAACTGGAAGCGTCTGAAGCAGCTTTCCACATGTACATCTGTCCCGCTATCTCAGCCATAAAGCGCTATCTTGTTTTGTCTACAGCGGAGGCCTCCGGGTAAATATTTAAGGCTCATCCAAACAACGAATGCGGGATCCATCGCTCGGTTTGCAACAGTTCGGCGAGAGGAGTTTACACACAGACGTGGACTCTTGATGTCTCAAACAAAGCGTCTGGAGGGTTTCCTGAGACTTTGTTCGGACCGATGCTTTTTGTGATCCCTGGAAAGCAGAAGAGGGCGGGAGGAGGACACGGACTCTAGAGTCTCATCTGGACCCCGTCGGTCCTGATGAGGCAGATTGAATTCAAGCTGGACTGAAACCCTGAAAGGTGTCTTTTTAAAAAGGTCCACGTTGGTTTGAAACAAGCTGTTGTGTGTTTACTGAAGGAAGAAGAAGACTTGAGACCACACTGATGTTTCTGTGTTCTTGCAGTTTCCTGCATCCTTAAGTCCCGCAGGCGTGATCTTTCCTTTCTCCTCCTGTCCTTTAACTTTGTCTCCTCCCTCCCTCCCTCCTCCCTCTCAGTCTATCCAGGTATTCAGCCGCCGCTCCCCTCTCTAATTTCTCGCTCCCTTTGGCTACGAATCTCGCTGCCAAGTGGTGATGTAGGTGGAGCGTGTGCAGATGGGCTGGCGGAGGGAGACGGGCACGTCCGGGCCTGCGCCGGGCCGGGCCCGGTCCCGGCTAGACCCGGGGAGGGCTGTCACGTCTCCCAGAGGAAGGAATTCAACCCCCACTCCCTCCCCTCGTTGACAAGAGCCACAATAGACCAGCAACGTTTGCACGAGATCGTCTCAGAACCGGTTGAATAATAATAATAAGGTTTATTATAAATAGTCTTTTATGTGCAAAGAATTGGCTGTGAAACATGGTTTTTTTTTATTGCATGCATCCTTTTTTTGTCCAAACTTGGTGCCTACATTACCCACAATGCAACCCCAACAACCGACAGCATAAGTCAGAGAGAAATGCTGAACTCATCTGTATTTAGTATTTTTTTGTATTATTTGTGTAAGCGTGTCGTTCTGAAGGGCTCTCCCTGCAGGTGTCTCTCAGTGGGAGGTCACCAAGGGGGGGGGGGGGGATGTGTGTGTTTGTGTGTGTGTGTGTGTGTGTGTGTGTGAGGAGGGGGGGGGTCAACACTCATTTGACCAAATGGGAGCAGGAGATGGGGAAGAAAAGGTGCATCCAGAAGAAAGAGAATATCAATGGAATTCCTGGACCGGCACTGTGGCACGTTTGTGTGTGTGTGTGTGTGTGTGTGTGTGTGTGTGTGTGTGTGTGTGTGTGTGTGAGACAGTCGGGGGTCTTCCTCTTCTGAAGACCCAGTTAGTCAACACACACACACACACACACACACATGAAACGATATAGTGCAACAACACAATCTTCTAGTTTTTCGTCATCAAATTGTCAACAGTTACTAAACTCTGATTATTTTTGTTACGCAAAATATAAATTAAAAAGTTAGAAGATAAAATTTTAAGTACTCATCCCGGAGGAAGTTGTTGTGCAGCCGTTGCAATGCAAAGTAGATAGTTCTGCAAATATATATATATATATATATATATATATATGCATATATATATATATATATATATATATATATATATATATATATATATATATATATATATATATATATATAGTTTATATATGAAAAATATAAAAAATATATACATAAATAGTTTGTGTGTGTGTGTGAACATGTGGTCTCTCGTTGTGTTTAGATTAACGGGTTCAGTGAGTTTGTGTATATTAATGATGTATTTGCAGCTGTGTGTACTGTTTATGAGAGTATTTGTCTATTTACAGTGTGTGTGTTTCAATGCTGCTTGAATGCATATGTATGTGCGTGTGTGTGTGTGTGCGTGTGTGTGTGTGTGTGTCTAGTCATCAGTCTTTGATGAGCGGGGGAATTCCAGTCTCGCCGCTCTAATCCTCGGGTACTTGCCTTCCGCTGCGTCCTCCTCACCTGAACACACACCGACAGCACTTCTTCATTTTGTTTCATGAACAAATCGACCTCTCAGATAATCCTACACCTTCATCTACGTTTCTTTTTTTGACAACAGCTCCAAAGAAATACACGTTTATCTCCTTATCTGCACACTGCTCTCCTCCAGTGTTTCTCATGGCGCTCTGTCAGCTGTGTGTGTGTCACCACAAGGCTTTTAAAGGGTCTGAGTCCTTCTTCACCTTTTGGAAACTGTGCGTGAAAACCTTCCCGAAGCCATTTTAAGTCCCAGCATGCCCCATTCAGACAATCTTTTGGCATAAATTACATAACTTTTTCAATTATTGAACCAAACGACTCAGTTTTTTTGACTGAAACTCCTTCCTGACAGGACAATTCTTTGTTTTATTGTGATTTTTGTTGCAGATTCTGATTCTTTAGGTCCTAATCTTTCCAAAAAGGTGTCTTATTGACGCTCCAGGAGGCATTTTTGGGGAAATCTGGCTCATATCATGCTGCATGTTCATAGTTACCATCAAAATATCTTTTTGATAGTGATTACATCTTTTTCACAAGACTTTGCTGAACAAATGCATACAACAAACACAAGTATATGAATTAATTTGGGGATCCTACGACGACTCAAACACAGAGAAAAGGAGGTCTGGAGACAACATTGGTTTGTCAACGGGTTAAGGTCATAAAATCCACCACTCGTGGACAAAATACGGAGCAAAACCGGCCGGCGATGACGAAAAACTTTTTTTTTAAAAAGAAAGTGGAAAAGAGAGAGTGAGGGGAAATGATAGAGAGAGAGAGAGAGAGAGAGAGAGAGAGAGAGAGAGAGCTAAAAGACAGATAGAGACTGAGGGAGTGGAGCAAATATCTGCAGCTCACTGACCTCTCTAAAGGGATTACATGCCCCGTCAGTGCCTGGGGGGTAAATGAGAGGGAGCAGCGTGGAGAGGAGAGATGTGTTTAACACTGTGTTCAGGCAGTTTATCAGTTCATTTCAGCCTCTTCTGTCAGTCCAAAGGGAAACAGATTGGCAGGACGAGTCAAACGGGGCAGAGCGACACCTCAGCCACATGGGAACTAAACAAATGTGCGATGAGATTAAAGAAAACAGGCAACAAACTCCCTCCATGAAACCTTTCACTGACCTTATAGTAGATTCATGACGTCATTAAATAGATACATGATCTCAATATCAAGGTTTTACTTGTATTTAGTAGTATTTAAATTGTTTGTAATCAGTTGAGCATTAAATCACAGTGGAATTAGCACGCTAACTAGCATATAGCTGGTTTCCTAGCTAGCTTTCACGCTACACTGATCCCGGGAAAATTATTCCGAACAAAGTCGTCGCTACCCGGCGACAGCAAAGTGCTTTCATACGCTGTGACGAGAGCGTTTGGATGAACGCACTCCAGCTGATACTTTAGCTTGTTTCCTCTGGCTAGTTAGCTGTCGTGCTAATTCCACCACGCTTTCAGCAGCGAGCTGGTGGCCAGCTGGGTTCGCTCCGCTTCGCTCCTCGCCGCTCTGGGGGCGGGTCCGCCGGGAGACGAGCCAACCAGCTAGCTAGCTAGCTAGCTAGCTAGCCTCTCTTGTTGCTAACAGGGTCTCGCTGATATTTATGAACTTTCCCGGAGATTGAGTTTAGTTTATGGTTTATTTTAGAGCATTGAGGTAACTCATAGTGACACAGTAAAACATGTGAGTGTGTGTGTGTCTGTGTGTCTGTGTGTGTGTGTGTGTGTGTGTCCGTTTTAAAGGCTTATTAAAGAGCGAGCGCTGTCATGCTTTTCGGGGTAAACGCACGTCGGGTTGGGAGGGGGGAGGAGGGGTGAAGGGGGGATGAGCGTAGCGACGGCAATAAAACCGACGGATGAAAAGAAAGAGAGAGAGACGGAGGTGAAGAGAGTGCGAGCTGCAGGCCTGGGCGTGGGAGAGCAGACTGCATTGAGCTGAAGCAGACCAGATACTAATCTGGAGATTCAGGGCTTGTAAAAACACCTACACACACAACACACAGACACACACACACACACACACTTGGCTGCCTACCCATGAGCAAATTCATTCAGGCATGTATGTCTGTGTGTGTGTGTGTGTGTGTGTGTGTGTGTGTGTGTGTCGGTAGCGTCTCTGCCCTCCAGTCCAGATAACTGTTTGCATTGTGTGTTTACCGCCAACATGTGACATCGTGTGCATCTTGTAATGTCCCCTCTCTGGCGTGGAAGATCACGGTGGGAATCGAACCCTCAACCCAGGTGGTACAAGCGCGAGAAGCTTAAAATCCTCTCGTTTGAGGAGTTGAAATCAGCAACTAAACTCGATATTTTCCACCAAACGCATCCGACAAATTAACTAAATAAAAATAAGAGATCGCAGAATTAACACGTACACGCAGTCGGATGTTGACCTTTGACCTCGGCATGACAAAGAAAGTGTCATCCCGTGTACATCTTAAAAGATTCCCACTGTTAGATATGACTTGTACAGATGTGAGAACAGCTGCGTATCACCTCCCACTGTTCCTGACACAGGTGCTCATTGCAAATTCGGCTTTAATTTAATACATTTTCACTTTGTTAAGACTTAAGATGTCAGAAAAAAAACGCTTGTTTGAAGCTTTTATTGTTAAACAATCAATTTCTATTCCAATAAACGGGAACTTGCTCCCTAAGTTCAACATGTGGAGACGAACGCCATTTCGTTGTTTGGTTTTGGACGAGCAAAAACAAAGACGGACGGCCGCTTGTTCACATGGGCGGTGAGGTAACGCTGTTTTGTGAGTCAGGAAGTTGTCACAGAACAAACAACCTCCCTCTAATGATCTCACTGTGGGGATCGCCGGGCCGAGACGGGAGGACGCGACCCGTGAAGCTTTGTTTGCTCGACGGACGCAAACATTTGCAGGTTCCAGCTTCTCGACTGGGAGGATCTGCTCTCATACATCGCTGCATTTTAAGCAAATATGGTTTTTTTGGGGCCTTTTGGGCTCTAAAAACAAGAAGTTTAAAGGACATTTTCTTAGATTGAAACATGGAGGCGCCCTCGTGTGGCTCAAAGGGGAACTGCCGCTAAAAGATAGAAAGGTCAACGCCGACCGTGAGCTCAGGAACGCCATCGGGCACAGAAGAATGCTGACTTGACGAACCCGCCCGTCTTTCTCACAACCTGGCTGCCCGGCATGCGTGTGCTCGATGCCCATCTGGCATCCGCTGTGTCAACAAGCATGGGAATCGCTCACCAGCAGCTCGGCTCACATCGCTCCCCTATCTGCTTCCCCTCACGACCCTCTTCTCCACAAGAAGAGCGTATTCCTGAAGGAGATAAATGTGTTTTATTCGAGATAAACGCTGTTTATTTGAGGTCAGCGTGGCGTCTTTCGGGCCTCGCTGACCTCGCGTCTTTTCCTCAAACAAACCTCCTTCTCCTGTGGGAAGAAATGAAGGAGCATGCAGGGGTGTAACAATAGCTGGTGGATTGATTTCAGCATGAAAATACGCAGATGTGCATCACGTTATTGTATTATACAATGAGGGAATTCACCAACAAAAGAAATGCGAGCAAAAACATGCAAACAGACATCATAATGTCAGTGTTTGCAGGATGCTGAAAGGACATTTTTATCATTATTCTCCATGAAAACTGTCCATATTATGAGAAGCATAATAATTTAATTCAAATGTTGCATTGTGTATATATATATATATATATATATATATATATATATATATATATTCTTTTCTATGGTATTGTTCGTGTTTTGAAGAAAATGAGACTATAAGTAAAGTAAATAAATATTTATCTCTATTTTTCTTGTCGTCCAACAGGCCTGCCACGGCTGCGTGGGATCCAAATGTGACTGCAGCGGAGTGAAAGGAGGCAAGGTAGGCAAAAAGGACAATATAGAAATGCATATATATATATAAATATATATATATATATATATATATATATATATATATATATATATATATATATATATATATATATATATATTTGCATGTATATTTATTATTGTTTTCTAACTGTATCTGCATCCCTGTGTGCAGGGCGAACGGGGTTTCCCAGGGCTCACCGGACAGCCAGGGGTCCCAGGTTTCCCCGGACCTGAGGGGCCGATCGGGGGCAGAGGAGAGAAGGTGAGTTTGAATCAAGTTTAATAACAAGATTTAGGATTTAATTTGGAACACATGACGGGAAGAGTCGGAAAAATTGAGAAGAGAAAACTTGCTTTCAATTTCGGCATTCCTAGTTTTTAAAAAGTAAGAAAACACGAATGATCGACGGGTTTCGGTGCTTAAATAATAGTTTTACACAAATTAGTCAGGAGATTGTTCATCTAATCAAGCGTTTCGTCTGTTTTTCCTTTCAGGGAAGCGATGGACTTCAAGGAATATACGGTCCAAAAGGAATCAGAGTAAGTACATTCATATTTATTTTGTGTTTTTTTGTTGCAGAAACAGCTCATTCTTCTTTATTCAAACAAAAAAAAGAGTTTAAAAATAGTAAATTTGTTTGGTTGATTCATGATAAATTACGAGCTGTAATGCCGCCCTCCGACCAGCAGGCGTCCCCATTTCACCTGATCCCTCATGATGAAACCATACGCTGGTTTCTCTTCTGTGGCTTCTGTTATTTACAGTTTTTATCATTATTTATTTCTATTACAGGGTCCCTCTGGATTGCCAGGATTTCCAGGAACGCCAGGACTTCCGGTAAGTTTTTTATTTAATTTATTTAACTGTAAACGGTCAAATTTAAGCCTACAACAACTTGTATTCTTATTTATTTTACACAGTTTTAAATAGATAACATTAACAACTATTAAAAACACCATAACGACGGTGTTGGGGTTTATTAATATATCATTATATAATTCATGTATTAAACTGAACTGTATTTATGAATTTAATGCAAGTAACTAATGGGACGAATTTAAATTCAATCACCAAAACCTGCTGAAATATTATAAAATGAACAAGTATCATATATTTTACGTAACTTCCTGTTTACTTCCTGTTTACTTCCTGTTTCCTCAGGGTCTGCCCGGGCAGGATGGACCTCCAGGCCCGAGAGGAGTGGCCGGTTGCAACGGGACGAAGGTAAAAAACTTAAATATATTCTGAAAGATTCAGCAAAATGACGGGAAAAGGACATTCATATATTTTCATTCATAGTATATATTTTCTGTGGGCTGTGTGTTAAATGAGCTTCTCCTCTCTCTAAGGGAGAGAGCGGTTTCCCAGGAAATTCAGGAATTCCCGGACAGCAAGGCCGATCGGTGAGTTTGCGGCGCGAAAAAATAAGAGTTTGTGTTTGTAAACGATTTACTTTTCTTCTTTAACGTTCTCTCCTTCCTTTCTTTCCTTTCTAGGGTCCTCCTGGTCTGCCAGGACAAAAGGTAACGCTCACTTTAATCATGTTAATTGGCACATAAAAGAAATAAAAATACAAATGCAACATAAGCAAACAAAAATATAACATGCATGCAATTTTAATATCTTAAAGAAATAGAACTTGTAAAGTATTTGCACGTGTTCTTCTGTCAGTGTTTTTATTATTGTACAACACTTGTAAAACACACAAACTGCTCCTTTTTGTTTCATTGGGTCTTATCTAGTGAATTATTTTAGTGTATTTCGTTCGATGTTTGTCTTGTTTTCGGCCGCAAGGTGGCGCTGTTTTACTTTATAACACTTCTGCAAAACAAAGAGAAACCGCGTGTGATATTTTTGAAATAACAAACCTGTGAGACTTGGCGGATGTTGCGTCGTCGGCTCAGACGTTGCCCGTCTCACGGCGTCCTCTCGTATGGTTTCTCTTCCTTTCAGGGCGACCCGGGCGACGTGATCTCCACCAATCGGTTCGGAGAGAAAGGAGCAGTGGGATTGCCCGGATTGCCAGGAATTCCCGTGAGCTGTTTTTGTATATTTTAATACCTCAGAAGCCCGTACTGTGCAGCCAAAACTTTGTTTAAACTTTATTTAGTGGCGATACAACAGTTTGCAACGTAACCAAACATTGAGTGATGGTGTCAGATTGGAAGGAAAAATGTTTTTTTCTAATTTTAAAGCCTCATCAGAGGGAAAACATTGACATATTGAGGCGTTATTGATCTGGATAGACACTTATTCATCACATTTTGATGAATTATATGCTGAATTATTTCAAACACAGGATGTATTTTCATATATTGAGCCTTCAAATAAAGATTAATTTCGTAATACATTATCTGATGTGCTCAATATCTCTCATACAAACTATGTAAATATTAATATCCACACCAGTAATAGTTAAACACATAATATCACTCGTTGGAAAGCAATTTATTTTCACAGGATAGTAACTTTTCAGTGTGTGTTCATGTCACAGGGAACCTCCGGACCCGCCGGTTTGCAAGGTCCACTCGGGCCTCCGGGACAACGAGGCTACGAGGTGAAGAAACCTCACACCCACCTTTTGAACCTTAACGCTTCAGTTTTAATGACCAGTTGAACAGTTAAAAGTTAGCGTAAGTAAACGGTAGTAACGTTGTTTTTTGGCGTCGTCTTCCAGGGTCGTCCAGGTCCTCCAGGTCTCCCCGGACCAAAGGTGAGTTCAAGCGTTGACGGAAAAAACAGGGATTTTTAGATGTGAAGTGCATTCTTTTTATTTTCTTAATGGTCTCCTCGTCAGGACATTGTAGTTATACAGGTGTTGGAGCCAGAATGTGTGTGTTTGTTTTGTTTGTTTCTTAGTTTATATAAAACAAACAGAAACACACATTAGAAGCTTAATAATGAATAAAAGCAATATGAATTCAAGGCTAATGCATCAACTCCAAGAGATTCAGGAGGCCCGTACTAGAAGACAGCAATGCAAGGGAGGAAATAACAGAAAGGGGATTAAAAGTAAATAAAAACCAGGGTGAATGGCGCGTCGTCATCATGCGTTTGCTCTCAATGAATCCTCTTTTCTCTGCTTTCTCCAACAGGGGAACATGGGACTGAACTTCCAAGGGCCCAAAGGAGAGAGGGTACACACCGTGTTACCAGAGTCAAAGCTAATAGGAAGCTTTAGGCGTAACACGTGAAGCTCATCTAGTGTGTGTGTGTGTGTGTGTGTGTGTGTGTGACAGGGTGAACCAGGACTGGCAGGACCTCCTGGTCCTCCAGGGCAAGTCGGGGAACAGAAGAGACCACAAGAGACAGAGATCCAGAGAGGAGACAAGGTAACAAGGCCAGATCCGCACTGAGAGAGCAAAGCTACACCGAGCTTGTTAAACAGTTAGATTGAGACTTTGAACTCTTCCTCTGCAGGGTGACCCAGGAAATCCTGGACCACCAGGTGATGCAGGCTACCCAGGACCCCCTGTAAGTACCCCAACCACCCAGAAACTCATGCTAGTGATGCCTTGTAAGCAATAAGTGCTCCACGTAATGGACATGTAGAAACAGAAAAAGACGATGCTGTCGTTCTTAGGGTCCCTCCGGCGGCCAAAAAGGAGACAAGGGAGAAGCGGGCGAAGCGGGAAAACGAGTGAGTACAGAACAGATACACAAATGTACTTCTAAACATACTATGTCCTGACACTTCGTCTGAAGGCCTCAGTGTGCCTCAGAGAACTCATTGGATCATCTAAATGCATCAGGAATTAGTGGAAGTGAACTTTTAGACATATTTGTGCTAAAACTCACCATTCAAACGGCTTTTTGTAGACGTGAGGACGAGTTAAATTGTCCTCTGATGATGGAGGAACAAGACTTCACACACATTTGAAGACTTTTGATAATCAAGGTCTGCCTTGAATCCTGATCCCTGCTTTTTTTTTTCTTCTATCTGCAGGGCAAACCAGGAAAAGATGGCGACCCCGGTTCTCCGGGCTTCCCCGTGAGTCCTGCCCTCCCAAACTATACAATTCAATGCACTTTTTCTTTCTTTGTCATTGCTTAGTCGCATGTCTAACTTACTGCTTTTCCTTTTTTCACTACCAGGGAAGCAAAGGAGATCCCGGTCTGCCAGGTCCTCCTGGCAGGGATGGAGAGAGAGTGAGTTTTCTTCCACTTTTAAAACTGTAGTCCCAAGGCGACCTCATGGTTTTGATAACTTTCTCTTTTTTATTTTATTTTAGGCACAAAAAGGGGATCGTGGATACCCAGGCCCGCCAGGAGTGGTGTGTATTCAACATTGTTCTCATTTGACGAGACGATCTGAACTCAAAATCTACCCATAGTATTTCTTTTTTCTGGCCCTTTCAGGAGATCTTCGTTAGCAAAGTTGCCTTTGAGATTGTTTTCCATGACCATAGGGGAACTGTATGAAGGGTGTTTTTTAAGCACGGCAAATATGATATCGTGGCTGTAAAGACAATAAAAAATGAAGTAAAGAACAAAAAGAAATATACAGAAAATACTCCATTTTCTATATGTGCAAGCGCAACTTATTGCGCTACATCCTCCTGACCACTAGATGGAGACATCTCGCTTCATTCCTCTTGTGTCTTATATTATCTATTAATTAAAACTAAACTTGATTAATTAAAGTAAATAAAAAAACAATACAGGTGTGTATTGTGTCCAATAATGGTCTAAACTTTACCTCGTAACTGGAAATTGAGCTTGAAGAAAAGTGGGAAACTCACCACTAGGTGGTGACGTGCCCCTCTTTCTTACCTTTCTTATTTCTTTCTTATTAAGTCAGTGTGAGTGAGTTGTTTTTTTGCGTTTCCCCTGAACATGTGTTGTGTCTTGTGGTGTTTGCCAGGTGCTCGGCGGGCAGACGGGAGGTCTGCTCGGCCCCAAAGGTGAGGCCGGATTCCCCGGATCACCTGGAATCAAAGGAGACAGAGGACCGTCAGGTAAACACACTCACACCGACACCGAGCACACAAGTACTTGATGAGCTATCAATGTTAATGGTTAGTGATTTAAATGGGTTAAAATTAGATTTCTACTGTTCTCTGAGGGGAATTAACGCGTTTTCAATGTGTCTCGGCCCTCTTCAGGTTTATCCGGACCTCCAGGTCAACCTGGAATTCCCGCTAGCGGCGGCGGCGGCGGTCAGCCCGGCGCTCCGGGCTTCCCGGGAGAGAGAGGGCAGAAGGGAGACCTCGGCCCTCCGGGTCTGTCTTTGCCGGGTCAGCCTGGACGTTCGGGGTCTCCCGGAGGCCAGGGCCCGCCGGGGCCCCCCGGTCCCCCGGGCTTCTCCTCGGGGGGAGGAAACTGCGTCTCTGGAGAGCCCGGGCGTCCCGGCGTGCAGGGGGAGAGAGGCTACCAAGGAGGGTCTGGCCAGAAAGGTGAGACCGTATAGAGATGCTAGATATTAAGACAAAAATATCGTCACCTTTTCTCAAATAATGTTAATTTTTTTCCCGGTTTTTCAGAAAACACAAAAAACACTTGACCAAATGTACCATGACACCGCACAACATACTGTAATACCGGTCAGATTGTGTTATGATTGCTATTATTATGTCCCAGTGAGATTTTCATGGCCAAAATTGCTATCAAAAATGCTAACTAAATTGCTAGCTTAAATGCTAGCTTCAAGATGGCGTCTCAGAAAGCCTGTAAAATGGCCTAAGCCACATTGTCTTTTGACTTAGGCAAAAAAAAATGGCCTAAGTCGCCGTTACGTACTGCAGGGGTAGACTCACATGATCTGTTCAACTGAGGATGTAGGAGGTTTTACCAGAGGTGGCCAGTATTATGAAGAGAGATATGAAAAAGACGATAAAGAAGTGGCTCCGTGTGCTCCGCCATGCTAGAAAACACCGACCTTAGCGCTCGCTTCTTCTTGCAGGTGAAAAGGGCGACACCTGTGTGAACTGCTTCGGTGACACTACCGGCATCCCCGGACCAGCGGGACCCGCGGGTCAGCCCGGATTCCCCGGTAAACGACCGCCCCTGAATGCATCCCTAGTCAGACAAGAGCTTCATGTAGAAATCTTTTGGGAGCGAGTACCAAGGTTCTTCTTTCCCTTTTACCTCCCATCAGGAACTCCCGGATCCCCAGGGATCAAAGGAGACAGAGGATATTCAGGATCCCCTGGAAGCGTTGGACCCGCCGTCAGTACTTTTTACTTTTCCTATAGCGGCAAACATCATCTGAAAACGGATATTTTAAGACATGGCGAATGAATATTCTACTCTGAACATATCCCGTTAGCTTTAAATTAAGGTCATAACCCATTAAGCCCTAATACTATTTATTGTTTCAGTTGTGTTTAGAGGTACATATTATTGTAGCCCTGATTTCTATGTTTAATTTGATACATACCATGTTTTTCCCTTGATCTAATCATATTATCTGATATAAAAGGGTGTCCAATATCAAGGGACCCTAGGGCTCTGTCTTTTGTTGGTAAAACATTTAATTCTGTTTCAGTTTATGACAAATAAATGGAGAAAAAAATGTTCTGCTTCGCTCTCTTCCTTCCTTCTTTTTCCTCTCCAGGGTCCCGCCGGTCCTCCAGGTGGTCCGGGCTTCCCTGGAGAGAAGGGAGACCCGGGTGACGCCCTCACCGTCAGCGGCGTGAGGGGAGACAAGGGCGACACCGGTTTCCCCGGAGGGCCCGGCCTTCCCGGCCTGGACGGACGACCCGGTCGCGACGGACAGCCCGGCGCTCCCGGCGCCAAAGGAACACCCGTGGGTGGCTTTCACTCGCAGCTCGTTTAGACCAACGTATCCGACCCACGATCAGTTTTTGTAAAATTCATATGTGTGCCGACAGGGCTCTCTGCTGGTGAAAGGAGAACGAGGAAGCCCCGGTGAGCCAGGCTCCCCGGGTATTCCTGGAGATCGGGGTTCTCCAGGAAGCCCTGGCTTCGGACCTCAGGGGTCTTCCGGAGAAAAAGGTGGACAAGGCGTGTCAGGAAGACCCGGCGGCCCCGGAGCACCTGGTGAGAATTTTACAATTATTTTGTGAAATTGATTTTTTTTAAAACTAAAAACTCTGGGCTCCGTGACTCTGAACCGTGACTTCTACGATCAGTTCCTGTCGTCCAGTCGTCTTTCATTTCACACAATGTAAACTCACCACACGGACGTTTTTCCGATGCAGGTGCTAAGGGTGAACCGGGCCTGGCGGTGGCTGAGAAGGGCCTACCGGGCCCCAGAGGACTGGACGGCTCACCGGGACTTCCAGGCTCACCGGGTACGCCGTTTGTTATTTTTACGCGTTGTGTTGAAGCATCGCTCTCCTCGAGGTTGACACGTCGTTTCTGTTTATCCGTGTTTCGACAGGCGGCCCGGGACAGCCCGGACAGAACGGTTTCCCTGGCTTACCGGGAGCGAAGGGGGAACCCGGACTCCCCGGCATCGGACTCCCGGGACCCCCGGGAGTCAAAGGTAAAGGCACCGACGAACCTCTCCTTGATCGTCACGCCCTCTTCTCAGTACGTCTTATGCTTCCTTCTCGTGTTTCTTTTTTTGTCCTCTTTCTCTACTCCAGGATTCCCAGGTATCCCCGGCCAGCCGGGATCTCCTGCTGGACCCGGTAGACCCGGAGTAGATGGACTTCCTGGCCAGCCTGGATTTCCTGGAGCTAAGGTTTGTTTAGCAGATTTGGTTAAAAGTCATGGAAAAGTCATCCATTGGTCAAAATGTGTATGAACCCTGGTTAAACTAACTGCTTGCTGCCCGCTGTGTGTGTGTGTGTGACAGGGTGAGCCCGGCTTTGGACTTCCCGGCCCCGCAGGTTTACCGGGACTGCCCGGAGGTAACGGTTTCCCCGGACCAAAGGGAGACCCCGGCTTCTCCGGCGGCCCCGGTTCACCTGGACGCTCTGGATTTGATGGATCTCCGGGAGCTAAAGGTATTCTGCGGTTTGGTTACTTAACGGATAAATCTACTTCTATCCACCCCCGAAAGTTATCAGCGCCGACCCGTACCACCCTGAACTGACTCTGTGCAGGTGATCCCGGATCACCCGGTATACCTGGAGCTCGTGGCCCACCTGGATCCCCCACCTCTGGCTCGCTTGGGCAGCCAGGACCCCCTGGCCCTCCTGGTCCAATGGGACCACCAGGTCAGATATATAAGGATGTATTTCTTTTCATGGGAGAGAGGGAATAAAGCCTCAATTTAATGTAATCGGGCCCCTGACATCTCTGCATCGTCGTTACAGGGTTCCCCGGATCAAATGGAGGGAAGGGAGATCCCGGCCCTCCGGGTCTAGACATCCCCGGTCTGCCCGGAGACAGAGGAAATCCCGGATTCTCGGGATCCCCAGGATCGGTCGGAACTCCAGGACCTCCCGGAGGACCTGGACGGGACGGCCTGCCTGGACTGCCAGGTGAGTACTGACTTCAATGTAACGGGTGGATATGAAGCTTAATATTGCAATATGAGAATAGAGATCCTGGTTGCTTTTCTAGCTGATACAGAGTTATTTGGTATAATAATATTGTGATACATGACACAATAATTAGGTATATGACCATCCATTCAGTACTTAATAATGACTCTGACTATGCGACTGACCGCCTTGCTGTAGCCGAGAGAACGAGGAACTTTGTTATTGCGTATTTAAATGTTCTGCTCTGATGTCTGGCTGCAGGTCAGAAAGGAGAGCCCGGTCCCTTGGGAACCCCAGGACCTTCTGGAGGACCAGGAGGACCAGGAGGACCCGGCGCTCCCGGACTCAAAGGTGTTCACTCCTAACGACATACAAGTAGCATCTACCAATTTATGTTTAGACGACAGAGTTTGCAATCCATAAGATTGCATCTTAAAGAATGAATGCAAGCAACAAATAAAAATGGTTGCTAAACTTCCCTGATTCTTGCGTTTTCCTCTCCAGGTGAACCTGGATTCCAAGGCAGGGACGGTAGTCCCGGCGGTCCTGGTTTTAAAGGAGATCGAGGTGAGCCCGGCCTCCAGGGACCCCCAGGAATCAGCGATCCACCATTGCTTACAAAAGGAACCAAAGGAGAGCCTGGACTACCAGGTATGGCTTAAAACACTTTCGCTGAAGATCAACTACAACACATGTTAGACATATCTAATTACTACTCACTGTTTTGTGGAAACACACGTTGTATTATTGCATTTGTTCTCCAGGTGGACCAGGTCTTTCAGGTCAGAAGGGCATCCCTGGTCCCTCCGGTGACCCTGGACTGCCAGGATCCGATGGACGTCCTGGACTTCCCGGACCATCAGGTGTGTGTTTACCTCCCGTCACACACAGTCACATGCGTACATCTAGACTCACCTACTGATGCAATTTAAAAGGGTTCTTACGGTCATGGAAATCCATTTGTCAAAATGTGTATGAACCCTGAAATAATTTTCTACCGTGCCTTTTCCACGGTGCTGCAGGTCCCAAGGGAGATCCCGGTATCTCAGGAGGCCCAGGAGGTCCTGGAGGTCCAGGAGCAAAAGGCGGCATGGGAGAAATGGGTTTCCCAGGTGGGTTTGAACTCCTACTTGGTTTCCTGGTTGGCCGACGACTGAATGCTGTTCCCAAATGTCTTCCAACATGTAAATTTGTTTTGCTATAAGTGCTGATGTCACACTTTTATGCTGCCACAGGACCATCCGGGCAGAAGGGTCTCCCAGGTCTGTCAGGTAGGCCTGGGTCTCCGGGACAGCCGGGAGGACCTGGATTCCCCGGAGCCAAAGGTGATCCCGGCTCTGCTGGAGTCGGACCACCCGGACCATCTGGAATCAAGGTACTGGAGTCAACCAACGTAAATGTCCTAAAACTGCACATTTCGGGGTTCACACCTCCCATATTTGTTTTGTCATGTCTCTCACAGGGTGAACCAGGTCAGTCAGGGTTCCCAGGAAGTCCAGGACTTAAAGGAACGCCAGGATCACCCGGTATCCCAGGTATATCAGGAGGGCCAGGCAGTAAAGGTGACCCCGGACTCCCAGGATTCCAAGGTAAGCCCGAGGTTTGACAAGGGAAGTCCATGCAGGATGTTATCTACAAATACAATGAAATAATAGTACAATGTATGTTAAACAAAGTCCATCTGCTCTACTGTCAGGTTCTCCGGGTATTCCCGGTCCTAAGGGTCTCGACGGTGGGCCCGGTGGCCCGGGTCTCACCGGAGCTCCCGGTAGACCGGGAGAATCTGGCCGACCGGGAGGACCAGGGTCGCCAGGGGAAAAGGGTCAGGCGGGTCGGGACGGGATCCCGGGACCGGCTGGAATCAAAGGAGACCCAGGTTAGTCAACGTGTTGGGGGAAAAAAGGACGTCACTGTAAATTCAAATTTGCTGTTTGGTTTTGGATAAGACTCACTTCTGATTCACGTTTCAGGTCTTCCTGGTTACGGTGGACCCGGTGCTCCTGGGCTTCCAGGGTTGCCAGGTGAGCAAGCCTTCCCTCTTTCTGTAGCAGTTTGCTTGTTGTGATTATTGTCTCTCCAATGGTCTCTCCACTTTGTCTCTTGCGAAGGTACAAAGGGAGACCCTGGTCTTCCCGGCCCGTCCGGCAGCCCCGGTTTCCCCGGACCCAAAGGAGATGCTGGTTTCCCCGGATCCCCCGGCCCTTCGGGCGCCAACGGTCCCGCCGGTCCTCCGGGACAGGCTGTGGGGGGACAGAAAGGAATCCAAGGAACCCCTGGACCACCAGGAAGAGGAGGTAAAGCCTTTGGATATAGTATTCGTCACCACGTGCTCTGCCAGTACTTGCTGCCTGGTTTTCTGGTCAACTCTGAGGCCTCGCACGAGCGGTGGTTTGAATTTGGAGTACAAAACGTTATTGGTGCAAACTGATGAAGAGAGTGAAGGTGAAAACCAGACAGCAAACGGCAGAAGCCTCACTTTTTTCTTTCTTTTTTTAATTGTGAATGCTTTCATCAGTTGATTTGCATGCGGACGTTGTCGCACCAATCGGCGTCCACAACCTCCACCACCACCACCGGTCTGAGAGTCACTGTTTTGAGCACCGCCTGTCGAGTCATTGACAGTAAATGTTGAAGGTGCTCCTCGCGCCACCAATCACTTGTTTGTCACCGGGGTTCGAACCCCCAAAAAGGAGCATGTGTTCATGGCACTTTGTCTTCTCGACATCATCATGTTCGTATCCATCCGTCCTCGTGTCTGCCTCACCCCCTCGCCCTCTTTTCCTGATCCCACAATTGGGAGCGAAGCTGTAATTTATCAATCTCTCCACAGCCCTGAAGCACTGTGTAGATATGTGTGTGTGTGTGTGTTTGTGTGTTCAGAAGAGGAAGTGTGTGTGTTTGTGTGTCCAGTGTTTAATCATTTTGAAGAATAGTTGGTGTGAAACAGATGAGCCTGAGACAAACTCAGAAAAAACTCTCAACTCGGAACTGAACAAGTTTTATTGGATTCAATGGGATTCAGTGCACATCTAAAATGTTGTTAAGTACTATTTAAATCCTCTGGTTTCTAAAAGCTATAATTCATCAAAAGTTTAACGCACAAAAAAAAATTGTGTTAAGAAAGAAGACGATGAAGAAATCAAAGGCGCTACGATCACCTGAAAGAATGAACTCAGAGTCCAGTTGAGAGCGTTTGGGTTCGTGTCGGGCTTTTGCCGTCTAGTTTGTGTTCTGTCCCACCGATCAGTCATCTGCATGGACACTGTTTGTCCCAACACACTCGGACACTTTTGAGAACGAGCCTAACACAATGCTGGAGAGGACGGACAGTCCCGATGCAATACTCAGATAATACACAAGGGTGACACACACAAGCATCCAGGGAAGAGAACGTATACATTTTTAGAAGGAGAAGTCGAAGGAGACATTTCTCAATACCATGAATACTTTGTTTTAATGTACATATGTAAATTGTATTGGAATTGAACTCACGTTTACATCAAAATACATGGAAACACAATAAATTGTAGCATCGATAGCACTTTTTATGTGTAGTTGTAGTTCTATTATGATAGAAATGGCATTTATTTTTTTAGGAATTATCATGCCAAGATAAGAGCAAACATGTAGGACTTTCTTTTATACATTATTTTACAGATTAGGATTAATATTGATATATAAGACTCTTTAAACCTCCACAGTGTACACTGTCGTGCACTTTTTAAAAGTATAAGTCAGGACTGACCACACACCAGCACTGTGATAGGCTGGTAAACAATACAAAATGAAGTGTTTTCCTGGGTGTCAGGGTGACAAAATGAAGCGATGACATTTTACTGTGTTTCTCCGTGGCTTGGCCCCACCCACTGTGGTGTGGCCCCGCCTCCTCATGCGATGACACGTGCGTCCGGCTCGCCGCAGGTCCCTCAGGTCAGATCAACGACGTCCACTGCACGTCTCCCCCATAGCTCCCACTCTGTGGTCTAATGGGAACACGAGTCCTACTGGGAAAATCATTCCCCTCTTCTCTCTTTTTCGTTTCGTCATTTCTAACGACTGCCTTCTCTCACTTTCCATGCACACTGATGGTAGTTTAACGCACCTGTAACAAAGTAAGAACCTAATTGTTTCACATTAAAAAACAATAACGCACAGTAGTCTTCATGTCATCTGGATCACATGTACGTCAAATGTAAATCTAACATGCAGAATGTGTCCACACTGAAACTAACTCACTTTAAATATTGAATCACTGTTAGTTAGCGTCACAACCTGTAATCCCATTTCTGTTGGGTTTGACTTTAACTCTGTCGTGCTCAATGCTACTGATGACCTAACACGCCTGCTAATGTTTAGCAGGCGTGTTAGATTCCAATGCTCAATCACCACCATGTTAGCTTAGCCTGTTAGCACGCTAACATTAGCTAACACTCTGTTGAGGATGTGATTGAAGGTATTTGGCCAGAAATCGACATTCTGAACAAATTACAAATATGTTTCTACCTTTTTAAAAACCTCAGCGGTTAGCTTAGCACATGTTGAGATACGTAGATCACTTTTACTATAAATCCGATGTGAGACTGTACACAAACTGTATTGGAGCTTTTGCAGTTATCCGCTCAACTTTTTTGTTAACACCTCCTTGCTATAATATCTATAAATATCTTGTTTAGTCTGTTTCTCTAACGATGCTTGCTTCTGTCTAAACCTCATCTTTGTTTATTTCTTTTGCCCTGTGCCGTCACCTCCGGCTTGGCTTTACCCGGGAATTCTGGGAACCGTAGGTCCACCAGGTTAGACTCCAGTGGTTTAATGGTTTTGATATGTGCTCTGTGTGGAAATGAAGGGGCCGATGTTTCAATGTGTCTCGTGCATTTACGAATATATCCTTTAGTTCAGTTTGATCTGTTTTCATCACCCGTCGTGGAGAGTTGTGTGTGAGAGAATGAGTGAAAATCAGATCAGGTCTCGTGTGTTTCTTAACCTTTCTTCACCCCACAGGACAGGCTGGATACTCAGGACTGCTTTTAAGCACCCAAACATGCAGAAAACTACACACACACACACACACACACACACGTTCACTGCAACTGTGTTACTGAAGAGTTTCATTCTGAGGTTTTATCGCCATTCTTTAAGGGAACAAAATTGTTTTTTCGTTTTCCTTTATTTGTCTTTCAACTTCTCTTTTGATTTTGTATTTTTATTGTAATAAAAAGGTATTTTCACTTTCCATTATAAAGTTTAAGATAAGAAGTGAGATTATGGTTTGGAGCAGCTTTTTTCCAGTTTTATTCAACATGTGGCCATTTTAAGAACATCAACCACGAGAATAAAATGCCTTTCTCAGATTATTTATTTTTGTTTTAAAGCAGAAAAACTTCAAACAAAAATAATATAATGATAATCAAAGTGTATTTATACTATTATTCTGTGCCTGACCTTTGGTTTTTGGCGTCTCCGTGTGAAGGGTCACCCGGCCCCCAGGGTCCCCGCGGCCCCGGAGGAAGCGGCGGCGTTAAGGGAGAAAAGGGAATTCCCGGCGCTCCCGGACAGCCGGGCTTCGCTGGACAGAAGGGAGACAGTGGCGTTCCTGGATTCCCGGTAAGCTAATTGTCCAAAAATGTAACTTTTTTTTTTTTAAAACCTTAACCTTCTTCCTGGCACTAACGGAGACCTCGTCTTTCTCACCAGGGCCCCTCTGGTCTTCCCGGTAGCGCTGGTTTTAAGGGCGATGTCGGTCTGCCTGGCGTTCCCGGATTCCCCGGTTAGTCTGCAATACCGTAACCTCGTTGTTCAGCTTTCCAAAAAGTTTCAATCTCGTGAATTCATTCCAAACGTGTCCGTCTTGTTTTTGCCAGGACCGAAGGGAGACCCGGGACTCCCCGGCGGCAGCGGCCTTCCTGGAGATCCTGGAGATCTCGGACCCACTGGTGCGTGGACGCAGTTACTTAAAAATTTAAATGTCTCACGGAGCGTCAAAATAACGCTTTTCCTTCCTCCCCTGCAGGCCCTCCTGGTAACCCCGGTGTCGCTCCCGCTCCCTTCGTGGTGAAGGGAGAGCGAGGACTTCCTGGTCCTCAGGGCCTGCCTGGTGGTCGAGGACTTCCTGGTTCTTCTGGAAGAGACGGACTTCTTGGTGGGTGAACGTGGACCCTCAGACGCGCCTTAACAGTATCGTTCATATTTATGTTTCAATGTGATCACTAAGGACAAGATAGCCGATGAAATCACATATTTATGGTCTTAAAAAATGTTTTTATGAGAATAATATCCATTAATCACTACGAATAACAACAGTCAACTTTCAGCTTTTGTGTATTTCCACGATGCAGAATTTCACAATGAAACACCCCCTCAACTAGTACCAAGTTTGGGGGTCAATTGTCTAACGAAGGGAACTCTGCCTCCCTGTTCTCAGGTCAGCCCGGTGAACCCGGGGACCCCGGTCTGGAGGGTCCTCCGGGCTTCAGCGGCCCACCCGGCAGGAAGGGAGACAACGGACCCGCCGGTCAGCCCGGTGAGTGAAAACAGGAACCCGTAGTAGTGGCGTGAGGCTTTGCGTCGCAGCAGCTTCCCCTTTTTTTTTCCTAACTTGCCTTTTTTCCCCCCTTGATCTCAGGTCAGCGTGGCTACTCTGGTCCCCCCGGTTCAGACGGTCCGCAGGGAGTTCCCGGTCCTCCGGGATCCGTCTCCGCGGCCCACGGCTTCCTCATCACCCGGCACAGCCAGGGATCGGATGTGCCCTCCTGCCCCGACGGGACTGGCCTCATCTACGACGGCTACTCCCTGCTGTACGTGCAGGGCAACGAGAGGGCACACGGACAGGACCTCGGTACGAAGAGATTTCAGCTACTTTCCGCTGCATTTATAAAAAAGGCCAGTAGGTGGCAATGCAGGCTACATCAACGACACCTCAAATACCAGAGACGAAGAGTCTGAGCACGCTCAATGAGCTTATTTTCCTTTTTCCCCCGGTATAACCAGGCGGTAACCAGTTCTGTATTTCTTTATTTATACATGCTTGATACTTGGTGCTGTGGCATATGTTCTCAGTGGCGCAATAGGAAGAGTTTCCTGCCAAGGAAGACATTATAAACATGACATAAGTATTAACCCAGCTTAAGACTTTCCTTCCTAAACACGTTAAAAGACATTGTCAAAAATAGAGCCTGAAACTTCAGCGTGAACAAGAGTAAAATGTCCGTTAGAATAAATATCTGTATTTGTGACCCTGCCGATCCCATTCAATCGTCACACATCTTCCTCTTCCTCGGGTCCAGGCTCGGCCGGCAGCTGTCTGCGCAGGTTCAGCACCATGCCCTTCATGTTCTGCAACATCAACAACGTCTGCAACTTTGCCTCCCGCAACGACTACTCCTACTGGCTGTCCACGCCAGAGCCGATGCCGGCGTCCATGGCTCCCATCACCGGAGAGGGCATCAAGCCTTTCATCAGCAGGTAGAGACAGAGAAAGAAAGAGAGAAGGGGAGGAAGAGGGCAGAGACAAGGGAAGGGAAGGTGTTTGATTGGTCCTTTCTGTGTCCAGGTGTTCGGTGTGTGAAGCTCCAGCCATGGTGATCGCGGTCCACAGTCAGACCATCCAGATCCCCACTTGCCCTTCAAATTGGGAAGCCCTGTGGATCGGATACTCCTTCATGATGGTACGCAAATTTCTATTTCCCCTTTTTGTTTACCAAATGCATACGACTACATGCTTAAACCCTCTTCCTCCCCAGCACACCAGTGCGGGTGCGGAGGGCTCCGGTCAGGCCCTGGCCTCCCCCGGCTCCTGCCTGGAGGAGTTTCGCAGCGCCCCCTTCATCGAGTGCCACGGCAGAGGGACTTGCAACTACTACGGCAACTCTTACAGCTTCTGGCTGGCCACCGTGGAGCCATCCGAGATGTTCAGGTACGAAAAGACCAGTGCCCCTCGCGGCGGTTTAGCGTCCAGAGAAGATGCGGTGTTATTGAGTTTGGTTATTAGGGAGGAGAAAGAGAAATGATACACACGTGTACCCGAAAACAACCAATTTTTAGGCCCTTTTTCTCGAAAATTGCATACCCAAACTAATAAGGGTGTATCTCTCGAACCGCTAGGGATATTTTAATAATTTTGGTGTCGTAATGAAAGGTTACACATGTGAGATTCTGTTCATTGGTGTAAATATCAGTCTATATGTTGCTGGTTAATAGTGAATAAAAATGACACGTGGGAAAAAATGAAAAGGTTTCAGGTCCGCCTATAAAAAAATGACTTTCAGGATGATTATTTCTTTGAAATGATGCAGCTGTCAAGTCCAACTCTAACCCAGACCATAGCACAACAAGTGAACATCCTTTCTGCAAAGGTTGACTTTGAGAAAGTGAAGCAGTACAAAGTTAGAGAGGGTTTAGTACAGGGAACATTCAGGCGAGGGTCATTGGCGCCCATTGGCGCCCATTGGGGCCCATTGGGGGTATTTGTATTTTCTCATGTACCAAACCATATATTTTACTTGCATATAACTTATGGTGTTCAAAACCTCCAAATATAGCAGTTTGGGGCTTTTCTTTCATTAAAAAACCTGTGATTTACAGTTTTTTATAACAATCGCTCAGTCTTCCCCTCCCCGATGGGGTGATTGGATTTTAAAAGGTTAAACTCCTCCCCCCCTCTCCCCCTTTGGCCCTTGCAGGAAGCCCCAGTCGGAGACTCTGAAGGCGGGTAACCTACGGACGCGTGTCAGCCGCTGCGTGGTCTGCATGAAGAGGACGTAACGGCACACACAGCGACACGCAAACCCACCGCTGCCGGGGACGCACGGTCAATAGCGAGAGATGTTTTGGATGACGGGGGGGAGACGAGTCGAGGGCGGGGGGGAGACGGATAGGCCGTGATGAAGAGGTCTCCAATGGTGCATTGTCTTCCAGAAACAAAACATCTTTACAACTTTAAACAATGGTGCTACTGTGCAACACAGCTTAACAAAAAAAAAAAAGAAAATGAAAAAAAAAAAAGAAAGACGTAAATAAATCGTACATTTATTCTTTGTTCCTCTTAAGAAGTACCTCAAAATGAAAGCAGACAAATATCCACTTAAAAGGTGCCATGATGGAAGTGTGACCACAAAAAAGTGCATTTTCCATTCTTTTCCCTTCTTTCTTATCGTTTCCTTTCTCTTCTTGCGGAAAAAAAATCATCATAATTACTTTTAAAAATGTGATTCTGTACCATTTCTAGACAGAAGTGCTGTTTTCCTTTTTTTTGGGGCCTTATTGATGAGGAGTGGATTACCAAAATCCGGCACTTTGACTTCGGAACATCCAAGATGAGAGATGCACTGACGATGAGCTTTTCCTTAGCGAGACTGCCTCTTTTTTATTTTTATGACTAGCTCTTCATTCACACGCTCTTTCTCTCTCTTTCTCCGTCTTTTTTTCTGTCGTTTAACGTTACATTTGGTGGTACTAACCCTGCTGAAGCCCCGCCTCCTAACCATAAGCCCGAACACCTTCTTCCTCTTTAACTTTTTTTTTTGTAAGTAATAAAATGTGTATATTGTGTAAAACACTTTTCTTTTGTTCTTCGTGTAAAAGGTCCTGAATCGGTACCAACTGTTTGTTTTAAGACAAATTTTCCAGGTTCTTTTTTTTTTTTGCTCACACACACTCACACACACATTTACGTCAACGACACACACATCCACTCAGATATTGTACAAAGTGAGGCTTTTATGAATGCAACAGTATTTTATATATAATAAATATATATTTGAATAAAAAAAAAGAGGACAAAAAGGTATATGGACTTTATTCGGCTGCGGGGAGATCGTTCGCTGTTTTTTTTCCAACACAAAGGTCGAGCGTTTGTTGCGCACAGACGGAGCCGTGTTCCCTCAAAACACAACAGTCTCGTGTTGTGTTAACGACGACAATCGCCTCGACCGCTTGTACTCAAACTGTAGAGTGTTGAACTGAAATAAAAGGGGGTTTTGTGTAATGATTGGGGAACGTTACAGATATTTGTTTTAACACATTTGAATTAAATCTCGGCTCCTTGATTAGAAAAACTATTTGTTTTGTGTTTTTTTTTTTTGTTTTTTTTTACCTTTCCAGGCGCTGGGCTTTTTGCTTGTATGAATGAAAGAAAAAAGCCGGAGGTTTTGCACCCGAAACCTTTAAATCCACTTTCGCTGGCTTGAATTTCTATCCAAAATGTTCCGTACTTTTAAATTAGCTTCTCTCACGTCAGGTGTTCGGACTCCTGATGTACTGAAAGTCTACAACAGCTGTTTTTTTTGGGGGGCGAGGGGAAGAATTTTTATTTTTCCTGTGATTTTATTGTTATTTTTATTTTTTCAAAACTGCTTTTATTAATTCTAATTATGTCAATCTGGGGTGCGATTAAAAACAATGTGTATTTGTTTTTCTTTTTTTGTGTTTATTTTACATGTTATGTTATCCAGAAGTTGTTATAAACTTTTAAGACTGAAATAAATACTATGTCCAAAGTGATGTCTCGTGAAAATGTTGTGATCATCACCGAGGAAAAAAGACCCACCGGGAACATTTTGAGAGGTTTATATATATATATATATATATATATATATATATATATATATATATATATATATATATATAATTACTGACTAGTTAATTACTTTTTACTTTCATTTTCCCTTTTCTGCAGGTTTTATTTTTTATTTGACTTTTTTTGCAAGGCTACTGTCATGTCATCATGTATTTGTATCTTAAATATACAAAAACATAACAACTAAATAGTACTAAAACATGCAGCATCAAAGTGATCAATAAAAAATATGAACTTATATTCATTTACTTTTGGTACTTGAAGTACATTCTGAGGCTGTACTGCATGCATATATATATATATATATATATATATATATATATATATATATATATATATATATATATATATATATATATATATATATGGTGCTAATATCAGAGTACTTCTTCCATGTACACGATAACAGCCACTGGGGGAAGTTTCCTGTTATCCTGAGCAACAGTAGAAGGGGAGGAGTGAGAAAGGAGGAGGAGGAGGAGGAAGAAGAAGAGGAGGAGGAAGAAGAGGAGGAGGAGGAAAGGGGGAGGAGAGGAGAGAAAGAATGTCCGAGCCGAGGGAACAATCGGAGAGGGAGAGGAGAGGGAAGAGGGACTCTGCCGGGAAGTAGAAACCCTCTCAGAAGGAGGTGTGACTCAGCCGTGGACGGAGCAGCGAGTATTGATCAGCTGATTTAAACCCTCTTTTAAACTGATTCCTGAAGTCGGATCCTGCTGATTCTTAAAAGGTCATCGGACCAGCCGGAGGGCCGGACGCCTCCAACACCGACTGAGTTCAAGGGAAAGTCCTGAACCCGACT
>NW_027175943.1:1960973-2150973 GCF_023055335.1 Clinocottus analis | reverse complement strand
ACAAAACTAAGCAGGATGACACACTCTGCCACACACACACACACACACACACACACACACAATTTATCTGATTATTATTACTATATCCGAAGATTGATTGGCGATCAAGTCGTTAGTGATCAATTAAAGGGAAAGTCCGTCTGCGTTCTCTTCCTGTGAACGCAGCAGAAACGTAGTTTACCAAAGTAAGCTAATCAATAAGGTTATGGATAACGTGAACGCTAAATATAGCGCTAGCAGAGTGAGACGCCAGTGTTCTTAAATAGTTGTTTTTGTCAATGGAGTCTGGTGGCTGTGAAGACGGCTTCAGTTCACCTTCAGAAGGAGCTTTTGAACGTAAGATAAAGCAGTTTAGGGGTATTTTACACACATTACAAAATGTATATGTTAGTTTAAGTGTGCGCTTTACTTAGAGCGCTTTAACTGGCTGTCTGACAGCCCGATTCAACATGGACCCCGAGCCTTTACTCTCGGCTAAGCCACCAGACTTCATTAGAAAAAAACTGTGATTTGACCTCAGACAACGTGGTAGCTGCTCCTGCTGGAACGATCGTCTAAATGTTGGTACGATTGTCTGCACTTCTAGGAAGACAAATGTGTTACATGTGATGGGAGGAAGAGGAGGAATAGATGAGCGAACGAGGGACGGTTGTTATCCGGGTCTGGCGTTAAATGGGGTTTGGAGGCCGGATGGAGGAAGTGTTATTTTAGACCCATTGTGCCCTCTTCCTGTCCGAGGTCAGCGGGTCAAAGAAGGAAGCAAATAGGTGGAGGAGAGGTGAGAGAAAGTGTCTGAGGAAGAGTGTGGATAACAAGAATAATACTGCTTTTTGCAGACACAGGAGATGTGCAGTGTCGAGTGAAGTTTTATGACCTAATTTCAGAAAACATATCCCTAGCTTGATGCTACACATGATTAGCGAAATTCGCAAATTGCGCCAAAACCACTTTGAGACAAAGCCTCAGTAAGATATCAAGAAACTAAAACATGACTTACTTATGCATGAAACAATATTCCACACAGCATTGCTTGGTATGTGTCGGTGCATCTGTTTAAGCAGAGCTCCTCTGTTGGGGAACCAGAGGCGTTCAAGGTCCTGGAAGAAAGTTAGGCCATTTTGCACCTAAACCTACGGTACACGAAATCTGCACTAAATTAAATGCTAAAAATATGTAATTTCACTTAATCAAAGTCAAACTTTGCAGAGATTCTGTTAACACACAGTGATATTTTATACTATTTAAAAAAAAGACATTGTGTTGTCTCTTTGTGTACAATTGTGTCTCTTTTTTAATCAATAGCTTTTCAGCTGAGAAACGTCTTTGTTTTCACACTCACCATTTCGAGGCGCAGCCTCACAAAAGCCTCGTAAACCTCCAGTTTGAAGCTGGGAGTTACTCAAAAGCTTGGGAGGGAATTTACACACAAACATATTGTCAGATGCACAAAAAGCTGGTGCAGCTCCTTTAAAGGAGCCGGTCGCTCCAGAACAAGATGAACTCCCTTCAGACGCTCTGTTCTTTTCCGTTGGAGGGCTTTATGGAGGGAACAAACGAAACCGAAGGAATGTGAAGGTCTGACACTCAAAGCACCGTGAACACAGTGAGCTCCTTCGAGGAATCCGGAAATGCTTTTGTTTGGGAATAGTTTGGCTAAAATAGTTGAGTTTTGGCCACAAATAGATACGAGACACTTGGATAATGTTGCACGAGGATAACATTTCATTGTCGGTTCTTGCTTTATTCCTTGAAATAAAAGGCTGAGAATAATATTGTCATATCTGCTGCTGCCACCCTGCTGCTTTTATTTGTCCAGCAACCTAAAAATGAGAGCAGAATAGACAAAAATACACACACACACGCACACACACGCACACACACACACACACTACTGCCATCTCTTTCTGGCACTTCCTCTTCAGCTATTTCCTCTTCCTGTCGGTGTTTGGAAAGAAAGAAAGAAAGAAGGGAGGAACGTGCACGGTATTTAAGTGCCGCGCCACTTTGATTACACACACGGACACACTCACACAGACACACACACACACAGACACACACACAGACACACAGAGGCTTTGAGATCACGTTGGTTTTGCTGAGAAACATTTTTAAACTGGGATCGGAAGAGAGATTTAGTTTGTTGGGCTGGCGACAACTCACTAGCACACGCACACGCCACACACGCACACACACACACACACACACACACACACACACACACACACACACACACACACACACACTCGTATTTAGCCACATAAGCACAAAGCTTAATCCTTAGTCACCAATTGTTTTTTTGTTTTTCTCTGATGCCGTTAAACAGAAAAACATTGAGATCATTGTGTGTGTGTGTGTGTGTGTGTGTGTGTGTGTGTGTGTGTGTGTGTGAGTGTGTGTGTGTGTGTGTGTGTGTGTGTGTGTGTGTGTGTGTGTGTGTGCTCATGCTGTTATTCAAACTATTCTTTAAACTATGCTTCACACATTTAAATAATCACAATGAGTCCTTTGCATACACACTCACACCAACCCTTGAAACACACTCTCTCACACACACACACACACATACACACACACAGAGACAGACACACACACACAGACACGCACACACACACGGTGAGTCATGTCCGAAATATGAAGAGTCATCCCGTGGATTGCTCATGGGAGATGGACCCGACCCATAATGGCAAACATTTAGCAATGTGTGTGTGTGTGTGTGTGTGTGTGCGTGTGTGTACATGTGTGTGTGTGATGTTTAGTTAACATTCATGTGCACCAGAGTGTCAAACTTCTGACATAAGAGAGAGACACCAGAGTCCGCCTGAACGCCAGAGAAAGAGAGCGAGAGGAAGGAAAAGAACACGCTGTCTCCTTCACTGACCTTTTAATAAATAATCTGTGTAAATATTTATTTATATAATCTTGCAAAAAGACTAAAAGTCCTAAAGACCAGTAGGTCCAGAGATGAAATGGTTGATGTGACTCGGAGGATGAATGTGCTCTGTATCTCTCAGGCGTGGAAGCGGCGCTGGTTCGTGCTGCGCAGCGGCCGGCTGAGCGGCGAGCCGGACGTCCTGCAGTACTTCAAGAACCAGCAGGCCCGCCGGCCCATCAGGACCATCAACCTGAACCTGTGTGAACAGGTGCACGGACGCCTTAAAACGCCCAAATGAATGCTTCAAACGTGTGTCTGTTCAATGTAAAGTAATAAACAGAGCGATAGTTAATGTGTGTCTGCGGTTGAAAGGGCCTGGACCTTAGTTCCTCATGTTTTTGGAGTTAAAGAAACTAAATAATGGAAATTTTGAAAATTATTTTTTAGTGGACGTTGATTGACAGTTTGTTTGTCTCGTTAGTCACTTTAAAAACACGGGACAGTAGGATTAAAAAAAGGAAAAATCCAGGTTGGCCCAGTTTCTGTGTTGAAAGCTAACGCGTGCTAACGCTAACTAATCATTAATGCTGCAGCTTTTTTTTTTAAATTGTGTATCGTTTAGCTTTGAAGTTTTTGCACATTTGTGACGCGCTCCATGGACGCTCATTTGGTTGTGCCCGCCGTGCAGGTGGACGCCGGCCTGACGTTCACGAAGAAGGAGCTGGAGAGCAGCTTCGTGTTCGACCTGAGGACGGAGGAGAGGACCTGGTACCTGGTGGCGGAGTCCGAGGAGGACATGAACCGCTGGGTGTCCTCCATCTGCCTGCTTTGCGGCTTCAACCCGACGGACGACGGTACGACAGATGGACGGACGGACGGATGGATGGATGGATGGATGGATGGATGGATGGATGGATGGATGGATGGATGGATGGATGGATGGATGGATGGATAAATAGCACTGTTGCTGTTTGGAAAGGGAGAGAAGTGGGGGTTGAGGCTGAGTCAGTGTGAAAACCATGTAGGAGGAGAGAAGAGAGAGAGCAGGCAGGAAGAAAACACGTCGCTGACTCAGATGTACATTTACCACTCAGTGTTACATTAGATGCAACCGTATTGCACTTAGTGAGGGTAAAAGTTACTGTGAGAGAGTTTTAACTGCGTATGAACCAGTCTGATGTCGCTACATGACCTACATGAGTAAACAGGACCATCAGAGAGAAGAAGACTATTTCTATACAGTCATCTCTTAGTGCTTACCTGCTGCAGTAAAATGAGAGGTTTTCTAAAGGGACCCTGGTGCGTGGGAACACTACCGCTTTCGTCCACAGGGGACGCCAGAGTTGACACAAAATGTATGTTCTTCGTATTAGCTTAAAGCTAATTTCATATTGGTCCATGTAACTACCATTTTCTTTTGTTAAATGCGGACGGCCGTCTGATTTTACTCACTTGTTGCAGCCTAACACATATGTGTTGTTCTAGGTTGTTTCCCCGTGGTGGGACTTCATATTTACTTTCTAAAGTCGATCACTTTTCTCTTCTTCAGTCCCGGTGAGGCCTCCCGCCGCCGGCTCGTCCTCCGTCACCGAGATGGCCGGTCGCACGGCCGCCATCGCCACGGTCACCGGCTCGGTCCCGCCCCCGTACGACCTGCTGAGCGCCAGGAGCCCGGTGCCCGACGGCAACGCAGAAGAAGATTACATGTGGTTATCGCACTGCCAGAGCCACATCAGGTAAACACACACACTTTATTCAGGCATGTAAAAACAGTTCCCAGTGTCTCCTGCTGAAGTCTGGAGCTCTTTTTAAACCGGTTTTTGGCGACCTGTCCTCTTATTTTGCCATCTCTCTGTCTCCAGCCCTCCTTTAGGCTCCTCCGCTTCTCTTGAAGCCGACTACAACGACAACCCTCTCCCCTCCGCCACCTCCTCCTCCTCTTCCTCTTCCTCCTCTCCTTCCCTACTCCCCAACGGCCTCCCACCTTCCTCCTCCTCTACCTCCGGCTTCAGGACAGCTCCTTGGACGGCTGCCTCCGCGACGGGCTCTCTGGACGCCGGCGTGACCTCCGACCTCCAGAGACGACCCGTCCGGCCTCGCTGTCACCCCTCCCCTCATCCCAGGAAGCACTCCCTGGACTTCCACCTGCGGCCCGTGGCCATACCGCTCGGTACCGACAGGCACTCCGCCGTGCATCCAAACGGGCCCTCGTACACCACCAGCGGTTACCAGGTCCCTCGTCCGGCGTCCACCGCGCAACCGCGACCCCTTCGCCGGCCCTCCTCCACCCCCAGCGTGGAGTCCGTGACCCCGGCGGAGCTCCAGGCCTCGCCCGCCGCCGTCGCTCCCCCTCCGCGTCCGCCCAAGCCCCAGACCGCCACCACGGCGGCCCCGGGAGAGGGCTCGGCGGCGGGCACGTGGTCCGCCACGCTCCCCCGGTCCACTTCAGAGCAAGAGAGGAGGGACGGGTGCCTGGAGGGAGGAGCTCTGCCGAGGAGCAACACCATCACGGCGCCGGGGCGCACGCCGACAGGTGAGGAGAGAGCCGTCCGTCATGGAAGGTCTTGTTTTTTTGTTAGGATTCAAGAAAAGAGATGTATTAATTGTGTTTATTGGTTAATATCAGACGGATTGTGTCTCTTTATGTTCTCATTGTGTCTCTTTTTGGTCAATTGTGTCTCTGTAGTTCTCGTTGTATCTCTTTGTAATCAATTGTGTCTCTTTGTGTCTTTTTGAGTCTCTGTGGTCTCTTTGTGTCTTTTTGTGGTCAATTGTTTCTCTTTGTGGTCTATTGTGTCTTTCTATGTCCTCGTTGTGTCTCTTTGTGGCCAATTGTGTCTTTTTGTGGTCTCTTTGTAATCAATTGTGTCTCTTTGTGGTCTTTGTAATTTCAAATATTCACTCTTGTTTTGACTATTTGGGTCCACTGACATAAATATTTGGTTATTCAGCTCACAGAATAAATCCTTTCAGCGTCTGTCATGCGGATCAGTATTGTGGAATTAAATGCTCAAAGTGTAATAATGGTGGCTGTGAAACCCCCTCAGAGGAGATCAATAGCTTTATTGTGCAGAGCTGGCAGGGTTGATGGATTATAACCTCACGGCTGAAACTATTTGTGCCGGTTTGCACCATGATTTGATTGGAATTAGTGTCATTAATAATAAGACGAGAACTTTGCCCCAAAACAGCACAAAGAGTTTCTGTCAGTTTTAAGCCTGGTGGGTAAACAGTTTTCCTAATTCTCCAAAGTTCCTTCATGGTGCTTCTGGTCTAATTCAAGACGACATGCCCGGACTTGATGGTTCGTGCAGAAATTCAGGCTTTCAAAATTGCCCATCTACATTTAGATCTGGTCAAGCGCTGTTTGCTGTCTGTCAACACAAGTCTTCACGCTCCTCTGCCAATAAGTAACGTGTGAAGTTTACAATGTAAGAGGGGTGAATGCTCAGCACAAGCATACAGGGTTTGACACCTGGGGAGATAAACGTAAAAACAGGCCAGCTTCAGTTTTTACAAAACATATTTAGTGGATTTTTGATCCGTGGACCGAGCCAGACCAGCTGTTCGCCCTGTTTCCAGTCTTTATGCTAAGCTAAGCTAGCCTCCTGGCTCCAGTGGAGATTGGTATCAAACTTCTCCTTTAACTCTCGGCAATGTAAGAGTTAAATCCCAAAATGTCGATGGTTTTTGAACGATTGTGGCTTACATATACGTTTCAATCCTCTGTGTTTCAGGTTGTGACTCCTTTCACATCCCTCGGTCTCTGTCCGACAGAGCGAGCATGTTTGACTTCAGCGAGAGCTTCAACAGCTACTTCGTGAGTTAAAAACTCAAGAATAAAATGCAATAAATGAACATATTTAATGTCTGTTTTCATCACTTTGTATCTGTATCTCTTCCCCTCTCTCAGTTTAATAAAGGCTTGGTACCTCTGGGTAGTGTTTGCTCTGAAGATGATGATGTGGACGAAAACTATGTTCCCATGAGCGCCGCCACCACTGAGCCTCCCGTTGCACCAAGGTCAGTCAGAAGAAACGAATGATCAAGTTGTCGTCGTCTAATAATTGGTTTTATAACTAGTTATCCCAATAATATGTTTCTTCGAGATGTATTTATTCACAAATATGACTAGTGAGCGGGAGACATGATTTCCCACGATAAATGCCAGAAGGCTCTGTCTTCACGTCTGTGGACCTAAATGGACTCCTTTTGGACGAGATCCAGTGTCTTTTGTGAGGATGAAAGCAGGAAATTATCTCGTCTCTTCTTGGATACCAGGACGGCAAACTAGAAGAATCCGTCACTCATGACCAAGACACTGAGACACTTGAACTCCCTCGCTTGGGGGACGTGTCTCACTCCCAAACCCGGACAATCCCCCTGTTTTCCAGCAGAGAACCTCAGACATGGAGGTGCATGACCCTCATCAGGACGACTTCAAACTCGGCTGCAAACCGCCTCAGTAAAGACTCATAGGTTTAATGCCAACAGAATCACATCATCTGCAAAGAGCCTGATACGCAATCTTCAGGATCCCCGAACCGGACACTCTCCTTGCGATCCAATGGGCAACCCTTTGCGGAGACCAACACCCACAAACCCTGTGTAACCCTCTCTGAGTCGTGGACACCAGTATTTAACGCAGGACTACCCTGGAACTTGATGTGAAACATGTCTAATTCCTTCTTCCTCTCTTCTTCCAGGGTGCCTCCACATCCTCCCTCTGAACCGATCCAGGAGACCAACTACGTCCCCATGACCACCCTCACCCCTTCCCCTCCCATTCATCACAGCCCGGCCACAAGCGACCCGGCCTCCCTCGGGAGACAAGTACCCCCTCCCGCCCACCTGGGTTTTCGCGGTTCCCCCGCGAATCCCACGGCCCCCCTCACCCCGCCGCTCCGGAGGAACAACGCCAACACTTCCGGTGGCGTGGAAGTGGAGGCGACGCCGCCTCCGATCCACCGCAACCTGAAACCACAACGCAGAGGTGAGTCGGAGCTTATCAGGGATATTTAATATTTAATCCCTTTGTCAGGACTGAGACATAATAAAACCGCATTATATAATGCATTTTCAAAACATTAAGGTATTAAAGGAAGGAAAGAAAATGACATAATTTCATCAAACGGACATTGTGTTTGTTTAATTAAGGCAATAAAGTAACATTTATATTATTTTTCAACAGTTGTATGCTACAATCTGCCGAACACAAACCAGGACTCGTCTCTTTGCGTCGTGGTCGTCGTGGTCGTCGTTTTTCTAGCTTGCACAAAAATTTAAACGTAGATTCTGCACAGAAAACAGAGGCCTCCCCGCAGATTTGGTTGATATGCGGTTGATGCTTTCTGCCGTCTGACGCTTTGAATCCCTGCAGGAGTGGCCGTCGGTCAGCCGGCAGAGAGGACGGACGTCCAGGCGGCTGCAGAGTCGACGCACAAAAAGAGAGGTATACAAACGCCAAGTTTCTGATCCTGAAACAGTTTCCTTCTCCCCCATTCTCTGTTTGTCACTTCTCGTCTCTCTTGTCACGTCCAACCTCCTTTTAAGTTTTAATTATTTACCTCCCATTCCCACTTTGCTCAACGAGGTTACGTGACAAGCCACACGCAGCTTTAGCTCATAGAAACTCATTAAATATTAGTAAAGGTTGACATTTTTGGAGGTCTTTCTGCAACGCATGCTGCTTTGTTTGTAAAAAGCTTTTTTGTTTTTCACACATAAAAAAAGCCACGTTAGCGTTTTTTTTTTTCACTGAGATGACAAACAAACCATTTTTTACTCTCCTGTTCTTTTTCGTGCATAAAACATCAGAAGTCTCTCTCTCTCTCTCTCTCTCTCTCTCTCTCTCTCTCTCTCTCTCTCTCTCTCTCTCTCTCTCTCTCTCTCCCAGTAAAACCAGCTCCTCTGGACATCACTCCGGTGCAGCAGGACTGGCAGGAAGTCCCGCCCCCCGTTCGCTCGCCTGTCACTCGAACCTTCACGCGGGAGTAAGTGTGTGCATGTTTGTGTGTGTGATGTTCTTTTATTGCAGCGTCAGCAGGAAGGAAAACATCAATATTTAAACGTCTCCTACAGAACCAGGGAGAGAAATATGATGCTTGAATATCTTTATGCTCAGCTGTGTTACTCTCTGGCGCCCCCCTGTGGTGCTAAAGATATTAAACGCTACAACCAGAGAGTAAAGGTGTGGTAATAAAAGTAGAAGTAATGCCAAATAAAGCAGACACAGTAGCAGCTCCACAGAGGACAGATATAATGCTGGTATGCTGTTTATCTTCTAATATATGAATTTGGTAATATATTTGTCTCGTTCTTACTATTGTATTACTTTAGTGCTGCAGATCAGGGACCAATCTGACATTTTTCCTGGCATTTATTACATTAAAACGCAGTTTTTCCTATTGTTTGATTTGTCTTTAATTGTCTCTTTATTTTTCCGAAACTCAAAATATGACTATATGTTATTGCTTTAATGCCAAGACAAGGAAAATCATTGGATTCTTTACCTAAAATGTACTCAAATAATTGGTTCTCAAAGTAGTTGAAGGAAATGATTCATCACTAACACAAATCAGCAAATGGTTGCAGCTGCAAAGTGTGTTCATGTCTCTCATTGTGCGTCAGTCCGTCCAGTTGTCGCTCGGTCAGGCCGACCTCCGCTCACAGCTCGTCTCTGTCCTCCGACTCCGATGACGCCGATGACAGCTACGTCGCCATGACGACCACCACCTCCGGCCTCAGCTTCAGCACCGGAGAGGCGGTAAAAAAAATATACAAACACTCCTTCGCTCCCACTGTACTGCCTTTCTTTTTTCTTTCTTCTCATTGCCGTCTTCGCTGCCCTTCCTTTGTGTGTGTGTGTGTGTGTGTGTGTGTGTGTGTGTGTGTGTGTGTGTGTGTGCGCAGTCTCTGAGGCTCATGCTGCACCGGGCCTCAGAGGGCGGAGTCAGCAGCCCGATGCTGCGGCGAGTCTTAGGCGACAAACAGGTGGAGTACCTGGACCTGGACCTCCACACCTGGAGAACACCCACTAGACAGGTGACACCCCTCTCTGTAAATACTGTGTTTTATATATATATATATATATATATATATATATATATATATATATATATATATATATATATATATATATATATATATATATTAAATTAAAGTATTTAATATAATTAAGTGTGATACATTTAGAATTTATTTTAATTGTATTATTTCGTGTTGGTTTCTACGTCTGCAGCATAACCAGAAGCGCTGCACGGCAGAAGGCGGCGGCGAGCCGGGCGGAGCCGGCAAGGAGCGTGCACGTGGCGAGCGAGCACGTGTGGACTACGTGGTGGTGGACCCCAAGAGGACCAAGGCCCTGAGGAGCACCAGAGAAGCATGGCACGACGGCAGGATGTCCACGGAGAAGGAGAAATGCTAACGCTAACTGCTCACCGCTCTTTTCCTTCAACCCCCAAATCCCTGAGAGAGGACGTCTGTCCTGAGTGGTGACCGGATGGAACAACAAGGAACTGTACTTGTTTTGCTGCTGCGATGAAATACGTTGACGGTTGACAATGTTCGTCGGACATTTTGAAATGACATTCATCCGTAGCTTCTTCGTCGCCATGTTTCTATAGATCCGAGGTTCTTTGAGAGCATTGTTACCTCGAAGAAGTGTTGTAGAAATGACATGTGAATCCACAGGCAGCCAATCCAGCCTCAGTTAGCTATCTGAACGTCGCGCTTCCAAGATGGCGGACTCTGACGTAATCACCCCTGCAGCCTCGTGTGTAACCCTGCGGCTGAATTATTGATTCTGTAATAACGGTGACTGTCCAGCAGGGGGCTGAATGAATAAACACCACACACGCAGGGCTTCTGTTGCGCTTTTATTTGATGCATGATGGATTATTTTTCTTCTTTACTGTGTATTTATATCACTTGTTTTATTATTCTACTATGTCTCTCTGGTGTGCGCTGCTGCTGTAATCCTGCAATCTCAAGGATTATTTTATCTCTTATCTACCTGCTGTGAAGGCACCTGCAGTGCAAAAACATATTTTTTTAAAACGCCATGCTCGCGGTTCCTCAGTGTAACGATGACGTCATCCAACTACAGTAAACTGGACCGACAGCTCGGCATCAGCACCTGACGACCTGTTTATTTATGTTGGTGTTTACAGCCTCAGTGTTTTGCTGTGAAGCAACAGTCTCCAGGGAGGCTGGCTGGTCTCTATAAAGGTTCCTCCATCCTTCACATGAGGAACCTGATGACGTTCCTGCTGCTGCCGTCCTTCATTTGTTCTTTAACGTTTCTCACAGTTGGTTTGGTCCAGGCTGGAGTGCTCATCTCTCCGTTTCAGGTGGGTTACTTCACCACAGATGCAACTTTTAGACACGGAGCTTTATCTGTATTTATTTTTACATTTTAAATTATTTTAATTTTGTAATTTAAAAACTTTTTTTTTAAATGGGTGGGGCGGGAATAAGATTTATTTTACTTATGATTTTTTTTTTTTTTTTTATTTAAAATTTTTATACTTAAGATTTTATTTAGCTGCTTCGGCAGTTCTCACTGACACACACACACACACACAAACTGAGAGTCCCCTTGACCTATTCATAATTATATATAATGATCCACTTTGAATACATCCAACAAATTAGTGAAATAGACCTCAGTAACGAGGTGGATCCATTACTTGTTAAGAGAAGCGGAGCCGCTTGTTATGTCATCGTTGTTGTCATTGTTGTTGTCGTCTGACCTGATATGGCGAGTATAACTTCCCCTCGGGCGTCATTTACTGGCTGAGTCATCCTGAGTCTTCACGTTGCTGCAAAGAGCAGAGAGGCCGACTGGAAAACCCCCAATGATCCTATCAGCAATATCACTCACAGGCGAGGAAAAGAACAGACTTCATGCGGCTCTTAACAGTGGAAATTTACCAAAAATACTCACACTACAACACCGTTATGAAAATATAAACCCCTCTTGCTGTGAAGCGGCGGTGCGAGCCCCCCCCCCCCCCCCCCCCCCCTGCTGCACACAATGAATATATTGCAATTGAATATATGGATGGATTTTTTTACACTTTATGCAGTTTCTGTGCAAAAGTGCATCGCTGATTTGAAACACTTGTGGATATTTGTTTGCCCGAAAAAATCTCGATGGGATTAGTGCACACTTGCATGTTGCATATCATCATATTTATGTCAATATGATTGAACAACTTGTGCGTGAGAATACATGTCGGTGGAGTAGAGCGCATACACGGTTTATTACTCTATGAATAGTGTCACATCAGGCAGCCACTCTGCGTTTAGGAAAGCACCTTTCAGTCAGCTGAACAGATCGGACCATGGAGGGAGGAGCGTCCGGCCTCCAGGTAAGACAACCAGTGCAGAGCCACGCAGGTGGATGACACACGTGTGCATCGGAGCGGACGGCGGACACACTTCACTTCACTGCAGATTTATTAGCAACGTAAAGACAGAGTGAACGCTCACCTGGGAATATATTGACATACTTTAGTTGAGGAGAACTGGCTCTACTGGTAAGGGATACTTCTTCTTTCTGTCTCCGTTTTGTAATCGTACTCACTGTGAAAGAGTTAGTGTGCATGTAGGAACAGATCAGAGTTGCAGGGTGCGGCCGGGTGAAGGAAAACCACGAGGCAGGAGAAACTAAGGGCTTGAGAAAGAGAGAGGGATCAGAGGAGACCATGCAGGTGCTGAAAGTGTAAAGACGTTGCTGTGATGGCGTCCCTGCACCTGGATGCACTTTGTTGCTTAAACTCTGCTCTTCTTTCCCAGGATGGAGATGTTCTGCAGGATCCTGCTGCTCATCGGCTTCATCTCACGCGTCCACGGTGAGTTCACGCCATCATTTCCTTTTACGGGACAGAAAAAAAGACACTGAGGTTGTGTTTTCTTGTTATTTTACAACCTGTGAAAGGTCTACATACTCAAATTAAGAAATGGGGACTTTTAAAAAGGCGGATTGCAGTATTTAAGAAAAAAAATCTTTTTTTTTTCTGCCCGTGAGTTGGTTTTTCTTCTTTTCTTGAATATATATACCTTCATGCTTTTTGGTGATCCTCTGACTTTTCTTGTGGCCACTTTGTGTTTTGCGTTTGTGAGTTTTTTTCTTGTGGTGATTGCATTGAAATGGAACTTTGTAATTAAAACAAAATAAAATGCCGGCAATGTAACTTCCCATCTCGCGCCGCCGTCGGGTAAAACAACAAATCCGTGACCTGCGAGACATTTCACTTTCGCTCCAGCCTGAAAGCAGATGCAGGATTCTGTCTCATCTTTAGTCGTCATCGGCGTCGTTGCACTTCCTTAAAAGCATGCAGCGCTCAGAGCATCAGTTCCCCTCTTCCCTCTCCTCTCAGGGACGTCCGAGCCTCACGGGGCTCTGAGGTATTCGGCCGAGGAGGGCGGCAACGTCACGGTGGAGTGGAGCTTCTCGTCCGGCGTCAACGTCTCCGTCTCCTCGCTGAAGATCCACTGCGTGTCGGAGCTGAACCTGAAGGTCTTCTTCCACCAGGACCGCAGCGTGGACGAGACTCTGCACCGGCAGTTCGCGGGACGGGTGCAGTGCGACCAGGACGCTCTCGGGACGGGACGCGTCCGGCTGCGGCTGTCCGGGGTCCGGACCGAGGACTCGGGCCTGTACCTCTGCAGGATGTTCACGGGGTCCGGCAGGAAGGTGAAGCCCTTCTCTCTCTACGTCTCGGGTGAGTTTCCATCAAGCCGCATCTCTCGTTCGTATCGGCTATCAGTTGAGACGATCGCAACGATTGGAAAGTCCTTCAAATGTTTGTGTTCTGGAAGCATGCGGGTACATCGTGGGTCTTTGTTGGTGTGACGTCCGGCTACGAAACACAATCTTGACAAGAGATTTTAACTTTGATAAAACCAGATTGTTTACGCAAAGAAGAAGCAGTCTTTATCTAACCTCTGACGTGGAGGATGAGTCTTTCCCGTTTGTGCAGCAACTTGAAAACCTTTTCAAGTCTACTTCTTCATTTTCACAGAAAGGGCTCGGTGCCTTGTTTGCGGACTACTTTCAGCTGCGCATTAACACACATTAAGTATGCTAAAGCAGCTTCAACACCGGGATCGTCCTCAAAAGGGACGCGGTGGTGATGGGGAGGTGGAGACTTGAGGGAAAAACCTTCACGGTTGGACTTTAAATAAGTACCAGAAAAAGAGCATTTGCCAGAAACGGCGTCGTCAGAAATGAATCGATGGGGTTTTCACAGCGTGGACGCAGAGATCGAGGCGGGAAAAATAACAGGAAAATAGCGGGAAAACCAGTTGAAACAATCTTTTCTTCCACTTCTATCCATCGTCGGATTACCCACGAGGCATTGCGCGTGCTAATGCTACGAGTGTCCGACTCAATATGCACGTTACCCTTTGAGTCCATTGTCTTCAAACAGCTCGAAACCGGTTTGAACTAATTTCTCCTCCTTCTTTGAACGTTCTTCGCAGCCGTGAAGAAGCACAACTCTGTGGCAACAAAAGCAGCGGCAACGACATCGCGACCAGCAGCAGAGAGCCGGGTGAGAGTCCGGGGGAAAGGCCTCTACGTCGCACTGGGACTAGCGGCGGGGGCGTTGGCGTTGGCGTTGGCGTTGGCGTTGGCGGCCTCCTGTTGTCGCCCCGTGTCTGCACTCAGGAGGAAACCGGAGCGGCCGACTCAAGCAGCGTCGGCTCCAGAAGGACAAGTACTGTTCGGGGAAAATAATTTATGACTTGGTGTGTTTTGATTTTTTTTTTTTGCTTCCGTGAAAAACGTAAAGATGTTCAGTGAAGATGTTCAGTTATTTACTTCACTAAATGTAGAAATACTACAGTTGTTATTGTACTTTATAGTTCAAGAAGAATGTACTACTTCAGAGTAATGTATTGGATTATGATCATTGTTGCATTAATGTTTTATAAGTTGTGAATGTGGGACGTTTTTTATTCAATTTCTTTTATTCACAAGTATGTATGTATGTGTGTGTGTGTGTGTGTGTGTGTATATATGTATATATATATATATATATACATATATATATATATACATATACATATATATATATACATATGCATATATATGTATATATATACATATATATACATATATATATATATATATACATATACATATACATATATATATATATATATATATATATATATATATATATATATATATATAAACCTGAATTGGCAAAGAAGCTGATTAAGATGATTGTAATAGAGTAAAAAGCATAATATTTGCCACTATTGTGGTTTAGTGGAGGTAGAAAGTAGCAATATTTATTTATATTTATGCAGTTGTTGGATAAATTAAGTCAATTTAGTAATGAAGTAGCAAATTATGGAAATATTTGAGGTAAATATAAGTACCTTGAAACTACAGGAAGGGCTTGAGTAAATACTTACTTAGTACTCCCCGCTGTGAGCGACAGCAGCTGCTAACTTCTAGTTTAGAAACTACCAATGGACACTGAGCCGACTGTGATGCTTGTGAATACCTTTTATAATGTCTGTAAATATGTATTTTCATACCATGTTTATGTAATGTTTTGTCAGTGGTTTTCCATCAATGGATCACAGCTATGTTTTCAGCTGCAATACTCAAAAACATTGTTTTCCCATTTCTTTGGTTGCAGTAAAACACCAAATCACAAAGTCTGTAAAGAAAAGAACAAACTAAATGAAAACACACAAGCTGTGACATTTAAAAAAATGTTTTTTTATAAAAGTAAAAAATGCTTTACATTATTTCAGAAGTGTAAAGAAGTAGCTGAGGACGGCCGCCCCCGAGAGGCAACAACAGTGTTTTGCTCAAGGACACATCAACATGGACGGGTTTTATATTTTAAAAGCACAAAGAAACTTACAATAAATCCTCTCGTGTCTTTGCATTCTAGATGTTCAGAGGGATTTATTTTCTAAATAACGGAACAACTAAATATTAGTTATGACGGGCATCATTCTGCCATCCCTTGGTCTCTTAATCGTGGAGTTTATTGGACTTTGGGGTTATTAAATACTATTGTAAGATTGTAGTGATGTTGATAAATTATACTTTAAAATCATAATTCCCCCTATTTCTGTTCCTTCCTTCTTGCTGCTGTTTATCATCACGAGTCAGACACAGATGCTGTCGTGTCTCCGGTTGATTGACGGTCAATATCACCGACATGTTTTGGGGCAGATTCTCTACTTTTGAAAGGCAGAAACCAATAAAGACAAAAAACCAGTGCAGCCGTCAGTCCCAGAGCACAGTGGAGGCCGATCCGTCCACGACTCTCTGGCTGTGAATCTTTTCTCAGACTTGTTCCGCTCGTCGTCTCAGGTTCTGGTCGATCCCTCGCTGCTGCAGAGACCAAACAAATCTGTTTCACTCAAGTGAAGAGAAACAACTTTCACTGGACTGAACGAGTTCTACTGGATCAACCTACCAGAGACAAGGAGCCGACATTCCTCAGAGTCCGTCCCGTAACTCGTGAGCACGTCACACACGTACAAACCCGAGTCAGCGGTCCTGAGTCTGGACACCTGAAGTCTGACTCGTCCTTCTCCGAGGACGTCTTTGTCCAACTGGACTCGTCCTGCAAAGTGTTGATCCTGAGACTCTGGGACCTCGACTCCTTGGTGCACATGAAGCAGGAAGAAGGCCTTGACGCCAGTAAACAGCTGACAGAAGACACTCAGGGAGTTGAGGGAGAGTCCAGTGATGGTGGTGAAGCTCCATTCCAGCGTGATGCTTTGGTTCTCCTTTGCCTGATAGAAGCTCTGTGTCACATTCACTACAAAGGATCCTGCTGAGGAGACAGAGAGGGAGAGACTGGAACATGCAGCCTTTAAACTCCTCTACAGGTCTCTGTGGAGCGTTCAGGGACGCTTCAGAGCTGCAGGGATTTACAAACACACAAGTGAACTCACCACAGACACAAGAGCTGAGGATGAAGAGGATGAAGAGCAGCAGCATCCTGCAGGTCACCTCGTCCCTGTGAGAGGACACACACACACACACACACACACACACACACACACACACACACACACACACACACACACACACACACACACACACACACACACACACACACACACACACACACACACACACACACACACACACACACACACTTCAGAACCTTCAGGGTGAAATAACTCATTTGTGTCACTAGATGGCGCCAGAGCTTTAACTCTAAAACTCTTTCCTTCTTCTTCAGTTTCCTCTTTAACTTGAACGTCTTCAGTCACGTGAACATCTGCATCTCAACACGACCCTGTTCTCTGGTCAGAGGTCAGAGGTCAACTCAGCAAGAAGCAACCTGCAGCCCATCAAAGGACCCACAGTGCAGATGAAACTATCTACATGAGTTATGAATTCACTTTCTCTCTCCTGCTCCCTCACATTTGTTTAAACAAATATTTATGAAGCTCCATTTTCACCCAGGCAGCCAATCGTGTTGCAACACGCTGACTTCTTTATCTGAACTCCTCTGTGTCAATATCTGGACATGAATTCTATTATGTTCCACAGATTCATGTATTATGTGTTAAATATGTATTTCATGCAACAAACAGCATCAGTGAAGCAACAGTCTGGTTCATAACTTCCTCACGTTGCTTCTGGAACAACACAATGTTCATCTGCTTCATTCAGAGAGTTTCTTTTCTCTTTAGAGAATAAAACTGGCTGCAAACAGAAGACATGATGAACAACATGATTCACTAATGAGAGCATGAAGATGAATATTCACGTCACATTCAATGTCTCCAGTTAGTCCTGCACCAAGAGAGAGAGAGAGAGAGAGAGAGAGAGAGAGAGAGAGAGAGAGAGAGAGAGAGAGAGAAAAGAGAGAGAGAGAGAGAGAAAAGAGAGAGATTTTTAACCGTCGTGTTTTCCTCTTTCACAATCAAGATGAGGAACTTGTTTAAACTGAACTCTGTTTATCTGCATATCACATCCCGCCTGAATGACTGTGTTCACACAACAACATCATTTATAGATCAGTTATTTTCCATGTCTTTGTCTTCACTGCAGTAAACATGGAGAAGTGTTGGTTCTTGGGTTCATGATCCATGAACACTTTAGTATTCAGTGTTGAAACACAGAAACTATAGAATAATCATTTAAATGATTATCTGTATAATTTGCTGCATTTTCTTGTTGCTTATAAACTCTGACTTCCTCTTGACTTCCTCTTGACTTCCTCTTCCTCAGAGAGGAGAAGCAACATGATGATAATAAACTAATATGGAGGAAGAATACATAACACACATTTTATTTTGAAAGCACTTCATATTTCACTTTCAGATGCTGCTCATTAGATTCTGTTGTTTCAGGAATTATTTTGAATAAATGATCTAAATCTGCACAATTTCTCTGCGTGTCCTTGTTGCGTCTTTATAAAACTCTGAGATTCATAACTCACCTGGTTCAGAAGCCTAAAGCTCTGAAGTCTCACCAGTTAAACTCCTGAAAGTCTTCATGTCCACGAGGAGGAACAACTGAAGAAAGATGGCGTCAAGTTCTCCTCGTGGTGATTTCGTTGGCATTTCTGTGGTTTGAGAAACTGAGAGTTGTTTCTCACGGTGTTGCTCTGCCTTGTTAATGTTGTGTTCAGTATAATCGTAAAAAAGAGTTCCCAAATGGAAAAGTTCATCGAACGGCCCTTAAAGTCGGAACAACAACAACAACAACAACAACGACTCAAAAAGCAGAACAATCCAAAACATCTTCTTTGTAGCGTCCATGTTGTTTCACACATTATGAATTAAAGCTCATGAACACGCAGGAGAAACAAAACAACTTCCGAACTCCGGAAAGGGGAACATCCGAGCAGCACTTGAACGCATCACACCTGCCGCTTTCTGCAGGTACAGCTGCAATATTATATTTATAACGTGCTAATAGTATATTATTATTAATATATTTAAAATATACTTAAAACACAATTAAGTGAGCTATCTGCATGTATATCAGCACATACACAGTAATATACTTAACATGTACCAAGTATACTTCAAGTTGTTCCAATTACTTAATATACTTCAAGTTGTACTTAAATATATTTACTACAAAGGTTGTTTTTGCCCGATGAAGACGAAAGCTCCTCTCGTCCGTCCTGATGTTGGATTATTTTGGGTTTTAGTGCAAGTTCAGCTTTGATGGAGCAGCAACTATCCTGACCGCTCAGTAGAATCTGTTAGTTATTGCCAGCAGAAGCTCAGTTTCAGTCCGAGTCAGCAGTTCCCCTCCCCCGCTGAGAACAGCCTGGGGTAGGCCCTGCTTTCCCTTTCTGATCCGCCGGATGGTTTGCCAGAACCTCTTTGAGGCCAACCGAAAGTCCTTCTCCATGGCCTCCCCGAACTCTTCCCATGACCGAGTTTTAGCATCCGCTCCCGCCGCAGCTGCAGCCCTCTTGGCCTGCCGGTACCCATCAGCTGCTTCAGGAGACCCCTGAGCCAACCAGGCCCGAAAGGCCTCCTTCTTCAGCTTGACGGCTTCCCTCACCCCCGGTGAGGGAAATACATACACACACCCCCGGTGAGGGAAATACATACACACATATATATATATATATATATATATATATATATATATATATATATATATATATATATATATATATATATATATATATATATATATAACCTGAATTGGCAAAGAAGCTGATTAAGATGATTGTAATAGAGTAAAAAGCATAATATTTGACACTATTGTGGTTTAGTGGAGGTAGAAAGTAGCAATATTTATTCATATTTATGCAGTTGTTGGATAAATTAAGTCAATTTAGTAATGAAGTAGCAAATTATGGAAATATTTGAGGTAAATATAAGTACCTTGAAACTACAGGAAGGGCTTGAGTAAATACTTACTTAGTACTCCCCGCTGTGAGCGACAGCAGCTGCTAACTTCTAGTTTAGAAACTACCAATGGACACTGAGCCGACTGTGATGCTTGTGAATACCTTTTATAATGTCTGTAAATATGTATTTTCATACCATGTTTATGTAATGTTTTGTCAGTGGTTTTCCATCAATGGATCACAGCTATGTTTTCAGCTGCAATACTCAAAAACATTGTTTTCCCATTTCTTTGGTTGCAGTAAAACACCAAATCACAAAGTCTGTAAAGAAAAGAACAAACTAAATGAAAACACACAAGCTGTGACATTTAAAAAAATGTTTTTTTATAAAAGTAAAAAATGCTTTACATTATTTCAGAAGTGTAAAGAAGTAGCTGAGGACGGCCGCCCCCGAGAGGCAACAACAGTGTTTTGCTCAAGGACACATCAACATGGACGGGTTTTATATTTTAAAAGCACAAAGAAACTTACAATAAATCCTCTCGTGTCTTTGCATTCTAGATGTTCAGAGGGATTTATTTTCTAAATAACGGAACAACTAAATATTAGTTATGACGGGCATCATTCTGCCATCCCTTGGTCTCTTAATCGTGGAGTTTATTGGACTTTGGGGTTATTAAATACTATTGTAAGATTGTAGTGATGTTGATAAATTATACTTTAAAATCATAATTCCCCCTATTTCTGTTCCTTCCTTCTTGCTGCTGTTTATCATCACGAGTCAGACACAGATGCTGTCGTGTCTCCGGTTGATTGACGGTCAATATCACCGACATGTTTTGGGGCAGATTCTCAACTTTTGAAAGGCAGAAACCAATAAAGACAAAACCAGTGCAGCCGTCAGTCCCAGAGCACAGTAGAGGCCGATCCGTCCACGACTCTCTGGCTGTGAATCTTTTCTCAGACTTGTTCCGCTCGTCGTCTCAGATTCTGGTCGATCCCTCGCTGCTGCAGAGACCAAACAAATCTGTTTCACTCAAGTGAAGAGAAACAACTTTCACTGGACTGAACGAGTTCTACTGGATCAACCTACCAGAGACAAGGAGCCGACATTCCCCAGAGTCCGTCCCGTAACTCGTGTGCACGTCACACGTGTACAGACCCGAGTCAGCGGTCCTGAGTCTGGACACATGAAGTCTGACTCGTCCTTCTCCGAGGACGTCTTTGTCCAACTGGATTCGTCCTGCAAAGTGTTGATCCTGAGACTCTGGGACCTCGACTCCTTGGTGCACATGAAGCAGGACGAAGGCCTTGACGTCAGTAAACAGTCGACAGAAGACACTCAGGGAGTTGAGGGAGAGTCCAGTGATGGTGGTGAAGCTCCATTCCAGCGTGATGCTTTGGTTCTCCTTTGCCTGATAGAAGCTCTGTGTCACATTCACTACAAAGGATCCTGCTGAGGAGACAGAGAGGGAGAGACTGGAACATGCAGCCTTTAAACTCCTCTACAGGTCTCTGTGGAGCGTTCAGGGACGCTTCAGAGCTGCAGGGATTTACAAACACACAAGTGAACTCACCACAGACACAAGAGCTGAGGATGAAGAGGATGAAGAGCAGCAGGATCCTGCAGGTCATCTCGTCCCTGTGAGAGGACACACACACACACACACACACACACACACACACACACACACACACACACACACACACACACACACACACACACACACACACACACACACACACACACACACACACACACACATCAGAACCTTCAGGGTGAAATAACTCATTTGTGTCACTAGATGGCGCCAGAGCTTTAACTCTGAAACTCTTTCCTTCTTCTTCAGTTTCCTCTTTAACTTGAACGTCTTCAGTCACGTGAACATCTGCATCTCAACACGACCCTGTTCTCTGGTCAGAGGTCAGAGGTCAACTCAGCAAGAAGCAACCTGCAGCCCATCAAAGGACCCACAGTGCAGATGAAACCATCTACATGAGTTATGAATTCACTTTCTCTCTCCTGCTCCCTCACATTTGTTTAAACAAATATTTATGAAGCTCCAGTTTCACCATAGCAGCCAATCGTGTTGCAACACGCTGACTTCTTTATCTGAACTCCTCTGTGTCAATATCTGGACATGAATTCTATTATGTTCTACAGATTCTATTATTATGTGTTAAATATGTATTTCATGCAACAAACAGCATCAGTGAAGCAACAGTCTGGTTCATAACTTCCTCACGTTGCTTCTGGAACAACACAATGTTCATCTGCTTCATTCAGAGAGTTTCTTTTCTCTTTAGAGAATAAAACTGGGTTTCTGGTTGTAAACATGTTTCAGTAAAAGATGGAAATATAAACTCTGTCTGAAGAAAAGAGATCAAGACGTAAAGAATCATTGACCAATACAGAAGCTTTTTAACAACATGAGTCACTAATGAGAGCATGAAGATGAATATTCACGTCACATTCAATGTCTCCAGTTAGTCCTGCACCAAGAGAGAGAGAGAGAGAGAGAGAGAGAGAGAGAGAGAGAGAGAAAAGAGAGAGAGAGAGAGAGAGAGAAAAGAGAAAAAAGAGAGAGATTTTTAACCGTCGTGTTTTCCTCTTTCACAATCAAGATGAGGAACTTGTTTAAACTGAACTCTGTTTATCTGCATATCACATCCCGCCTGAATGACTGTGTTCACACAATAAGATCATTTATAGATAAGTTATTTTCCATGTCTTTGTCTTCACTGCAGTAAACATGGAGAAGTGTTGGTTCTTGGGTTCATGATCCATGAACACTTTAGTATTCAGTGTTGAAACACAGAAACTATAGAATAATCATTTAAATGATTATCTGTATAATTTGCTGCATTTTCTTGTTGCTTATAAACTCTGACTTCCTCTTCCTCAGAGAGGAGAAGCAACACGATGATAAACTAATGTGGAGGAAGAATACATAACACACATTTTATTTTGAAAGCACTTCATATTTCGCTTTCAGATGCTGCTCATTAGATTCTGTTGTTTCAGGAATTATTTTGAATAAATGATCTAAATCTGCACAATTTTGCTGCGTTTCCTTGTTGCGTCTTTATAAAACTCTGAGATTCATAACTCACCTGGTTCAGAAGTCTAAAGCTCTGAAGTCTCACCAGTTAAACTCCTGAAAGTCTTCATGTCCACGAGGAGGAACAACTGAAGAAAGATGGCGTTAAGTTCTCCTCGTGGTGATCTCGTTATAGTTTCTATCGTTTGAGGAACTTCCAGAGTTGTTTCTCACGGTGTTGCTCCGCCTTGTTAATGTTGTGTTCAGTATAATCGTAAAAAAGAGTTCCCAAATGGAAAAGTTCATCGAACGGCCCTTAAAGTCGGAACAACAACAACAACAACAACAACGACTCAAAAAGCAGAACAATCCAAAACATCTTCTTTGTAGCGTCCATGTTGTTTCACACATTATGAATTAAAGCTCATGAACACGCAGGAGACAGAGGAGGTGTTGGAGAGGTTTACATCTTCAGTCTCCAGCGCTCACAATCCTCCTGATAGTGTTCATCATTCTGCTCATCAACACAACTGATAACACAAAGCCTGGATGCTGATGCAGCAACAACGTGAACTACAACCACAGCAACTTGTTTTTCCTGAAGACGTTTCATTCATAGTCAGATTAAATGAGTATAAACTGCAGTCAGATGTTTCCATACAGCTGCGTAGGTTCAACACTGCAGGAAACAGTCAACAAGTGTCGCAAAACAAACGCCCACAAACGGCTTTGCGCGCGCAAGGTGTCCTGTCACCCAACTGCCGCTCACTATGAACTATAACGTTCATAACTGAACAAACCGTCCACATTATTACCCGTAAACATCGTGTCTAATACACTAATCCTCACATAATAAACATGTGGAATAATATTAACATTACGGCACCATGAAGACGTTCATAACTCACCTTTGCGCAGAAATCTAAATCTCAGAAGACTTCTCACTCAGTCCTCATGTCCGTGTGGAGCGTGAGAGGACTAACTAAAGAGAAAAAGACCTTTAAGTTATCCATAAGATCCCTTTGTTGAAGTTTTTCTGCTTGTAGTTCGACAACCTGCATCACGCAGTATCAGGATGGAGGATGCATTACAGGATGTAATTTGAAACACAGAGTAGCCACGCCCCCCTAGCTTCCTATTGGTCCAGCCAGTTGATTTCCCATTGGTCCAGCCGGTGGAGTTCCCCTTTCTAATCTCCACGTGGTGAAATATAAAACAAATTACATTAAAATCTTTTTTTTTTTTTTACAGCAGATACATGAGCTGTCATACAAATGAGGTAAAAAGTACAATTATTACCTCTGATATATATTATAAGACAGTACAATATTTATCTCTGAAGTGTAGTACAGTAAAAAGTACAATATGTATCCCTTAGATGTACCATTAAAAAGTACAATATTTAACTGGAAGAGAAGTATAAAGCTTATTAAAATAAAAGTCCTCAAGTAAAATAAAAGTACCTTCAATGTATACCACAAAGATGTACTTGGTTACATACTCTATGACCATGTAACAATTCCAATAGAGCAGATACAAACTAGATGTTTAGATCAGAACATCTAAACATCTAGTTTGTTTTTCTCAGTACATTTTTAATGTCTTCTGGAACTGTAGTTCTTTATTTCAGCCAACAGGTGCCCCTACTTGTCACATGAACCGTTCCAAGAATCTTTATCACAAAAAAAGGACCGGGGTCCGTGTACGGGTCCCAGGCCAAAAAAGCACAAAACCAGAATCAAATTGGGACTTGAAGGGAAACTGAAATAAGACAGGACAATGACCCACCACGGAGAAACACAGTACGAACCAACAAGGAGACAGGAGACAAATGGGGTTTAAATACAAAAGGGATGTCATGAGCAACAGGTGGACACAATGAGGGCAACACAGGTGAAGGGAATCCGCAATCAGGAACTAGGTAGACACATCACCAGAGCAGGAAGCGCAGAGACACAGTGGGCACAAGACCACAAAATAAAACAGGAACCAAAAATCAATCCATGACACTACTTTACTTTCACCAAAGGAAGAGAAGAGAAATAATCAATTCACCTCAGTTATTGTTACTCAAAACTTAAATATTCAAACTCAAACTTGAATAAAACGTGTTTGATTTGTTTAAACGACTCTTCCTCCATATTACTGCAGTTTATTAGGATCATGAACGTGTTACGTCTCCTCTGAGGAAGAGAAAGTCAACAAGGAAATGCTGCACGTGGTGCAGCTGTCTTTACACAAAAGATTATTATATTGTTTATTGTGTCAACACTGAATACTGAAGTGTTGATGGAGAACTTTATCTCTTCATTTCTTTACGCGACTGAAGACATACACAAGGTGATGCATGAATAAATAACGTTGTTATGTTCAGCTTCCTTTCTCACATGCATTACCTCGTCACCAAGTTATTTTTTATTTATTCTAGGTTAACTTTGTTGATAAACTGAAGGGTTTAAAATGTTTTTGTAACTTTTTCTATTTTATTTGTGAAGAGGCACATGAAATGGTTCGGGGGATTTAAATGCATGGACAGTTGAACTTATAGCATTATGACTGAATGTATGATTCAAAATGACGCCTAATGGAGCTCACACAATTACAAAGAGAGTTAAACTATTGGTCAGGTTTTAAATGATTTCACTCATATGTAAACAATGTGAATTATGGCAAATAAAGGCATCCCTATTAGCATTCTAAAATCTATCAATTAAGACATTAGAAAATTCTAAATATGACCATTAACAAATCGCAAAAATACCATAAGACCAAAATAATAAAAGACAATTTAAATAAATACATAATACCTTATGTATATCTTGAGTAGTCAAGCTGTTATAGTCTTCCAAAGGAGGAATAAAAGTAAATAAAAATAGAGCTTCCCATCTCCCGAGTATGGAGACTGATGGATCTGCACCAAAACATCATGGCAACCCAAATAACAGCTGTTTGTTTACTTCACCAATTAGCCTCAGGGGGCATTACAATCTGTACTCACATAAACAATCATGACAATACAATGATTTTGTATGTATTCTTTAAAATGTTTGACTTTAGGTCCATATGAATGGTCCATGAAAAACAACGTCATGACATTTTAATAGAAGGGAAGTCAGTCAGTCAGCACTGTGTACTGGTACATGGTGTGTTTTAGGTATTGTATGAATCATTTCAGTGGATAACCTCCATCTGTACAAATAAATACACACACACACACACACACACACACACACACACACACAATTCATTCTGCACACTCAGGTTCTGGTCGATCCGGAATATTCCGACAAGAGGGAACATTCTGTGGGCTTTGATGTGTATTTTTGAACTACTATTAAAGGGAAAGTTCCGTAAACAGAGAGAGAGGTCAAGTGTTGGACCAAGACATTTGCTCTGAAGGTATCTTCTGAGGAACATTTCAACATTAGAAATGGGCAAAGACGCTGCAAAGCCGACCAAGACTCGGGGCAGGAAGGCCAGAGGAAGGGCGCCCTTGGAAGAGACCAATGTCTGCAACCGTAGAAGAAGAGTGGTGAAGAGGAAGGCCACAGAAGGAGAGGGGACCTCGATGGTGAAAGGCAGACGGCATTCTTCAGCAGGCAAAGGTAAGATTATGGATGATCTGTATCTGGGATTTCTAATCTGATTTCTGATTGTTCTTTGTCCAGTTCCTCATTTAATATGGAGGATTGTTATTGCCCATGTTAGTGCCTGTGACTGTCTAACTGATGTTTTTTTTAAATTCTCACTTGTAGCCAGCTGTAGTACATCTGTGAAGGAAGTGGCGGTCCGCAAGAGGAAGGCCGTCGCCGAAGCGGAAGGAGCCAACAGAAGAAAGAAGAGGAGGGTGGCCCTGAAGGACATCGAACAGAAGGCCCCGAAGAGAGTGGCGGTCGCCGAAGCTGAAGCAGCCGACAGAAGAAAGAAGAGGAGGGTGGCCCTGAAGGACATCGAACAGAAGGCCCCGAAGAGAGTGGCAGTCGCCGAAGTGGAAGGAGCCGACAGAAGAAAGAAGAGGAGAGTGGCCCTTAAGGACACAGAACAGAAGACCCCAAAGAGAGTGATGGTCGGCAAGAGGAAGGCCGTCGCTGATACTGAAGACACCAACAGAAGAAAGAAGAGGAGGGTGGCCCTGATGGATACCGAAGAGGAGGTGCCGACGTTAGTGGCCATCAGTGACGTGGAAAGAGCCGACAGAAGAAAGAAGAGGAGGGTGGCCCTAGAGGATACCGAAGAGGAGGTGCCGACGTTAGTGGCCATCATCGAAGTGGAAGGAGCCGACAGAAGAAAGAAGAGGCGGGACCTGAAGGACACCAAACAGGAGGCCCCAAAGAAAGTGTCCGTAAGAGCCCTGCAAGGTAAGTAGGGTTTGACCTCATGGAAGTGCAACATTAGGGTATATTTTAAGTATAACAGGAAATTTTGTAATATGTGTTTCTCTGTCCAGCTCAATTTAAGGCTAAATACCGGCAGGAGAAGAAGGTGGGCGAAGGAGCATTCGGTTGTGTGTTTGCCGGATATCGAAAAGAAGATAGTCTGCCTGTTGCCATCAAACACGTTCGGAAGAAGGACATCCTGTACGAGGACCAGGAGGATGCTGGGAGGAAGATCCCCATAGAGGTGGCCGTCATGCTGAGGCTGCAGGAGCACCCCAGCAGCTCAGCAGGGGCTTCAGCGCCAGTGGCCCTACTGGACTGGTACCAAATGGGCCAGGAGCTGATCATGGTGCACGAGAGACCGGTTCCATGTCAAACCATGATGCACCACCTCAGAGGCAATGGAGGCTCGATACCAGAGGCAGAGGCCAAAGTAAGCAGGAGGATTCTTCTGTGTTTTTAACTTTTTACAGGAACTGAGGGGCTACAGCTCAGACTCACATGCACCTACACCTCCCTTACTTCTTTCTTTTTGTCTTTCAGATAATATTCAATCAGCTGGTGGATGCAGCAATTTACCTTCAGAAGAAACAGGTTTTCCACCGGGATATTCATCAGGCGAATGTCCTAATCGAGACGAGCTCGGACATCCCACGCGTTCGCTTCATTGATTTTGGAGTGAGCTGCTTCGCGAAGGAAGGGGACTCGTTCCACAAGTACCTCGGTAAGACGTCGACCTTTTATCTTTCACCCATTTGTGACTTTTCACCTTGAAACAAAGCTCCTCACAATTGTTATCACGTCTATGTTTTCTAGGTAACTCCAACCACGCAGCTCCAGAGTGCCGTCGCCAGTACCACGCCGGGCCCTTCACAGTGTGGCAGATTGGAATGCTGCTGTACGAATCGCTCCACCCCAATTCGATTTGTTGGACAGAGAAAATCCTGGATGGGTCGCTGAAAATCAGTAAGACTCTGTCCCTAGGTAAGAAAAAAAACACGAGCACATCAACACACACTAATTTGATCGTTTTAGTTTTCCCGTTCTGACGGATTACTGGAGCGCCACCCTGACTTTTCTTTTCTTCTCTCTCTCTCTCCCCAGAATGCCAGGACTTCCTAAGACTGTGTTTGATAAAGGACCCCGAAGAGCGCGCCACCCTGCAACGGCTCAGGGTTCACGCATGGCTACAGTAATACAAGCACGCGGGAGAACGCGTGCGTCGCGTTGTTCCACGCATCGGCGAAGTTCGTTGCGTTCTCCCGGGAGAACGTGATGAACTCCATGGAACGCGGGGAACGTGACGAACTCCAACGGCACGCGGGAGAACGTGACGAACTCCCCGAACTCCGCGCGGCGGCGGGAGAATGCGACTAACTCCACCGGCGCGCGGGAGAACGCAACGAATTCCCCCAGCGCGCGGGAGAATGCGACGAACTCCACCAGCGTTGGGGGAGAACGCGACGAACTCCATCGGCGCGCAGGTAACGCGACGAACTCCACCAGCGAGCGGGAGAACGCGACAAACTCCGCCGGCGTTAGGGGAGAACGCGACGAACTCCTTCTGCATGTGTCGTAGCACCCAGCCGTCCGTGGAAAGGGGATCTCTCTTCGAATTGCCTTTCCCGAGGTTTCTTCCCAATCTCCTGCATCGAGATTTTGGGGAGTTTTTTCTCGTTTTCGTAGAGAGTTGGGGCTGGGTTTAAAGTATTTAATGTGATATTAAATACTGATAAAAGATTTGGAAAACTTGAAAAAAACGCGACAAACTCCACCGGTGCGCGGGAGAACGCGACGAACTCCTTCTGCATGTGTCGTAGCACCCAGCCGTCCGTGGAAAGGGGATCTCTCTTCGAATTGCCTTTCCCGAGGTTTCTTCCCAATCTCCTGCATCGAGATTTTGGGGAGTTTTTTCTCGTTTTCGTAGAGAGTTGGGGCTGGGTTTAAAGTATTTAATGTGATATTAAATACTAATAAAAGATTTTCAAAACTTGAAGAAAACGCGACAAACTCCGCCGGCGTTAGGGGAGAACGCGACGAACTCCTTCTGCATGTGTCGTAGCACCCAGCCGTCCGTGGAAAGGGGATCTCTCTTCGAATTGCCTTTCCCGAGGTTTCTTCCCAATCTCCTTCATTGAGATTTTGGGGAGTTTTTTCTCGTTTTCGTAGAGAGTTGGGGCTGGGTTTAAAGTATTTAATGTGATATTAAATACTAATAAAAGATTTGGAAAACTTGAAAAAAACCCGACAAACTCCACCGGTGCGCGGGAGAACGCGACGAACTCCTTCTGCATGTGTCGTAGCACCCAGCCGTCCGTGGAAAGGGGATCTCTCTTCGAATTGCCTTTCCCGAGGTTTCTTCCCAATCTCCTGCATCGAGATTTTGGGGAGTTTTTTCTCGTTTTCGTAGAGAGTTGGGGCTGGGTTTAAAGTATTTAATGTGATATTAAATACTAATAAAAGATTTTCAAAACAACTTGAAATTCCCTTTCAAGCATTTTTACTCCATTATAGTGAAAGACACGTGGTATACAAAAACAACATATTGACAGCAATGATCTTAAACAAAAGAAATTGGATTATTTGCTGATGGACACAAAGAGTGGTGGATACTTTAATTTTTTTTCATTTTTTATTTTCTGATGCGATCAAATGAAGGCAGAAATAAATGATTTTTTTTTTAAAGACAAAAGGAAGATCTCAGATCAAAACAAAGTTAGAAAGAACTTTACATTGGAAATCCAGATTAAAACATGATTACATTTTAAATAAATTCAGGGAATTATGCAATATCAGTCATCTTTCTTGTTTCATTGCTGCTTCTATTGTTTATTTTTACCATTTAAGTGCCTTGAGTACCTTTTAAAGCACATTACATATAAAAATGTATTATTATGTATTATTGTTAAGTTGCAAAACCAGACTCCTGCATGGACCTTGCATTCTTTTAGCTGCGTCATTTACAAAACCTACAGTGCATCAGTGGCTTTTTAATTTATCTTTGTTGATTCATGGGACAAATGGCCACTACAAAACTGTTGTTTTTTTTAAATTTTGTCATATTAGTGTTCAAGAATTGACAGAACAAGTTATAGTACAATCAAGGGTATTTATTTAGCAATTACATACATGAAATGCAGACCTACAAGGCCTTGGACTCAGCTCCTCTGTCTGTCTGCCTCTTTATAGTCAGCACGTTTCACGAAGAGAGAGTCTCTTCTGACCTTAAGAGTACTTCCTCTATATTTGACTCCAACGCCCTTCTACTTCCTCTTTCGTGCTTGTTTCTTACTTTAAATACATTTCTCTTGGGAGTGGTCCATAGGCATACGTTTTAGTCACATGTGTGTGTTTGTTAAAATCTCTGCATGTTGTTTCTTCCTTTAATCTGATAATTAAACTTACCGAAGCCTTCATGTGTGTGCTGTTTTGCCCATAACCACGGTAACTGCTCACAACATTAAGCTGTGACCCCACTGCATACTAATTCTTCACAAGGCAAAGCATGTTTTAGCAATAACAGGAAACATCTGTGACTTGAGTTCTTAGAACATGTATTCTTACCATGCAATGACTTGCAAATATCAGCGGTTATCTCTTGCGTGAATAAGCAGTTGCGCAAGTTTGTACTTCTCCACTTGGCCCAACTTGCAGGTTGGCAAAAGAACAACTGCCCCACCAACTGAAGTGGGGCCTTTCATACAACGGTTATCGTCACAGGTTCGTCTCGCATCGTCCTAACATCTAGAGAAGAACCTCCCTCTTTTTCATCTTTTCTCACAGACTGGGCCGTGCAATGTGCCAATCTGTTTCCCCCTAATGTCAATATACTGATAAACAGGTGAGAGTGTTGGGGAGTGCTGGCGTGTGACTAGTTTTCCCTTGAGAACGGGACATTTCATAAAGACAACTACAGCTGCGTAGTATTTACAGACCTCACCTGAACTTTAATAGATGTGCAGAATATGAAGAACATCTACAGAAATTAAGGATTTATATTATCAACATTCATCGCAATTTTAGGAGTAATGAGCTGCTGAAAAGCAACTAGAGGTTCAGTGTCTTGCTCAAACAGAATCAAAGGAAACACAAGGTGATTAAGGTACAACAAGAGCGTGTCAGCCACATTGATCTGGAGGGAAAAACACCTCAGTAGACCAGTATTAGACTGGGCTCCTTTAACAAAATATATGTTGAACGCTTGCATTTAAGAAAGAGAAAAACTTACAACATAAATCAATCACTACTAGAAGTAACACATTCTATCTTGTGTGGAGTCTCATGTGTCTTTTCAGATGTGCCCGTAATGTGAATCTTCTCCCACAAACCTCACAACTAAATGGTTTCACTCCTGTGTGGCCTCTTGTATGTCTCCTCAGATTTCTCTTTACATTAAATCTTTCCCCACAAATATCACAACTAAATGGTTTCTCCCCTGTGTGGATTCTCATGTGATTTTTCAAACTCCCCTGTTCTGGAAATCTTTTCCCGCAAACATCACAACTTAATGGTTTATCTCCTGTGTGGACTCTGGTGTGTCTCTTGAGATTTCCCTGTTCATTGAATCTTTTCCCACAAACATCACAACCAAATGGTTTCTCTCCTGTGTGGACTGTCATATGATTCTTAAGACTCCTCTGTTCTGGAAATCTTTTCCCACAAACATCACAACTTAATGGTTTCTCTCCTGTGTGGCCTCTCGCGTGTCTCTTCAGATTCCCCTGTACATTAAATGTTTTCCCACAAACATGACAACCAAATGGTTTCTCTCCTGTGTGGACCCTCATGTGAGTTGTCAAAGTCCCCTGTGATGTAAATCTTTTCCCGCAAACATCACAACTTAATGGTTTCTCTCTTGTGGACACACTTGGCTGTGAATCTTTGGATTTGTTGGCAGTGTCACATCCAAGATGACTTAAAAAGGACTCCTTATGTTTCAGGGCATGTGCAGCAGACTCAGGTGCCCTGGTCTCCTTCCAAACATGGCCCCCGTCATCACTTTCAGGATCAGAATCTGACAACGGTCCTTGCCAAACATCATCAATAACTTCAGTCTCAAAAGATTCTGAAGCCTTTTCATCATCAGCATTTGAATGTGAATGCCGATGTGGATTTAGGTTTCTGGCTGGTCCTGATCCCCCACAGTCCTCTCCTTCAGTTTCTGTTTTTATCTGTGTCTCTGACTTGCCGGCTGAAGACTTTACCTTTCGGTTGTCCTCCGTCTGGCTTTGTTGAAGCTGTGAGGTCTGAGGTTTGTAATCTTCACTCTTCACGGTAACAGCAGTGAATAGGAACTCGGTGATATCGGCCTTCTCCAGCACATTAAGCTGCTCTCTCTTTAGATGTGTCCAGCGATCCTCCTTTTCCTCTTTTATGTGGACGGGCTCCGGCTTCTCTTTAATGTGGACGGGCTCCGGCTCCTCTTTCATGTGGACGGTCTCCTGCTCCTCTTTCATGTAGACGGGCTCCGGCTCCTCTTTCATGTAGACGGGCTCCTGCTCCTCTTTCATGTAGACGGGCTCCGGCTCCTCTTTCATGTAGACGGGCTCCGGCTCCTCTTTCATGTGGACGGACTCCGGCTCCTCTTTCATGTGGACGGGCTCTGGCTCCTCTTTTATGTGGACGGGCTCCGGCTCCTCCTCTTTTATGTGGACGGGCTCCGGCTCCTCCTCTTTTATGTGGACGGGCTCCGGCTCCTCCTCTTTTATATGGACGGGCTCTGGGTCCTCCTGATCCAGGTCCAGGCACTCAAGGTGAACATCTGCTTTAATCTCCAACAGCTGCTGGACATCTGCAGGAAGCACATTATGGACAACGGTGACTTCAGACTGATATCAGCTTTTATTAGTGAAGACATTCAAGGAATTTGACTTACAGTTACAATAACAGTTACATTTGTAAACAGCGGTAATGAGTGTAGCGGGCGCTGGAATAAATATGGAATGTTGAACGTAAAACATTGATTTTATACGAGGTAGGCAGATACTGTACTTATAAAGACACAGTAACCATTGCTGTACTAACACAATAATCATCAGTGTACTGATACTAATAAAGACAGTATTCATCATTGTACTAATTCGCTCGAAACCGGAAGTTGTTCTGCGCCACCATTTTGACCCCGTCCCAAAATTACTCTAGCCTACGTGGTAATCCAGTAAAAAATTTTTTTAAAGTTGCTCCCTGCTTAATGTAACAGAAAAAGAAGAGCTGAGAGCGAAACATATTCACAAAAAGTCTCGCTTACCTGAAAAACGGACTCAGGTGTGACTTAAACCCGTAAATCGAGCACGAAGACCCGGGAACACCAATGAAAAAGCACAAACCTGATCCGTGGAGCTGAACTCGAGGGTTCCGCCTCCAGTAGTTTGGTTCGTCGCTCATTTTCTTTGAAACGAGAAACGTCCTCCTCGTGATCCGCTAAAAAAACAGCTCGTGATGTGTCCTTTCGTGTCGAGGCTTGAAGCTCGTGTCGAGTGATCCAGGTACAGCCCAAGTCTCTGTTACTGTGTTGATCGCTGCCATCGCTTCATGACCGAGCTACAAGCTAGGTGGCTAACACTCGCTAGCTTCTCAGGTCCGCGTGTCTCTCTGTGGCTCCACTGAGCTCTCCATTCCGCTGTCAGCTGGCTGATACCATTACAGAGCTGGAGGAAAGGTTCTTCTTCTTCTTCTTCTTCTTCTTCTTCTTCTTCTTCTTCTTCTTCTTCTTCTTCGAAGTTTATTGGCTGTTTGGTGCATTACCGCCACCAACTGGTATGGAGTGTGAATAAGAATCTCTCTCTTCTACAAAAAAATATATGTATCTATACGAATAAATTCAACAAAATAAAAGACTAAAATCTCTTTAATTTCCTTTCACTTTTGCCAAATAATAAATGTGCATCATACTGAGCTCATCCTCTGCCCTCCCTTTTAAACCGAGGTATGAATAAACAAACAGCACAGAAAGCAGCTTTCATGTCAATACTACTACTACTACTACTACTACAAATAATAATAATAATAATAATAATAATAATAATAATAATATTAATAATAATACAGGCTTAAATAGTTTTGAACCTGTAATTGCAATTGTGTCGTGATTTAGTAGTATCACAACTAGCTGTGTGTGTCTCTTAACACCGTCTTACTTCCGTATCCGGTCTATGGCACTCAGACCCAAGCCCGTTGGTTCCCACTAATTCATTTTAATAAGAATCAGTAGAAATATGTTTAAATATATTATTTGCTGGGACAGGGTATATGGATTCATGAATATAAAGTCGGACCGATTTCAGTTGCCTTCAAGGAATAAACAGCCAAAGAAAAGGTCATGACGTCAAAGCAGGGCGGTATTAACGCGGACACATCTACTGCGCATGCGTTACTCGTTTAAGAGAACATGAGCTACACAGATCAGGTTTGTGCATTTTCATTATAATGTTCCCGGTCTCCATGCTCGTTTTACGGGCTTCAGTGTGGCAGCTGGACACCTCCAGAGTTGGTCGTGGTCTATTTGCCGTTTCTCGCACTCGTCACCACCGTGTCCGGGTGATCCAGCACGTAGCCAGGCCCCATTGTTTACACGCAACCGCTGTTAGCAGCGCGGACCCGCTATCAGAGGGCGGACAGGACAACGGAGAGCGGGAAGTGGAAGAGAGAAGTCTGCAGTTGTTGATGCTAAATGTAACACTTCCCAGTTGTTAAGGAACAGACCTGTGCGACCGACTCATGCTAACAACTGTTAGCTGTTAACACGAGGCCAAACTATCTACCAAGGGAAATCTCGCATGTTATCGCGACAGCTGATTATATCCTCCCCCAGTTCCCTCTTCCTTCTCTGTGGTGACTTTAGACTGCTTAACGGACCACATGAAGTTCTGTGACGACAACACCGTACCCCCAGGACTGTGTGGTGTTTTTTTAACGACAAACCCTGGATCATTCCTGAAATAAATGTTGATATGTGTTCCCTGCAGATGTGCAGCAGCTCTTGGCTATTAAAGCAGATGCCCCCGCTGGACCTTGACCCGAAGGAGCCCGAGCCCCTTCACATAAAAGAGGAAGAGGAGGCTCTCTGGACCCGTCCAGAGGGCGAACAGCTTAATGTGCTGGAGGAGGCCGATATCACCAAGTTCCTACTCACTGCTGTTACTGTGAAGACTGAAGATGATGAACCTCAGATCTCACAGCTTCAACAAAGCCAGATGGAGGACAACAGGGTCAGCAACACCGATAAAAACAGAAACTGATGGGGAGGACTGTGGGGGATCAGGACCAGCGAGGAACCTAATTCCACATCGTCAATCACATCCAAATGCTGATGATGAAAAGGCTTCAGAGTCTTCTAAAGTCAGTTATGATGTTTGGCAAGAACCTTTGTCAGATTCTGAACCTGAAAGTGACGACAGGGACAATGTTTGGAAAGAGACCAGGGCACCTGAGTCTGCTGCACATGCCCTGAGATATAAGGAAGTACTTGTAAGTCATGTGGGACGTAACACTGTCAACAAATCCTTCAGCTTCTTCAAATGTAGTAAACGGTTTTACTATAAGGGGTTTCTGCAGAGACACATGATGTGTCATTATGGAAAAATGTCCTCCAGCTGTTTGGTTAGTAAGAAATGTTTTAAAATGAAGCAAAAGAAAGATTTACGGTCAAGAGCACTCACAAAGGAGAAACCATTCAGTTGTGATGTTTGTGGTAATCGATTTGCAAGACGGGGAACTCTGAAGACACACATGATAGTCCACACAGGAGAGAAACCATTCAGTTGTGATGTTTGTGGGAAAAGATTTACACAACATGGAAGTCGGAATTCACACATGAGAGTCCACACAGGAGAGAAATGTTTTGGTTGTGATGTTTGTGGGAAAAGATTTACACAACAAGGAAATCTGAATACACACATGAGAGTCCACACCGGTGAGAAACCATGCAGTTGTGATGTTTGTGGGAAAAGATTTTCACAACAGGGATATCTGAAGACACACATGAGAGTCCACACAGGAGAGAAGCCATTCAGTTGTGATGTTTGTGGAAAAAGATTTACAGAAAAGGGAAGTCTGAATACACACACAAGAGTCCACACAGGTGAGAAACCATCACATTGTGATGTTTGTGGTAAACAATTTGCACAACAGTACAATCTGAATTCACACATGAGAGTTCACACAGGTGAGAGACCATTCAGTTGTGATGTTTGTGGGAAAAGATTTGCAAGACAGGGATGTCTGAAGAGACACACGAGAGTCCACACGGGTGAGAAACCATTACATTGTGATTTTTGTGGTAAAAGTTTTGCAAGACATGGAACTCTGAAGACACACATGAGAGTCCACACAGGTGAGAAAATATTCAGTTGTGATGTTTGTGGGAGTAAATTTACAAGACGGGCAAGTCTGAATACACACATGAGTGTCCACACATAATATAATTTGTTTCTTCCAGTTGTGAAAGAGTAAGGATGGAAGTTTGTGTTCTCTTTCTCTTATGTTTATTTAAAACATACATGTAACATGTCATTTGTTTATAAATTAGATGGAAGGCAAAGTGTTTTCTGAACATCTGAGGATTTTTTATTAAACTCAATGACAAGTTTCGCTCAGTTTGAAACGGGTTAGGGACCAATTTCCTCAAGAGGATTAATAAAAGACTTTCTTCTTCTTGTTCTTCTCTGATGCTAAAAAACTGAACTAAACTCAGAAAAGTGACCAAAATATTTTCAATCTCCTTTCATTGTTCCAAATAATAAATGTGCATCATGCTAAGCTCATCCGCTGTGATTACGGCTTTTTTAAACCCTTTTTTGTTGTTGTGATTGTGTTCAGTAGTATCACAACCAGCTGTGTGTCTCTTAACACCGTCTTACTTCCGTATCCGGTCTATGGCACTCAGACCCAAGCCCGTTGGTTCCCACTAATTAATTTTAATAAGAATCAGTAGAAATATGTTTAAATATATTATTTTCTGGGACAGGGTATATGGATTCATGAATATAAACTCGGACAGATTTCCGTTGCCTTCAGGGAATATACCGGAAGCCGAAGAAAAGATTACGTCCAGTTAGATCACGTGTTCATGACGTCAGAGCAGGTAGGTATTAACGCGGACACACATCTACTGCGCATGCGTTGTGTGGAGATCCCCAACCTGCGCACCTGCTCGTCTCTGAGCCTCCTGTGTTTGTCTCCATGTTTAAAGCAGAAATGGTGAGACTGTCGGTGAAGCAGCGAGTCCACGCGGTGGTTAAAGAGTCTTTTGGGGAGTTGGACAGATTAACAGCAGATTATGAGGACACCGTTTCTCGTTTAAGAGATTATGAGCTACACAGATCAGGTTTGTGCATTTTCACTATAATGTTCCCGGTCTTCGTGCTCGTTTTACGGGCTGCGGTGTGTCAGCTGGACACCTCCAGAGTTGGTCGTGGTCTATTTGCCGTTTGTCGCACTCGTCACCACCGTGTCCAGGTGATCCAGCACGTAGCCATGGCCCCATTGTTTACACGCAGCCGCTGTTCGCAGCGCGGACCCGCCATCAGAGGGCGGACAGGACAACGGAGAGCGGGAAGAGGATGAAAGAAGTCTGCAGTGTTTGTTGATGCTAGATGTTGTAACACTTCACTGTTGTTAAGGAACAGACCTGTCCGACGGACGTGTAGCTGCAAGCTGTTAGCACGAGGTCAAACGATCTACAAGGGAAGTCTCGCATGTTATCGCGATAGCTGCGTATAACCACCCTTCTGCTTAACCCCAACGCCCTCCTCCTTCTTTGTGGTAACTTTAGACTGCTTAACGGACCACATACACTTCTGTGATGACAACACCGTACCCACCAGGACTGTTTGGTGTTCATGACGTCACAATCAGAATTTTTAAAACACACAGACGCAAATTATCCATACATTATGATAACTGTTTTTCTATTAGTATGATTACAGTGATGATAATTGTCTTTGTTAGTATTAGTACATTGATCATGTTTTCAGACACAAACTCCCTTAAACGTCTCTCCAGATGTTGAAGCCAACTGACAGCTGATCACATCTGGATCAGCTGTCAGTCGGCTCTGAAACTGACGCCTGCTTTTGAGGAAAGTGTGTATCGTTTCACTTAACTAATTTCCTCGTTGCCTCTCTCCTCGCATGGTTTCCTTGCATCTCTCCATGCATCCCTGGTGGGAGGGACTAAGACGCAAGTGAGGGAAACAGGGATGCATTATGGGTAATATCTTATATCTGAAGTCACCGTTATACAATGTGTCTTTAATGTGTTCCCTGCAGATGTCCAGCAGGTCTTGGCTATTAAAGCAGATGTCCCCCCTGGACCTTGACCCGGAGGACCCGGAGCCCCTCCACATAAAAAAAGAGCCCGAGCCCCTTCACATAAAAGAGGAAGAGGAGGATTTCTGGACCCGTCTAGAGGGCGAACAGCTTAATGTGCTGGAGGAGGCCGATATCACCAAGTTCCTACTCACTGCTGTTACTGTGAAGACTGAAGATGATGAACCTCAGATCTCACAGCTTCAACAAAGCCAGATGGAGGACAACAGGGAGGCGGAGCCTCCAGCCAGCAGATCAGAGACACCAATAAAAACAGAAACTGAAGGAGAGGACTGTGGGGGATCAGGACCAGCGAGGAACCTAATTCCACATCGGCAATCACATCCAAATGCTGATGATGAAAAGGCTTCAGAGTCTTCTGAGACTAAAGTCAGTTATGATGTTTGGCAAGAACCTTTGTCAGATTCTGGACCTGAAAGTGACGACAGGGACAATGTTTGGAAGGAGACCAGGGCACCTGAGTCTGCTGCACATGCCCTGAGATATAAGGAAGTACTTGTAAGTCATGTGGGACGTAACACTGTCAACAAATCCTTCAGCTTCTTCAAATGTAGTAAACGGTTTTACTATAAGGGGTTTCTGCAGAGACACATGATGTGTCATTTTGGAAAAATGCCCTCCAGCTGTTTGGTTAGTAAGAAATGTTTTAAAATGAAGCAAAAGAAAGATTTACGGTCAAGAGCACTCACAAAGGAGAAACCATTCAGTTGTGATGTTTGTGGTAATCGATTTGCAAGACGGGGAACTCTGAAGACACACATGATAGTCCACACAGGAGAGAAACCATTCAGTTGTGATGTTTGTGGGAAAAGATTTACACAACATGGAAGTCGGAATTCACACATGAGAGTCCACACAGGAGAGAAACGTTTTAGTTGTGATGTTTGTGGTAAAAGATTTACTAGTCAGGGCCCTCTGAATACACACATGAGAGTCCACACCGGTGAGAAACCATGCAGTTGTGATGTTTGTGGGAAACGATTTAGACAACAGGGAACTCTAAAGACACACATGAGAGGCCACACAGGAGAGAAACCATTCAGTTGTGATGTTTGTGGGAAAAGATTTAGACAACAGGGGAGTCTGAAGACACACATAAGAGTCCACACAGGTGAGAAACCATCACATTGTGATGTTTGTGGGAAAAGATTTGCAAGACAGGACAATCTGAATTCACACATGAGAGTCCACACAGGTGAGAAACTATTCAGTTGTGATGTTTGTGGGAAAAAATTTGCAAGACAGGGATGTCTGAAGAGACACATGGGAGTCCACACAGGCGAGAAACTTTTCAGTTGTGATGTTTGTGGGAATAAATTTACAAGACATGGAACTCTGAAGACACACATGAGAGTCCACACAGGTGAGAAACCATTTAGTTGTGATGTTTGTGGGAGTAGATTTACAAGACAAGGAAATCTTAATACACACATGAGACTTCACACAGGTGAGAAACCATTCAATTGTGATGTTTGTGCGAAAAGATTTACGCAACATGGAAGTCTGAAGACACACATGAGACTTCACACAGGTGACAAACCATTCAGTTGTGATGTTTGCGGTAAAATATTTACACAACAGGGAAGTCTGAATACACACATGAGACTCCACACAGGGGAGAAAGTATTCAGTTGTGGTGATTGTGGGAAAATATTTACACAACGGGGCGGTCTGAAGACACACATGAGACTCCACACATGATATTATTTGTTTCTTCAAGTTGTAAAAAACTAATGATGGAAGTTATTATTCTTTTTCTCTTGTTTATTTAAAAAAAAAAGTAAAATGTCATTTGTTTATAAATTAGATAGGAGGCAAATTGTTTTCTGAACATTTGATGACTCTTTATTAAAATCAATGACAAGTTTGGTTCAGTTTGAAACGGGTTTGATGTGTTGGACTGGGGTCGTGACCAACAGGTGGGAGTGAATGAGGTGACGAGGTGGGCGGGACCAATTACAAAAATAGAATATATATATATATATATATATATATATATATATATATATATATATATATATATATATATATGCACGATGCTCATAAACTGTAGGATTGTAACAGCAGATTAACACTGTTTTGTTCTATATTCACTTTATGTGAGGGTGAATCCTACAAATTAACATAGAAAAAAGAATAAAAGTTATGTGTATGTACGATTCTAATCGACGACCGATTCATTATGCTATTAATACATAACTGCACAATGTCTTCAACCCGTCAAGTATGATTCTTTCAGGTCGTTCAGGAGAGACTTTCTTGAGTACTCGAAAATGGAGAAGGCAACAGCTGATTGGCTCGTGAAGGTAGTGTGGCTCCGCGCCATTGGCTGTAAAGCAACATTTGTGTGGCGGTATGAATGGAATATTGGCTGCTGGCCAGGAACGGGTACGAGTAAGTGAAGGGGTTTGTCTTCCTGTCTGATCCTCTGTGTCATTTTCACTTGGACAAAAGGCTTTTTCATCTTTTGCGCACTGTGACGTTTAGACTCGCAGTGACTCAGAAAGAAATACATGCTTTCGTGTTTTTTTTCAAAAATAACCACAGAAGAGAGGGCGAAAGATGTTGTGGGTGAATTGAGTGAGGATATGAGCTTCCTGTGCTGGGTGGTCACCAAAAGCTGAGACAGCCTTTGGTGACATCACTCCTAGAGGTCAACGAGTTCAGTTAGTGTTTCCTTCAAAAAAAGTTGTGTTGCATGAAGAGTCTTCCTGGCTGGATTGAAAATGTGCAATTTGGCTGATGAATTATAAATCTGGCAACCACTTCTTCATTAGTTGCGTGTAATGATTATTGCTGGAGATGAACAACATCGTCTCATCATCATCCTTTAATTAAACAGCATATGTTATGTGTTCACACATCTTTCAGTGTGAATGACAATATCACTCATCGGTGCATTACCTCGTGTACGCCTTCAGCACGCGTAAAGAAATAAAGAGATAAAGTTCTCAAGTTGGTCTAAATTCTGCCTTGATAAGTGGAGTGATGATGAAGGGCTGGACGGCCAGAGTGTGAGTGGTGTAACGTTGGCCCTGGCATCTGGTCAGGAATGCTGAGTCTGGTCCTTTGAGACAAGCCTGCGTAAAGTCTGAGGGGTTTCATTTGTTTTCCTTAGTCAATGAATGAAACCTGTAATGTTTTTTCAAGGATCCATAACTGAGTCACAAAGGGAAGTGACTGACTTCACAGAGTAAAAAAATCCTGGGGGCGGGGCGGAGACGACAATATAGATAATGGGGTGAACTATCACCATCGAGCTTCCAGCCGGCACACTCGACAGGACACTCTCAGGGCACAGACGTCCAGGAGGAGGCTCACCATGAAGAAGCTCAGCTTGGTCTTCTGCATCTCTGTGTTTTTGTTCTGCGCCGTGCGGCCCGTTCTTGAAGGAGGCCTCTACGTCATCACGGAGGAACCGGTGACGTCTCCAGAAGCTGGAAAGTGCCGAGAAGGAGCATCTCTGCTGCAGAGAAGGAGCATCTCTGCTGGAGACGGCACTCGGCTGGTGGGACGCTGTGACGCCGCCGGCGTGTGGAGCCTCTACGACCGGGACCAGAACCCCCCGAGTACGGGTCTGTCCGCCGTGAGGATGAGGCTCACCGGGGGAGGACGGGACCGCAGCAGCAGCACCCAGCTGGGTGTGTGTGTGAGTACCACCGACCATTTCTACCAAGTCTGACTGCTGCTGAACGCACATGCTTCTCTCTTCTTTTTTAAAAACTTTTAAACTATTTTGCACTTTATTACTATTAATATTCACTTTATTCACTGTATGTTGGACAGAAGAGAAACAGACTTTCAATTGCAGAAATATAAAACTGACAATAAAACTGACTTTGACTCACACAATATGATGAAAGTCCAGATGTAATGCAACAACACAAACCTCTCTGTAGTTACATATATAGAATATATAGATGGAATAATACTTGAATACAACTATAACAACATGCATCTTATAAAGCAACAAAGTGAGTACCAAAAGTCATGAGGTGAGACTTTAGTAGTCTTTGGCGACCAATGACAACTATGGGAACTTCAGGACCATGAGCAACAAGCACAATCTCAGGGTATTGCATCATACTCTTCTGCTGATATATATTAAATACTACATATATGTATATATATATATATATATATATATAGAGAGAGAGAGAGAGAGAGAGAGAGAGAGAGAGAGAGAGAGAGAGAGAGAGAGAGAGATATATCTATATCTATATATATATATATATATATGAACAATGCTCATAAACTGTGACTGTAAGAGCAGATTAAAATGTTTTGCTCTTTGCACTTCATCTTAACCGACTATCGATCTATCTATCTATCTATCTATCTATCTATCTATCTATCTATCTATCTATCTATCTATCTATCTATCTATCTATCTATCATCAGAATCAGTTATTATGAAAACGTAGCAGAATAATAAAACTCTGAGGTGTTTTTATAAATAGCCAAACAGTTACACAGCATTTACTCAAAACCCTCCCGCACTCATGACGAGGTTGTGGGGTTCATAACAAGTAACTATGCATCATTTCTGACTCAGATTACTGACTTCCTGTCCGGCCACCAGTGACAATGGCATGTTGTGGACTAAGCATTTCCACTTATATTGAATTGTGTTCATAACAGTATGTGTGTGTGTAGTGTTATGTTGTGGAGCTCCATGATGAAATATCAATTCATATAAAAGCCTTTCACACATTTGAAATCTATTTGTTAAACAGTCGCCCTGCTAACTGAACCGTGTTGTTAACTGATGTGCTAATTAAATGCTAAAATTAGCCAAACATGTCGAGGAAAAAGGAGGAAGCTGGGTGAGGAAAGGAGAAGGCTGAGAAAGGAAAAGGAAGGAGGCTGAGTGTGGAAATAGGAGCAGGATTGGTGAGTAGATGAGGAGTCCGGATGAGGAAATGATGCTCCCTGGACTCCTTTACTCTAAACAAAGTGTTGGCCCAATCCCAATCTCCACCGTCACGGACTCACTTTGAGACGCGCTCCCGCGAAGTCCTTGAGGGTTTAGGGGTGTCCCAGTGTGACATTGTGGAGGGCCTGAGGGCTCTGTGGCGGACACTTTGAGCGATTTAAGAACCCTTTCCATAAGTCAACATTAGATGCTGACTTTGCCTAAGGGAATTACCCACAATGCATTGCAACGCGAGGTTAAACATGCAGTTCTCAATGGAAGAACGGAGACATAAAAAAAAAGAAGAAAAGGTACACAAAGCCTCACGTGGGCATTTAGCCCAACAATACCTTTACAACATCATGGAACATAAAAACACAATCTAGAGGAATGCAAACAGAAAATATATTTTTTTCTGTACGTTCATCATACATCATTTTATTTTGACAAAAACGAGAGAATAAATAATATGAAATGACTTCTCATCTTATGAGGAAGACGTTTGAACCAGTGAATAAAAATGATAAAATAAATACATAATTGTTTACAATGTTGGCTCTCGTTTAGCTGAGATCTCGTGTCTCATCTCTCGTTCTCGTAGACTCAGACGGGACTTGGACCTCTTGGGACGTCCCAGCGGCGACGCTGCTCCAGAAAGTCTCCTGGCTCCCGGTCCGTGAGCGCACAGGGATGAAGATGAACCCTCCTCTTCGCTTCCTCAAAGTGCCCGAGAACTTCTGCCGACATCAGACCGCCGTCCTCCCGTACGGCGAGCCGGAGGAACCAAACGGCCCGCTCCTACTTCCACAATCACGGCATCACGATGAGACAAATGTTGAGTTTGAAAACAAATTTTGTAATAGTTTTTTGTATGTTTACATTCATATATATATTTTTTTCTATATGCACAATGCCCATAAACTGTATGATTGGTACAGCAGTTTAACAAGAATGAACCTACAATGTAATGTGGAAAGAAAAAGAATAAAACTCATGTGAGGAAGGACACACATAAGATGATTGACAGGCTCATGAGACCTTCACTGACCTCCTGAACCCAGTAATTACAACAACTCATAACTCATCTTGAAGAACTTCTTCTTGTGTCCACACTAACAAGACACAGCTATCATCAGTGTCAGAGTCGAGATGTTTTCTCTGTGGTCTGTTACCTGTTAAACAAACTGCATTGAGTATTTATATACTGAGTTGTGTTCAGGGTCCTGCTTAAACGCGGGATCGATTATCATTAATAATTTACGTCGGTATGTTTTTAAATTCTGACTGAGACAGTATATAAAATAACTAGACATGTTGTAAAACGTGTTTCCTCTCGCCAGCTCTCCTACATCATAAAAGTTATTGAGGGAAACAACAGATCAAATCTTTGCAGAAAATAGTTTGAGGTCCGTTTTTCGCTCAGACCTACAATGAATGAACACATATTTTAACCAGATGGTAAATAAGAAAACACTAAAATATATAACTTGAGTTTATTCTGTGATCGTCTTCACTCTGGTATGAAACTCCAGAGATCAGTCCGCTCAGCGTCCAATCAAATAACAGATAAACGCGACGAAGGGGGCGTGGCTTATCTCCGGAAAAAGAGTTCCGGCAATCTGGTGCACTTCCTCCAACCAGAGGATCATGTGGAAAACGTGACGTCTTCTCTCCACATGGACATGAACTGATGAGACTTCAGAGCTTTAGACTTCTGAACCAGGTGAGTTATGCATGTCTTCATAACGTCATTATAGACAGATCGATACTTTATTAATCCACATTATATTATTATTCTATAATATGATGTGAGGATTCGTCTATTAGACACAATGTTTACGGGTAATAACGAGAACGGTTTGTTCAGTAAAGAGACAATTAAACAGGTAAAAGATAAGATTCATTTAAGACTAATAAGATAATGATCCATTAGAAACAGCTTCATTATTTAGTAAAGAGCAACTTTCAACAATAACATGAGGTTGTGTGTTCACTGTGGTGTTAGTTATGAATGCTGGTTTGAAATGTTCATTGTGTTCTTGATTTATGACAATGAGAAACTTTAAGTGTGAGAGGAAGAACAGGTCAGAGGCCTGTCTTACGAAGCTGGATGTCGGTTTGGCGAAGTAATTTCTGGATTAACTTCTGGATTAATTTCTGGATGGTTTCCTGTCTCACGAAGCTGGTTCACTTTTTAGCGGGGTACGTTGCCCCGGTAACTACGGTGAACGCCTAACCTGCTCCGTTGCAGGTTAAGTTCCCGGATAACGTCTCAGCGGGGACGTAAGACGCCTCCTGCTGCTGCAGCAGTGTTGCAGTAACCCCGGATATGTTAACCCAGCTTCGCGAGACAAGCCGAACCATGTTTTCTGTTTAAAGCTCTGGCGCCATCTTGTGACACAAATAAGTTATTTCACCCTAAAGGTTCTGGTGTGTGTGTGTGTGTGTGTGTGTGTGTGTGTGTGTGTGTGACTCTTCTCCTCTGTCTCCTCTCACAGGCACGAGATGACCTGCAGGATGCTGCTGCTCTTCATCTTCTTCATCCTCACCTCCGGTGTCTGTGGTGAGTTCACTTGTGTGTTTGTAAATCCCTGCAGCTCTGAAGCGTCCCTGAACACTCCACAGAGACCTGTAGAGGAGTTTAAAGGCTGCATGTTCCAGTCTCTCCCTCTCTGTCTCCTCAGCGGAACCATTTATAGTGAATGTGACACAGCGCTTCTATCAGGCAAAGGAGAACCACAACATCATGCTGGAATGGAGCTTCCCCATCAACAGTGAATTCTCCATCTACTCCCTGAGTGTCTTCTGTCAGCTGTTAACTCCTGTCAACTCCTTCATCCTGCTTGATTTGCATAAAGGATTCGAGGACCGAGATTCTCAGGATGCACACTTTGCAGGACGAGTCGATTTGGACGAAGACTTCCTCGAAGACGGACGAATCAGACTTTATTTGTACGGACTCAGGGCAACTGACACGGGTCTGTACACGTGTGACGTGCTCACGACTTACGGGACGGACTCTGAGGAATGTCAGCTCTTTGTCTACAGTAGGTTGATCCTGTAGAACTCGTTCAGTCCAGCGAAAGTTGTTTCTCTTCACAGGGTTCGTACAGTCATGAAAAACCTGGAAAAGTCATGGGATTTTAAAATGCTAATTTTTAGGCCTGGAAAAGTCATGGAAACAATAAAATCCCAAAAGTCTTGGAAAAGTCATGGACATTTGTTATATTCATATGTTCATGTTGTTCATTTACGCTGACTTTTAAATAATTTAATATGCTTTTAAAAGAAGATATAAGCAGGCATACACGCTCTCATGCTCGCAGTGAGAATTATTCGCGCTGCGGGTGAACGCACCTTAACACGTGACATGCCGTCCGCTTCCGTGAGCTAACGTTACCTACTGTAGCAACAGTAGCTCTGTTCGTGTGCGTTATAATTCACTATGCCAGGAAAGTGTCGCTTCAACATTGTCTGGCTACATATGGATTAGGGCTGCAACAACGAATCGATAAAATAGAGGTCCAGGAGGTTCTGGTGCGGCCCTGTATCGTCACTGTATAGTCGCGTTGCGTGTACAATAACTTAGCAGCTAGGCTAACCCTTGTCGTTAGCTCGCTAGCTAGTCGTTCATTCCTCGTGTTGAGCCGCGCTGTTGGGTTAGATAACGTCTTCGTTTTAAAATACCGCGGAGGCTTCGAGAGAAGCAACGAGTAAACGTCTCCTCTGAGGTTCAACAGTCCGATATAAAGTGGCTTCATGCAGAGGAAGTGTTGCTGGGATTTGTAGTTCGATATCTAATGAACAACCTTTGTTTAGGTAAAGTGCAGTCTGTAAGTTATCCGTTGTTACATTGAGTGTTTACTTCTGGAATATCCTCTCTTGCTCTCTTGTGCGTGTGTAGAAAACAAGTTCTGACAAATCCTGTTAAGTTTTTATAAATTATTTATTAAGATTTCTTGCACTGTGTGCATTGTCAGTTCTGTTTATGTAATAAAAATTTGCAAATTATTGCTTTAACGTTATTTTTTTATCCGATTAATCGAGAAAATAATCGATCGATTAATAAAATAATCGTTAGTTGCGGTCCTAATATGGATAAATACAAAGCATGCGTTACAACTGACGAAGAGCAAAATGCAGCTTGTGTGGAGGCAAATCGTTTGAAATTTCCAACATGGGGCAGGCGGCATTAACTAGCCATGCAAAGGGGAGCTGCTGACCCCAGTGACCCCTAACCCCGGCCTTTACGGCAACTGCTACGCCGAGCGCGCTGCTTGCTTCGGCCAACAAGCAGACGGCGTTAACCGGTGGCGCTGTGACGAAAAATTATGTTCTCACTGCGTAGGTAATGTGGGCACTGAAGGTTGCCAATTCGCATTTTTCTTTTAAATCATCCGAAGATGCCAGTCTGCTCTTTTGCCGGATGTTCCCCGATAGCCAGATCGCGGCACAATTTGCTTGTGGCGAAAGCAAATGCTCGAATCTCTGCTCGTTCGGGCTCGCACCCCACTTCAAGAGTCTCACGTTGTCCCAACGAGTTGACGCAAAGGGCCTGTGTAATTTTATATGTATGTCTATCATTCATTTGTGTCATTTATGCTAAACTGTATGCTTTGTAATTCTCATTGTTAGTTTAAATACTACATTTTCTCAATTTTTCATGCGTATTTACCAAGATTTCACTATATGTTTGGTCATGAAATTTGGTTTAAAGTCATGGAAAAGTCATGGAAATACATTGCTCAAAATGTGTAAGAACCCTGTCTTACCCTGTTTGGTCTCTCTGCAACAGCGAAGGATCGATCAAAACCTCAGAGGATACCTTCACCGACAAGACGTCCACAGCAGGTTGAGGAATCGATCGTCTCCTACCGTGCACTGAAAGTGATGGTAGCTCTTCTGGCTTTTTCACTATTTACACTGATAACAACATATACTCATAGAAGAAGATAAGAAACCTCATTGGTGCCTGGTAGGTGATGAATTTCCCAGAGAAACAACCCATCAGGACTAACGGTCTCTGTTGAACAAGTCATCACAGCTCTGATAAGACCTCATGAAACAAGACTCTTCAACATCTGGTTTAATGTATGAAATGTATGGAGGAAGAGTCTGGGATGAAGACTCAGCTGCTGATCCAGTTGTTCTGGTGTTAATCTTCTGTCCTCTGCCTACTGACAGATATTGTTACAATGCACTTTTTTAAACTTATTGATTGTGAATAAATCTCTATTTATATGAGAAGTTGTTATGACACTTTTGTTTAGCATAAACATTGCAGTTACTTAATGCTTTGAACTTCTGAACTTCTGCTGTCAATAACTAACAGATTCTACTGAGCGGTCAGGATAGTTGCTGCTCCATCAAAGCTGAACTTGCACTAAAACCCAAAATAATCCAACATCAGGACGGACGAGTGGAGCTTTCGTCTTCATCGGGCAAAAACACCGTAAAGCACATTTTGCGACATGACCAATTATATTTAATCTAGTGTATGTTAAACATGTTTAAAGCTTATATCACATTGTTGCATTAAAGTGGATTAAAAACAAGTGGAATCAATGGATTCATTGAAGTTCATAGAAGCTCTTGCCCAGTAGGAGTCAATCAGCTCCCTGTATGTACGCTATAAAAGGCTAGTACAGTTGTTTCTCCAGGTACTGACAAAAACGTCGCAAAAAAAGATGACGTTTCCTCCTGAACATGCAATCAACTCTTGCAACAATCACCCTTTCAGTTTGGACTTTATGTCATGACAGTATTATAAAAAAAATCTTTAAAACACATTTCCTCTCCGCTCCTACAGTCACACAACACGTTTACATTTACACAAACAAAATAACATTTTCACATAATATCAACAATTGTAATAATTTAATGTTTCAAACTACTTTATGAAATGCTTCAGAGTCAATGCTCCATGATCTAAACTTAGATAAAAGTGTTTAAAAGACACACAGAGGCCAATTTAAATGTTCAGAAACAGTCGAGATTTGAAATGTTAAACGTTCAATTTGATCTTTAATAGAAATAAAAAGTCTTTTCTGGAGCTTCACGCGCTCTTTCATACAGAAACATCAAAGTCAGGTGATCCTCCAAAGAGTTTCATGGCTGACTCCTAATTATTATTCTCTAATCTCATGCGCCTGCTGAACTAATAATAATATTAATAATTCATAAAGCGCTTATAAGACACACAAAGACGCTTGAACTGCTAACTCGTCATGTTTAACTTTCCTCAACAAACAAACAGAAGTGTTCCACAATGAGGAAGTAGATAATACAACGTTAACCTCAACTTCAAGCAAACCGGAGACTTGTCATAAACTAAAGGATGTAAAGGAGGCCGGGCCTGAAATAAAATCACACATACAATTCGCTGAGTCCTGCAAAGTGTTCATTCCCTGCTGCTCTGTGCGAGCAGATGGTATAAAAACTCTGGAAGTTCCTCAAACCACAGAAGCTGCATCAAGAGCATCTTGTGGATGACGTGACGTCATCTCTCTTCAGTTGTTCTCTCCACGTGGACATGAAGACTTTCAGGAGTTTAACTGGTGAGACTTCAGAGCTTTAGACTTCTGAACCAGGTGAGTTTTATAAAGACGCAACAAGGACACGAAGCAAAATTAACTGATAATAAATTAACTGATTAATTGCATGATTTTTCTGTGATTAATCTCATTATGCGTCAAATTCAATAATGAAGTAATAACTATTATATTGCCTCTTTAATTTTAAAGTAATGTTATCAGAACAATATAACAGCACTCTGGAATAACAACAAGTTAACATACATATATAGTTTATAAATCTGTTTTCTTTGTTATTTCTGAACAGGTACTATTCAGCAGTAAGGGTCCCTGTGAGGGACAAACCCCTCATTCTTTTGTCCATGTTCAGTCTGTTGCTTAGCTTAAAGACGTTAACCGCTTATCCTCATTAGGGTCGCGGGGCGCTGGAGCCGATCCCAGCTGTCAAGGGCAGGGTACACCCTGGACCAGTCGCCAGTCCATCACAGGGCAGACATAGAGACAAACAACCATTCACACCTTCGGGCAATTTAGAGTCCAATTAACCTATGCAGCATGTCCTTGGGAGGAAGCCGGAGAACCCGGAGAGAACCCACGCTGCCACGGGGAGAACATGCAAACTCCACACAGAAGGACCTGCCAGACCAGTATCCGAACCCCGCCCCACCCGGGATCCGAACTTAGAAAGGGGAACTCCACCGGCTGGACCAATGGGAAATCAACTGGCTGGACCAATAGGAAGCGAGGGGGGCGTGGCTACTCTGTGTTTCAAATTACAGCGGCATCCTGATACTGCGTGATGCAGGTTGTCGAACTACAAGCAGAAAAACTTCAACAAAGGGATCTTATGGATAACTTAAAGGTCTTTTTCTCTTTAGTTAGTCCTCTCACGCTCCACACGGACATGAGGACTGAGTGAGAAGTCTTCTGAGGTTTAGATTTCTGCGCAAAGGTGAGTTATGAACGTCTTCATGGTGCCGTAATGTTAATATTATTCTACATGTTTATTATGTGAGGATTAGTGTATTATACACGATGTTTACGGGTAAAAATGTGGACGGTTTGTTCAGTTATGAACGTTATAGTTCATAGTGAGCGGCAGTTGGTTGACAGGACACCTTGCGCGCGCAAAGCCGTTTGTGGCCGTTTGTTTTGCGACACTTGTTGACTGTTTCCTGCAGTGTTGAACCTACGCAGCTGTATGGAAACATCTGACTGCAGTTTATACTCATTTAATCTGACTATGAATGAAACGTCTTCAGGAAAAACAAGTTGCTGTGGTTGTAGTTCACGTTGTTGCTGCATCAGCATCAAGGCTTTGTGTTATCAGTTGTGTTGATGAGCAGAATGATGAACACTATCAGGAGGATTGTGAGCGCTGGAGACTGAAGATGTAAACCTCTCCAACACCTCCTCTGTCTCCTCTCACAGGGACGAGATGACCTGCAGGATCCTGCTGCTCTTCATCCTCTTCATCCTCAGCTCCGGTGTCTGTGGTGAGTTCACTTGTGTGTTTGTAAATCCCTGCAGCTCTGAAGCGTCCCTGAACGCTCCACAGAGACCTGTAGAGGAGTTTAAAGGCTGCATGTTCCAGTCTCTCCCTCTCTGTCTCCTCAGCAGGATCCTTTGTAGTGAATGTGACACAGAGCTTCTATCAGGCAAAGGAGAACCAAAGCATCACGCTGGAATGGAGCTTCACCATCAACAGTGAATTCTCCCTCAACTCCCTGCTTGTCTTCTGTGAGAAGTCTACTGGCGTCAAGGCCTTCATCCTGCTTCAAGTGCACCAAGGAGTCGAGGTCCCAGAGTCTCAGGATGAACACTTTGCAGGACGAGTTCAGTTGGACAAAGACGTCCTCGGAGAAGGACGAATCAGACTTCAGGTGTCCAGACTCAGGACCGCTGACTCGGGTCTGTACGTATGTAAAGTGGTCACGAGTTACGGGAAAAACTCTGGGGAATGTCGGCTCCTTGTCTCTGGTAGGTTGATCCAGTAGAACTCGTTCAGTCCAGTGAAAGTTGTTTCTCTTCACTTGAGTGAAACAGATTTGTTTGGTCTCTGCAGGAGCGGGTGATCGACCAGAACCTGAGACGACATCTTCACCGACAGGAAGTCTACAGCCATACAGTCGGGCACGGATCGTCTACTACTATATACTGGGACTGCTGGCTGCAGCTCTTCTGGCTTTTTCACTATTTACACTAATAACAACATATACTCATAGAAGAACATAAGAAACCTCATTGGTTCCTCGTAGGTGATGAATTTCCCAGAGAAACAACCCATCAGGACTAACGGTCTCTGTTGAACAAGTCATCACAGCTCTGATAAGACCTCATGAAACAAGAGACTCTTCAACATCTGGTTTAATGTATGAAATGTATGGAGGAAGAGTCTGGGATGAAGACTCAGCTGCTGATCCAGTTGTTCTGGTGTTAATCTTCTGTCCTCTGCCTACTGACAGATATTGTTACCATGCACTTTTTTAAACTTATTGATTGTGAATAAATCTCTATTTATATGAGAAGTTGTTATGACACTTTTGTTTAGCATAAACATTACAGTTACTTAATGCTTTGATGGGATGCTCTTGCAGCCCTCTATGCAATGATGGACTATAAGAAACTGAGCTTCTGCTGGCAATAACTAACAGATTCTACTGAGCGGTCAGGATAGTTGCTGCTCCATCAAAGCTGAACTTGCACTAAAACCCAAAATAATCCAACATCAGGACGCACGAGAGGAGCTTTCGTCTTCATCGGGCAAAAACAACCTTTGTAGTAAATATATTTAAGTACAACTTGAAGTATGTTAAGTAATTGGAACAACTTGAAGTATACTTGGTACATGTTAAGTATATTACTGTGTATGTGCTAATATACATGCAGATAGCTCACTTAATTGTGTTTTAAGTATATTTTAAATATATTAATAATAATATACTATTAGCACGTTATAAATATAATATTGCAGCTGTACCTGCAGAAAGCGGCAGGTGTGATGCGTTCAAGTGCTGCTCGGATGTTCCCCTTTCCGGAGTTCGGAAGTTGTTTTGTTTCTCCTGCGTGTTCATGAGCTTTAATTCATAATGTGTGAAACAACATGGACGCTACAAAGAAGATGTTTTGGATTGTTCTGCTTTTTGAGTCGTTGTTGTTGTTGTTCCGACTTTAAGGGCCGTTCGATGAACTTTTGCATTTGGGAACTCTTTTTTACGATTATACTGAACACAACATTAACAAGGCGGAGCAACACCGTGAAAAACTCTCAGTTCTCAAACGATAGAAACTACAACGACATCACCACGAGGTGAACTTAACGCCATCTTTCTTCAGTAGTTCCTCCTCGTGGACATGAAGACTTTCAGGAGTTTAACTGGTGAGACTTCAGAGCTTTAGACTTCTGAACCAGGTGAGTTATGAATCTCAGAGTTTTATAAAGACGCAACAAGGACACGCAGAGAAATTGTGTTAAAAATGCAAAATGTTTTATTTGTTGTAAAGATTCTTCCTCCATATAAATGTATTATTATTATCATCGTGTTGCTTGTCCTCTTTGAGGAAGTCAGAGTTTTATATACAACAAGAAAATGCAACATACACTCTTGCATCTACAACTGTGTGGTGTTGCTGTCATGATTATTCTATTGTTATAATAGAATAGAATAATCATTATTGCCACCGTTTCAACACGATCATGAAACCAAGAACCAACGCTTCTCCATGTTTACTGCAGTGAAGACAATGAAATGGAAAATAGCTTCTCTATAAATGATCTTGTTGTGTGAACACAGTCATTCAGGAGGGATGTGATATGCAGCAAAATAGAGACCAGTTTAAACAAGTTCCTCCCTCTTGACAGTGCAGCGTGATCGGAGATCTTGCCGGGGGAAGAGGAGAGTAGGAGGGCAAGACCTCTTAGCCTAACACGGTGGTTACTCCTTTTGACTATTATAACAGTGATCCCGGAAGAAATAACAATCTTCATCCAATATGAGTATAATGTCTTAGGTCTTTTATCTCGCCCCGCGTTAAATCGTTAGGACTTTTGAAATTTCGAGTTAAGTTATAGGTTTTGTTGAGGGTGTTTTACAGCTCTATGCTGTCAGGTCCCCACAGTCTCAACCCGTATAGCGAGTGCGTGCATCGTCTACACCTTCTCTCTGCCTGTTTGACACCATCTCATCATTATACTAACACTGCACAGTTTTCACCCAGAGATACTTACATTAAGTCTCTTCGGTAGATTCAGTCGTCACTTTTGTATCTCACGGTTGGTGGACAGGGAAAGAGGGTTAAATTGTTCTAAAGAACCAGAACTTTGTTTGGTGTCAGTCACTTACCCCATGGTAAGGCTGAGATTTTTTATTTGACCTCAAAGAACCTACAATAATTTCAACTCATTGAAACAGTGGTCAGTGTCTAAAGTAAAAAGAAACAAAATTTAAAAAAAACTAAGTTCAGATCAAAAAAACAAACTCTTTCTCTCTTCTGTGGTCCTGCTCTAAACTGCCAGGCTCTCTTCTCCTGATAGCAGAAGTTTTCTCCAGACTAAAGCTGGGTTCCCTGTCCCAACCCCTAAGGGCTGGGACAGGGTGAGATTTTCCTCCTGTTTTAGTAAAGTTGCATATTAAGTCTAGTTTTCTAAGAATCTGGTGAAAATGTGTGTGTGTGTGTGTGTGTGTGTGTGTGTGTTTTCACAGGGATGAGGTGACCTGCAGGATGCTGCTGCTCTTCATCCTCTTCATCCTCAGCTCCGGTGTCTGTGGTGAGTTCACTTGTGTGTTGGTAAATCCCTGCAGCTCTGAAGCGTCCCTGAACGCTCCACAGAGACCTGTAGAGGAGTTTAAAGGCTGCATGTTCCAGTCTCTCCCTCTCTGTCTCCTCAGCAGGATCCTTTGTAGTGAATGTGACACAGAGCTTCTATCAGGCAAAGGAGAACCACAACATCATGCTGGAATGGAGCTTCACCACCAACACTGGACTCTCCCTCAACTCCCTGAGTGTCTTCTGTCGACTGTTTACTGACGTCAAGGACTTCTTCCTGCTTCATGTGCACCAAGGAGTCGAGGTCCCAGAGTCTCAGGATCAACACTTTGCAGGACGAGTCCAGTTGGACAAAGACGTCCTCGGAGAAGGACGAGTCAGACTTCAGGTGTCCAGACTCAGGACCGCTGACTCGGGTGTGTACGTGTGTGACGTGCTCACGAGTTACGGGACGGACTTTGGGGAATGTCAGCTCCTTGTCTCTGGTAGGTTGATCCAGTAGAACTCGTTCAGTCCAGTGAAAGTTGTTTCTCTTCACTTGAGTGAAACAGATTTGTTTGGTCTCTGCAGCAGCGAGGGATCGACCAGAACCTGAGACGACGAACGGAACAAGTCTGAGAAAAGATTCACAGCCAGAGAGTCGTGGACGGATCGGCCTCCACTGTGCTCTGGGACTCACGACGGCTGCACTGGTTTTGTCTTTATTGGTTTCTGCCTTTTAAATGTAGAGAATCTGCCCCAAAACATGTCGGTGATATTGAGCCTTCAATCAACCGGAGACACTGCAGCATCTGTGTCTGACTCGTGATGATAAACAGCAGCAAGAAGGAAAGAACCAGGACCAGAACCTGAGACAACGAGCGGAACAAGTCTGAGAAAAGATTCTTCAGCGACAGGAAGACCTCAGCCAGAGAGCCGGGGACGGATCATCTTCTACTGTTTACTGACAGCAGCTCTTCTGGCTATTTCACTATTGATATTGATAAAATGTTAGGGCTGGACAAAGTTGCATGATTTTTCTACGATAAATCTCATTATGCACCAAATTTATGAATGAAACTAGTGCATTGCACGATTTTATTTTTAAAGTAATTTTATCATAACAATATAACAGCACTCTGTAGCAACAGCAAGTTAACATAAATATAGTTTATAAATCTGTTTTCTTTCTTTATGAACAGGTACTGTTCAGCAGTAAGGGTCCCTGTGAGGGACAAACCACTCCTTCTTTTGTCCATGTTCAGTCTGTTGCTTAGCTTAAAGATGTTAAAGACCAGCCATTGATTCACTTTATACAAAAGCATTACGTGTTTTTTATATTTTCCTGTTCAGTTTTTAAGCTAAATGTAATGTAAAAGTTCAGTTTGTGTTGGTTTCAACAACTGAAGTGAGGTACAGGTGTGAAGGACAGGTATGTTTGTTGTTACAGTTTTACTGTTGCACAATACACTTGTTTAAAGTTACGGATGTGTTCACTACAAATTGGATTATTTATTTAAAATTGTATTATTTAAAGCTACTGATGTGTTCATATATGAATCCCTATTGACATGAGAACATTTCACAATAAATTTACTGCTCTTATTCTGTGTTTCTGAGCCTCAGATTATTTATAAACTAATGTTTCTGACAGTCTGCTCCTCTCAGTCCTGATCAATAAAACATACCATTGTATCAGCAAATCACACGTTCACCATATGGAAGCAGAGACCATTCAATAAATACATATTTTACAAAATAAAAAATCCTCCTTGCCTACAAATGTTTTGGGCTGGTGTTTATCAACTAATATTAATAAACGAGCTTAATGATTTCAAACCCCTCCAGTGTAAACTAGCAGCAGCTGCAGCGTGTCGCCACTAGGGGGCAGCCGCTCTCTGCTGTTTCTCTACACTACATATTCCACTGCATTAATATTCAAAAAGGTGCCCATAAAACCTGCAATGAAAGGCAACGTGACACATAAATAACAACGTGAAGGAATCAAGAACAAAACCATAACAATAGTAATAATACATTGTAACAGAAATAATGTACACAATAAAATGTATAACAAAAACATGAAGAAATCAAGAACACAAAAACAACAACACAATGATACAGTAATAATGTATTAAAATAAACACAACAACTTACTCGTCCACTTTGCATCCTCGGCAGCCTTTCATCACTTCATACACACGCAGACACACAGACACACACACACAGACACACACACACACACACACACACACACACACACACACACACTGAACAGCTTGATTGGATGTCTGTTGGTACATTTCTTGCACTCGTTCAAAGGTTCATGTTCCGCTGAACTCTGTTTTTGTGACGATGACTTCGTGTTGGCGCGCTGATCAACATTGTGGTGTGGAACAGGAACGTGTTGCAGAGCAAGGAAACACTTTGAGATTAAAGTCTGCATGTGACCAAAGACAAAAGATGTAACTCTCTTACAGCCTCTTGTGTCTTTTCCAATCACTCAGAGCTGCGTCATGTTTTGTGGCTCTGCGTGACGTGACTGATGTCCGGCTGCAGAAACATAAGCTTTGTTGCAACATGCAGCACTCAGTTCTCCTCTTCCCTCTCCTCTCAGGGACGTCTGAGCCTCACGGGGCTCCGAGGTTTCGGCCGAGGAGGGCGGCAACGTCACGGTGGCATTCAACCTGCATCCATATTGCACACTGTTGCACATTTAATTTCCTTAATTTACTGCAGTGTTTTCTATTTATTGTGTACATATATTTTTTAAAATATATATTTCATTTTATTCATATATTTTGTGTGTTTAATTTATTCCATTTGGTGTCTGTAAAGTGTGTGGCGCTGCTACTTTGATGACACATTTTCCCTTGGGGATTAATAAAGTATATATATAATGTAAAGTGAGCAGGTTCTCTCTGACTTTTGGAAGAATATTTCCAGAGACTCCTGATATGCGAAGTCAGAAACTTCTGTTCAAGGAGCTCCAGGCTGCAGCCTGTTGATGTTTGTCTTGACCTGCACATACAAGAACTGTTAAGGTGACTTTGCACCAAACACGTCGAGACGTTTCAAACCAAAAGCAGCGTGACAAAGCGCGCCGCGAAGGGGGCGTGGCTTAACTCCGGGAAAAGAGCGCGGCAGGTATAAAAACTCTGGAAGTTTGTAAAACCCCAGAAACTACATCAAGAGCATCTTGTGGATAACGTGACGTCTTCTCTCTTCAGTTGTTCCTCCACGTGGACATGAAGACTTTCAGGAGTTTAACTGGTGAGACTTCAGAGCTTTAGACTTCTGAACCAGGTGAGTTATGAACGTTTGTTTCAGTTTGTGTAGATTTAGATCATCTATTCAGAATAATTCCTGAAACCACAGAAACTAATTAGCCGCATCTAAATGCGGAAGATAAAGTGCTTTCAAAATAAAATGTTCGATTTGTGTTATGTTGTCTTCCTCCATACTAGTTTATTATTATTATTATTATTATTATTATTATTATTATTATTATTATTATTATTATTATTATTATCATGTTGCTTCTCCTCTCTGAGGAAGAGGAAGTCAGAGTTTATAAGCAACAAGAAAATGCAGCAAATTATACAGATAATCATTTAAATGATTATTCTATAGTTTCTGTGTTTCAACACTGAATACTAAAGTGTTCATGGATCATGAAACCAAGAACCAACACTTCTCCATGGTTACTGCAGTGAAGACAAAGACATGGAAAATAACTTATCTATAAATGATCTTATTGTGTGAACACAGTCATTCAGGCGGGATGTGATATGCAGATAAACAGAGTTCAGTTAAACAAGCTCCTCCCTCTTGATAGTAAAAGAGTAAAACACGGTAATAAACGTTCTTGATCTTGAAAACTCTCTCTGTCTGTCTCTGTCTCTCTCTCTCTCTCTCTCTCTCTCTCTCTCTCTCTCTCTCTCTCTCTCTCTCTCTCTCTCTCTCTCTCTTTCTCTTTCTCTCTCTCTTTCTGTGCAGGACGCTACTGGAGACGTTCAAGGTGACCTGAATATTCATCTTCATGCTCTCATTAGTGAATCATGTTGTTAAAAAGCTTCTGTATTGGTCAATGATTCTTTACGTCTTGATCTCTTTTCTTCAGACTGAGTTTATATTTCCATCTTTTACTGAAACATCATGTTTACAACCAGAAACCCAGTTTTATTCTCTAAAGAGAAAAGAAACTCTCTGAATGAAGCAGATGAACATTGTGTTGTTCCAGAAGCAACGTGAGGAAGTTATGAACCAGACTGTTGCTTCACTGATGCTGTTTGTTGCATGAAATACATATTAAATATATATTTTAGTCGGTTCAGCTGAAGGAGGTCAGCATGTTGCAACACTTTTGTCTATAAGAGTGAAACTGGAGCTTCATAAATATTTGTTGACCTGTTAGGGAGCAGGAGAGAGAAAGTGAATTCATAACTCATGTAGATAGTTTCATCTGCACTGTGGGTCCTTTGATGGGCTGCAGGTTGCTTCTTGATGAGTTGACCTCTGACCTCTGACCAGAGGTCTTGACCAGAGGACCCTGCAGCCCAGAAAAGAAAAGAGTTTCTTCAACAGTGTTTCCTGTTTGTTTCAGAGTTTGAGCTGTGGCGCCATCTAGTGACACAAATGAGTTACTTGAGCCTAAAGGTTCTGATTGTGTGTGTGTGTGTGTGTGTGTGTGTGTGTGTCTCCTCTCACAGGGACGGGATGACCTGCAGGATCCTGCTGCTCTTCATCCTCTTCATCCTCACCTCCGGTGTCTGTGGTGAGTTCACTTGTGTGTTTGTAAATCCCTGCAGCTCTGAAGCGTCCCTGAACGCTCCACAGAGACCTGTAGAGGAGTTTAAAGGCTGCATGTTCCAGTCTCTCCCTCTCTGTCTCCTCAGCGGAACCATTTATAGTGAATGTGACACAGAGCTTCTATCAGGCAAAGGAGAACCAAAGCATCACGCTGGAATGGAGCTTCACCACCATCACTGGACACTCCCTCAACTCCCTGAGTGTCTTCTGTCAGCTGTTAACTGACGTCAAGGCCTTCTTCCTGCTTCATGTGCACCAAGGAGTCGAGGTCCCAGAGTCTCAGGATCAACACTTTGCAGGACGAGTCCAGTTGGACAAAGACGTCCTCGGAGAAGGACGAGTCAGACTTCAGGTGTCCAGACTCAGGACCGCTGACTCGGGTCTGTACACGTGTGACGTGCTCACGAGTTACGGGACGGACTCTGGGGAATGTCGGCTCCTTGTCTCTGGTAGGTTGATCCAGTAGAACTCGTTCAGTCCAGTGAAAGTTGTTTCTCTTCACTTGAGTGAAACAGATTTGTTTGGTCTCTGCAGCAGCGAGGGATCGACCAGAACCTGAGACGACATCTTCAGCGACAGGAAGTCCACAGCCAGGGATTCTGAACGGGATCATCATCTTCTATGTACTGACAGCAGCTTTTTCGGCTCCTTTACTAATTGTGTGGAGCATAAATTGTACTATTCAGAGAGGAAACTACACTCAGAAGAAAAGAATCCTCATTGGTGCCTCGTAGGTGATGAACGGTCTCTGTTGAACAAGTCATCACAGCTCTGATAAGACCTCATGAAACAAGAGACTCTTCAACATCTGGTTTAATGTATGCATGTATCAGCAAATCACACGTTCACCATATGGTAGCAGAGACCATTAAATAAATAAATAAATATTTTTAAATAATCTTTCTTGCCTACAAATGTTTTGGGCTCGTGTTTAACGACTAATATTAATAAAAAAGGAAATAATTATTTCATTTTTTTACTGCCAGCAAGCAGTTACAGCCTTCTGCCACTAGAGGGCGGCGCTGCTCCAGTGACGGTTGACGCACAGGCTTGTACGTAAAGGAACGTAAAAACGTAAGGAACGTAAGACGTAAAGAAGGAAGGAAGGCGTTAGCTTCTCTCCAAGATGGCGGCGACCATAGACACCAGCAATGCCGTACAGGCGACAAAGAGAAAGCACCTCGGGATCCCCGAAGCGGTGTTTGTGGTGCGTAAAGGATAACACTTGTATGTTTTATGCGAACGAGTCTACGATGAGGTTGGACCGTTGAAAACCAACGTCTATGCTACTTGTAGCCGGGTGTGTGTGGGCGCGTCATGCTGGCTACCAGCTAGTTAGCTCAGTTAGCATGAGAGCTAATCCTGCTGTGTGTGCCGGCGGGGCGGCTCCTCGCCTCCATCTATGGACAGAACTGTCTGTGTGAGAGCTGCTTTTATTCTGTGCTGTGTTTCTTCTTTGGGCTTTGAAGCATTTTAGTCGCGTTCAAAGTTAGCATGCTATGCTAATGCGTCTGTTTCAAGAGTAGCTTTAGCTGCCTCCACTATTCTTTACTCACTGTTAATATTAATACAGTAGAAGATACTCAACTTAAATATAAATACTTAACTACTAGTGAAAGTAAAGCCTTGACTAAAAGTACGAAGTTAAGTATATCAGTAAAATGTACAAAAACATTATCTTTTATTCACTTTCATTTAGATCCGGTTATGTTGCTTCCATAAGATGACATCTTTAATACTACAACAAATAATAATAAAAAATAAACATGTCTGTTAATTTGTCTAAATTGCCTATTTGCATACCCGTACATCAGATTTCAGAAAACTTGTAATAAAGAACACATGTCTTTAATTCCTATCTACATTTATAGCTTCATTTAAACACATATGTCTAAAAACATGGCGATTTAAAGAATATGTACAAGTATGGCTATTCACAACATTTCTGATTTACGAGTAAAAACCTTTAACTTTAATGTGTCAACAGCATTTACTTATATCATTTTAATTTTTTTCAGTTCTTTGAAAGCAGATTTTAGGGATTATTATCAAAAGGTATCAAACAAATGAACAATGCTCAGCAGAGATATTGTTATTGAATTTGACTTTGAAGTCTTCGCTCTGCTGATATTTTATTTTCTCCCTCCAGGAGGACGTCGACTCTTTCCTGAAGCAGCCGGGCAACGAGACGGCCGACTCGGCTCTGAGGAAGCTGGACGAACAGTACCAGAAGTATAAATACATGGAGCTCAACCTGTCGCAGAAGAAACTCAGGTAACGCCGACTGAAGCGCTCGCAGTCCTCTAGCGTTAAAGTAAAACTGATTACAGCGGTCGGAGAGTTAGTTACATAGGATCTAATATTGTTTCTTCTCCCGTCTGCAGGTTGAAAAGTCAGATCCCACAAATCACACAGACGCTAGAAATCCTCCGACACATGCAGAAGAAGAAGGTGTGTATCGTAAAGCTCTTATTCAAGCGCGCTTCCTCCTTCAGGATTTATCTTTACTGATGGTATTTTATCTTGTTTTGCATCTTATATTTTGGATTTTTACTCTTTTTGTTGTTTTTCTGACTGCACAGAGCTTTGTTTTGGTGCCATGAGTTTTATATTATATTAAAAACTGCATATTGTCCGTGTGCATCAGCTGAAGTGTGTTCTAGTTAAATCAAGACGGCTCAACTTTTGAAAGCTATGTCACAAAATCAAGTCGTTTGAACACTTTATTGCCGTTTATTAAACATTTAATTTGCACAGAAAAAGCTCGTAATGGGATTCAGATGGAGAAACACATCGAAGTATGAATTCATATCTTCTATCAGCTTGCATAAATATTTAAATTTCAGTCCATAGGGATGAACGTCACAACAAAATCTAATTATATGAATATTTCGAGACTCTTTTTAGCTTAAAAAACTCCAAAGTAGTTCCAAACAAAATCTACTTGAATAGTTGAATTAATCAGATACATGAAAGAAAGCAGTTAGTTATTGACAGTTATCCTTCATTTCTTCAGCTGGAACTGAATATAAAATGTCAGGTTATGTTGTGCTTCGTAAAGATAAAGAATGTGTTGTTGTTGTTGTTGTTTACCCAGGGGACCACGGCGCCCATGGAGACGCACTTCATGCTGGCCGACAACGTTTACTGCAAGGCCTCGGTGCCGCCCACCGACAAGGTCTGCCTCTGGCTGGGGGTGAGTACAGCTCAGACTATCAGCATCGCGGGGGTGTTTGAAGCAGTGGCTTCTGGGTAAAGTCCCCCCCCCCCATCTACATCTCGCTCCTTCCCCCCCCCTGAAGGCGAACGTCATGCTGGAGTACGACATCGACGAGGCCCAGGCGCTGCTGGAGAAGAACCTGTCCACGGCGTCCCGCAACCTGGAGACGCTGGAGGACGACCTGGACTTCCTGCGAGACCAGTTCACCACCACGGAAGTCAGTATCCTTCCTCTGGGGCCGGAGCGCTGCCTGCTGCAGGTTTTATTGTTGTTGTTGTTGTTGTTTGTTCTCCGCGGTGATAGGAAGCTTTGTTGAAGCGCTCCGTCACTGTGAAGACAAGGGAGGATTAAATCTGGAGAGACGTAGAGGCGTCGCTGCAGGAGGTCACATGACTTGTTGCTGGGCGGAACTATTTCTTTGGTCGTTTCTGTCCAACAATAAAAACGGCAGCAAAAATAATATAAAGATTTATTTTTACCACAATGTTTTTATGTTCATGAAGTTACTTTTATGGTAACTTAAAGTAAATATGAACGTTTAGATTTTGCAACTTGAGTGAAGCGGCCACTTTAAAGCAGTAAATATTTAAATATTTTATTTGCATCGTTTAATAATTCTGGATTATTATTCAGAATGGATGGATAGGTGGGTGGGTGGAATTTTTTTTGACAAGTCGCTGCTTTTTCCCACGCTCTGCTAGGACCTTTAACGCACCGTTTTTTCATCTTTTAAAAGCAGTCAAAAGCATTGTTTTTAATGAGTTTTCCTTTTTGCTGCTAAGCCCCGCCTCCTGTGTGGCACAGCCAGTCAGCTTCAAAGTGTTTGCAGCAACTTTGTATACATCTCTGAATGCATTGTTGTGTTGCTGCTCCTCTGTTGTTGTTGTTCCTTCACTCCCCGCTCCCCTCAGACATGGCACGAGTCTACAACTGGGACGTGAAGAGACGGAGCAAAGAGAGCATCCTCAAATTAGCAGACAAGTCTTAATATCAGCAACACACAACACACAACACACACACACACACACACACACACACACACACACACACACACACACACACACCCCTTCCTACTCGCTGTCGTCTCCTTCATCCGATAAAAAACAAACCTGCGTGTTTGACCTGCAGCTCTGCAGGCGCTCGTTGTGATTTAACCCCTCGAGGTGAATGAATCCAACGCGTGAAGTCGAGCTTCACCTCTTTGTTTTTCTGTTAAAAGTATTTTTTCAAGTAAAAAAAGAACAAAAACCTAAAACAACGAGAACGTTTGTTTGTTTTATTCTTATTTCTTTTTTTTTTTAATAAATTCAGTAAGTTGCCGTCGTGAGCGAGCTTTTCTTTCTTCTTCTTACCGGCTGAACTCGTTTGTTCTCAACCACAACGTCCACACACACGAGTCTTCCTCTTCCTCCTCTTCCTCCTCCTCCTCCTCCTCCTCGTCCTCCTCGCTGACCTGTCTGTATTTATTTGTCTCTCACTGTTTTCATTAAACAATGAATGAAGTAAACAAAGAACATTTGGGCAAAGAGACGAGACCTTGACGTGGTGCCGTGTGTTTTATTCTTCTGGTGACGAAAAGTCATTTAATTTAAACATTTTCTTTATTAATAGTGACTGTTGAGGATAAACTACATAATTATTAATTATAATATTTAAAGGAACTACATTTGAAGATGTATGAGGGACTACAAGTGTCATGCAAATAATTAGGAAGCATTAATTACAAAATAGAATATATATATATATATATATATATATATATATATATTCTTATGACAAATTATTCCATAAAAAGTGGAGTAAAAGCCTGACAATTGACTTATTGATTGCTCATAATGTATTCTCTCATTAAACATCAGTTATTACAATACTTTATATTTATTTCTGCTGCCACCTGGTGGCGACGTGAGGAACTGCAGCAAAGACTCCACGTCGCAGTGATGGAAAGAAAACGAGCTTTAAAGGCATTTTGTTGGTGATTATATGTATATATCGGTTTTGGGAACACATTGCTATCTTAAATATGTAATAAGTTCTCTGATTTTTCAACGAAATATGTTCAGTTAAGATCAGAAAAGACATTTTAATTAAAAAAGTTGCACAGAGAACTCTGAACAAGCTGATTAAATTACATAAACATGAAAGCTAAGTGCACGATAACTCATGTAGGGAAGTCTTTTGTCCACGATGGGACCGTGAGGACGCCTCCTGCAGCGGCTTCATGAGACGTGTGATCAAACCAAGAGGAGCAGATCTTTCCAGCAGCGGCTGCAACGTTGATCTGCAAAGACCGGACGAAGGCTCCATCGTCCTCCTGGCTGCTTCCAGGTTGGTCCACGGTCACCTGAGGGAGCTTTCCCTTTCTCTGGGAGTGTCTCTGGTTATATATATATATATATATATATATATATATATATATATATATATATATATATATATATTTAGAGCGTCCGTTTTGGACGTGTCGGTGACGAGTAAAGGTCTTTTACATGCATAGTTTATGTTCAAAATAACACTTTGAGGTTGCAAAGACATTTCTCGGTATATTCTTTCCTCTCGACTTTTTCCCAGCAACGTGTCAAAAAAACTAAACAATGAGAGTGAGAATATGTTTATTTTTCCAGTCACGTTTTGTTTATTTTTTAGTACATTTCAGTTTGTTTAGAGATAACTAGAGCAGAGGGAGAGAGACTGAACCCAGCAGGATTAAAGACGGTGAAACACAGTTTTGTCTGTACAGCTCAGAGGGTTGAAAAGAAGTGAAACGTCGTTGTTGTTGTTGTTGTTGTTGTACCACAGCTCCTGTGAGGGCGGGAAATAACAGATGCATGCTTCTGACGGCTGACACATTGCAGACGTGTTACCGGGTAGAAAACATGGATTACAGGTCAAAATGTCATCCCATAGAAACAATAGTCTGTGTGCAAAATCAAAGATGGAGTCATGAGGTCATTTTCCTTCAATATATTCAAACTGATCATTTCTGTTGTTACTCAATTGGGGCTCCAAATTATTTTTTGGTTATTAGCTTAGCATAAAGACTCGCTAGCTTGTAGCTGTAGTAAGAGTAAAACTACTTTTTTTTGGTTATGTGCTGGATATTTTTGAACTTAAATAGTGAGTTTTAGAGATGCTTGTTAATGGATTTTGTTGTCTTTTGATGGACCAGGCTAGGTGTTTCCCTCTTTTTTCAGTCTTTATGCTAAGCTAAAATAAGCAACGAATGTTGCTGCATATAGCTTATTAGCTTATTTATGGTGCAGATTAGCCCGCGTTTGTCTTTTGTGTGGAAGCAGTGGCGTTATATTCACGCCACAGGGCTTCAAATGCTGAAAAATACTCTTCCATTCTTGAAGATAAACAAAATGTTTATCCTGCTAGCTCGCCCCTGTAGCCATCTAGTGCTGCTGCTAGCTTCCTGCTGTAGCCAGCTAGCACTGCTGCTAGCTGGCTACAGCAAAACAGTAAGTCAAAACATGAGCTGGCGCTCCCTCGTTCGAGTGCGTCCCTTCCTTGATCCCTTCAGGTGACTCTACCAGCCACTTTGAACGTTCACATCTTTTTTGTTTGTTTGCACCAAACCAAAAAAAAACCATCAGGTGGATAAAAGTGTGAAGCAGCTCAGGTCGGACAGAAACGCTGCTGCTTTCAAGTCCAGGAGTGACGTCGTCATGTGACTTACTGGAAGGAAAACAAATCGGCTTTGAGGCTGCAGCGTCCAGCGAGGCCGGAAAAAAACATTAGCAGCCGCTTGCGGATCGTTAGCAGCTGATTGCGGACTTTCAAATGAAGGAGGTCTTTAGCGTTTAATTGCTGGCTGCTTATTCCACACACTGATCCAATTGTGTTTTACTGGACTCACATGACGGGAGCTTCTGGATTAGACCGGACCTTTTGGTCCCTGCTGAATGCAGTCAACACATGACACATTTATGGTCTTTATCATACAATATATTGCCTTTTCTAACCAGAAAACAATACAAATCTGGAATTTTAAGATGTGATCGACACGTTTTTAGATCGGACAATCTTTCTGTTTGTTTCAAGTTAATTATCAAATATAAACATACAATCCTGGACTCTTTTTTTTTGCAGATTTGAGTTAGAAATAAGAAACGGATGAAGAGAAATGTCTCAATCTAGCATTTCTCCACTAAAGCACCATGATGGGATGGTGTTGTTTGAAAATATATTGTGCCTTCCGTAAAAATTTGCCTCGCAGCAATGCTAAAGTTTAATAATTAACACATCTTTTTGTGTTTTATCTTAAACCCCCCGGCCAAAAAATGGTTTAATGTTTAATTAAAAAAAGGTTGTGTCATGCAAACAATATGTAAAATGGTTAATTAGTGAGCTTTAGAGGAACTGGAAGGTGGATTTTTGTTTCCAGTCTTTATGCTAAGCTACGCTAACCAGCTGTAGCAAACAGAGAAAAGGAAACCACTTGTCATCTGAAAGCGTTTCCTCTTATTTCCAAATAAGGAAACAATGCATCTTAAAAACTGAGGAATTGGACTATAACTTGATCAATCTTCCAGTCGTCTCATCTGAATCCCCTTTTTTCCATCAGAGTGTTTCTTTCACTCATTTACACGTTTCTTATAAGACAAATCTCCCCTTTCGCCCCTCTGCTGATACATTCATGTGAAAATAAGACAACACAAGCAGAACTCTTTGGAGACAAAGAAGGCATACCGTGTCGAAAAAATGAAGCACTTGCAGGTTTCTCACTAATTATGGACTGCAGGGTGAAAGGCATCGGATGAATTGATTAAAAAAGAAATATAGCAAGAGATTGCAGCAAGGATTGAGCATTCATGGAGGAGTCTGCATCAGATTAAGGACCCAAAAGTGTTAAAGAATAAAATGCTAATCCAATCGTGTGAAAAGAAAACATTTAGGCAAAACAAAAGGTATAGAAATTCAAATCCACACCAAACCATCCAGGTGCTTAAGGAAGATAAGGTACATTTAATTGCTTACAATGCTAAAAGCCTCAGTTCGTTGTCAGTGTCTAAACTTTAAATGATAATTATGGAGTAATAAAGTACTGCCAAGTCTGTAGGTTGATGTGATCCATAAAGACATGAAACACATGATTATATTTGGTCCAGTGCTAATCTCATGTATGTAATTTGAATGGGAATCTAGATTACTGCTGTCATCAGTACAGCAGATGAATCATCTGCCAACGCACATGAAGTTTGAAGCCTCTTGAACACCTTTCATATCACATTTTTTAACAGTGTGATTCACTGAGTTTCCTTGACATGGAAAGAAACGTCAGCAACTGGCCCGGACACCTCGAGTGAAGAATGTATCGGTAGAATAAAAAAAAACCTACTGAAAAGATGAATTCACAACCACAAAGGACAGAAAAGGGGAGTTTGAAACCTTGATACGGTTTAGTTTGCTCTCAGTCACAAACGTGCATCTCTGAAAGTGTCGCTCGTCTTCGTCTCGTTTAGTTTGGGAGTCGTTTTAATCGAGGAGGTGTTGCTTGGCTGCAGTTTGTGGTGCTGGGCAATGATGTTGCATCACACTGAGAGGTGTTTCTAACGTTGTGTCCAAACCATTTACATCAATGAAGGCAAACTCTGAGACATAAAGGTACCTAGAAACACGAAGGGCACAGAATTACCCCTTTCTGTTGCTTAATGTTGGGTTCAACATCGATCTACCATCTATGAAAGGTTACGAACTTATCAAACTGTAAGCACAACCCTTTTTAAGGGTGCTGTCAAGATTGAGGGTTTTATCTTGAACCCACCCAGGAGGTTATACCCTTTCATATTCCAGATTTAATCTAGAACCCAGGGGATTGTGCCAAGGACACTTTTATCATCTAAGGGTTTTATCTTGAATCCACTACCAGGAACATCTAAAAAGTTCTCATGGGGTTCTACCAAGTTCTCCTCTATAATCAAAGAGCTTCATCCAGATTAAAAAAGGACCGCGGTTGATGCAGTGCAACCCACAACAATCAGGGTTCATAAATCCACAAAAAAAGGGTTCTTAATCGAACCCTTAGTCACACGAAGAACCCTTGAAAACCACTTTCTTTAAGAAAGGCTTCCACCCTAATTTCTCTTTCTAAGAGTATAGAAACAGAAACACCTCACAGTAGGATGTAACACAACTTGAAAGCAACACAAAATACATCTTTAAAGTCATCATACAGTTGAAGCTTTGACTTTGACCTCGTGGACCTAGTAACTCAGAAACTGAGTGTATGTCACTCCAAGACACACATTTACACATATTGGGCGAGGATGAATCCAAAACGGCTTTCCAATTCATATTTTGTTGCGTCTTAGTTACATTTGGCTTTATTTTGTATCAGGAAGCTACCCGATCCATTCAAAATGCGTACTTTTATAGTGGTTTGATGAGATATTGCACACACAAATAAATAAAAGGCATGTAAACCACTTGCTCAGGACACAATTGAACCCCCGTGCCTGTATCTGTGTTGGGTTGGTTTGATTCCTGCCAATTGGACTTTGTTTGCATGATTATATATCGTCCGTGCATTGTGGATAATAATAGTATTAATAGTTCTTTCGTGGAGTCCGTGGTGGTGTGGTCCCTCTTTGTTTGCTTTGCTTTCAAGAACCTCCACTGTGTTTATCTTCAAAAGTCCCAAAATGAGGCTCCACGGTTAAGGTGGACTTGGCTATTAAGGTGCTTTCTGGCTCCAACCCTCCCTGTTAGTCCACCTTAACAAGTCCTCAGGTGAAGGCAGACTGTGAGGTGTTGTTAAGCTAGTCCAACAAGTCCACCTCTGTCAGTTAAGCTGTACACGTTGTCTCTTCCTGCTTAGAGAGTCTATGAGGAACTGGATGAGTGACGATGTTTTGTTATCATGTGGCATCTCGAGGATTTAACCATGTTTGTCAATTTCATTGAAATCTTCCCTCATTAAACTTAAACTTAGGACCTCCAGGACTCCTCCGTTGACCTCTCTTGCTATCGAGGATGCCGACTTAACTTTATGCAAATGGTATGTGCTCGGAAGATGTTGGACGCCAACGTAAAAAGTGATCGTTTTGCTATGTGATCATGTAATTGCATATTGGAGGAGGAGATTGAGAAGTGGTGGGAGGCGAGGTGAAGAAAGACGGATTAGTCTCGAGTTTCATTGTTTTTTGGCAACCCAAAAAAAATGATTGGCGAGAAACCAAAATGGATCGTCTTTCTAAGGCCTTTTTCTGAGACGTCGAGGGAGGGATTTCCAAGCAGGAAGCCAAAAACTATCATGGGAGCCCTCGCAAGTGGACGAGCATCTGTGGCTCTTCCTCTCCAAGAAATAAAACGTGTACAGACGTTGGCACAACCCTTCAGCTCTCAAGGTGTTCTTCCCCCATCTTCTTCCATCAGTGAAAGTCTGCGTGCATACCCTTCTGTATCCAGTCCGAGCAAAGGACAACCGAGGGAGCAGCAGTTTCAATCAGAGGGCCGACACCGGCGGTCCGTCAGCTCCTCGCCTCTGAATCCTTTTCAATCCCAAACCTCTTCCCAGATCAACACAGACAGCGGCGGTCACTCTTGGTCACTTCCTCCGAGGAGTGGACGACGTTGGGGACGAAGCCGCTCTTCACGCCCTCCCAGCCCTCCTGGATGGTGATGTCGCCGGTGCGCACCAGGGCGAAGATGTCCCTGGTCAGCTCGGTGAAGGCGTGCTCCACGTTGATGGCGTCGCGGGCCGACGTCTCCACGTAGCGCATCCCGTAAGCCACCGCCAGCTTCTCCGCCTCCTGGCGGGTCACCTAGGAAGATCAAAAAACGAGATGTGAACTTTCCCGTCGTGGGAGCCGGAAGGTCTAGAGTTCTGTAGATGACATCGGCTTCTCGAGGCAGAACTGGAGGCTGCCGCCGGGTCGGACCTGATTAATTCTCCGCCTCGTGAACCTGAACTTACTCAAACTTGCCGCAAACAAACTGCACCCCGCAATGAATTTGAGACTGAACCAATTTCCCTTTCAGGATCAGAGCAAAGAGGCTAAAGCCTCGGTCAAATACTTATAAGCGAGGACGGTTTGCAAGGGCGTGAGCCGACTTGAAATCATGACGAGGAGACGTTTGGATCTTTCATACTCTGTTTGTTCTTGCAGCAAACCGACTCAAAGCTTTTAAAGATTCACCTTTTTCGACACCCAACGGGCATAATTTCCTGGTTAATTTGATTTGAATCCTGCTCCTACGGCTTTCGGACACACTAGATTCTGCATTTTCGATAGCGATGTTTTTGCTTCCTGTCTGCCGGCTCGCCTCACGAGAATTGAACAAACAGTGACGCCTCGCCTCTGATCCAAGGTGTTCTGATCTAAATGCGAACACAAGGTTATTTTTAAAGCCGCAGACTTTGTTAAGTGAAACCCCACGGCAGCACATTTACACTCGACAAACCCTGATTGTTAACGTTGTTGTGTTCACGTTTTTTCCTCTGCTTTACACACCTGGCGCTGGGCCTCCAGGTCACACTTGTGGCCCACCAGTAGGAAGACGATGCTGTGGGGCTGGACGTGACTGCGAGCCTCCTCCAGCCAGTCGTGGACGTTCTGGAAGGAGCGACGGTTGGTGATGTCGAACAGGAGGAGCCCGCCCACGGAGTTGCGGTAGTAAGCCCTGGTGATGGACCTGCGGAGGGGGAGGTCGTGATCGGACCCAGGTGAAATGAATTCGTCAAGGGAGTAGACCGTTAAACCCTCGCCCCTAATCCAATTATTGTTTGAGTTGTGTTTAGAGGTTGTACATGGGGATTATATATTACTGTAGCCCTGATTTTTACGTTTAATTTGATACCTAACATGTTTTTTTTGTGGGATTTATACCATAAATAATCCCAAATATGAAACAAAACATATCGGCACTAATAACAACACGCCACGTCTTCACTGTGCAAAACAACCAGTGTCATTATCAGCCTTTAAAAGCTAAAACTGTGTTGTTTTGATTTGACAAAACAAATGCTGACTGCAGCCTCAACTGGGAGGAGGACGCTGCGACAGATTGTGACAAAATGTGACACCCTGCGCGCACACAAACGCACACAGACACACACCAGCCGCCCCTTTGATGCGCCTTGTCTTCCCACGGTGTCCTCGCACAGAGACAACGTCAACATGGAGGTACAACGAGGAGGAGAAACATTACAGAAGAGGGGAAGATTAAGATGCAGCGAGAGATGAGGAAGTATCCATTTGATGAGAAACCAACACATGTTTATGTTTGTATTTATGGAAGCAAGGATGACACAGACAAAAATACAATGACTCAGAGGAGATCAGCGTTTCCATCGAGGAAGAGGAGGCGGTTTGAAGGAGCGCAGTCCCAAAATATATGTACAAATGTCAGCACTGGTGGATCTTAAATACTTTCCCAAAATGGCTCCAGAACATGAGTCAAAATGGTTGAATCATGAGAGGTACTGTGTGGGAGATTATCACGACATTAAGATAGAATCCTTGTGTGTGCTTGTGTGGGAGATTTCTATTTTTTTGTCCACAAATCCCACGAAAAAGATCAAAAAAGCTCTTTCTTCTCAATACTTTCCGACTTTGTCTGTAGGCTCATGAATCTTTTTGTTGTGTTGAATTGTAGTTTGATGTATTAAATATTATTTAAGCCCCGTTGTAAAGCTGTCACAGCGGTGGAGCCCACACTGCCACTAACTGCACAAGCGAGAATGAATATTATCTTGTTTTTGGAAAGAAAATGTCACAACGTTTAATCCACTAAACCAGCATGAAAGTGAAGAAAATCTGGAACGATCACATGAGAGTCGACAGCTGTTGGAACCGACGCAGCGCTACGATTGGCCAGTCAGTGTTCGAGGGGCGGGACTTAGAGAAGAGCTTAATCTGTGTTTTTTTCGTAGTTGCTATGGGAAATTGTATGGAAGCCCATTTTTGACGCAAAAAAGAAAATTAGGACCAAAAAAAAATTAGGACAAAAAAAAAAAAAATAATGATTTTTTTCCCCTCTTTTTAAAATTTTTTTTTATTATGAATTTTTTTTTTTGTTTGTTTCCTTGTTTGTAGACTTCTTTTTTTGGACAAAAAAAATGTGGACAAAAAAAATGTCAACAAAACGAAAAATAAAAAAAATAAAAAAACTCAATTCATTTTTTTTTCATTGACTTTTTTTTATCAACAAAAAAAAAAGTCTACAAAAAAAAAAAATATAGTTTTTTGGTCCTAATTTTATTTTATTTTTTGGTCCTAATTTTTTTTTTGTGGCGTAAACGGGCTTCCATAAAATTGAGCATACATTTCCAGACTCCCAACAAATAGTTGAGAGTCGTTTTCCTGTCGGCTCAGTCGACCTCAAACCTCATTTAAATAACCGCTCTGCCTTTTCCTGCAGGCAAACAAGTTAGTCACAGGCAGCAAATCCAGTTGTGAGAGCTTCAGGCTGCGTCGGTAAACTGAAGCGTTTCCCTGACATGAACTACTCATCCTCCTTTTACTGTTATGCCCTGAATTCAGGACAAACAACACAAATATACATTAAAATGTTGAAACAGATAGGCATAAACTTCCATACCTAATAATACATAAACAATAGTAAATGAATAATAATTTGTCTTTATCTTTCTGTAGAAGTGAGACAACACATGACACATGAATGAGTCAGCGGTGGAATGTAACTAAATACTTTGAGGTACTTTTCTTATACTTCATACTTGCAAACCAGAGGAAAATATTGGAGGTCGTGCTCCACTATATTCATAGTCTCATTAAATATGAGACATTTATATGGAATAAACTACCTAACAATGTGTAAACTAGTTTGCTCCCATGACACCTCGTACCTCCAGCATGACGCTGCTCACCTGAAGCGCTCCTGGCCCGCCGTGTCCCAGATCTGCAGCTTGATCCTCTTTCCCGGCTCGATCTCCACCAGCCGGGAGAAGAAGTCCACGCCCACGGTGGGGTCGGACACCTGGGCGAAGCGGCCCTCGGTGAAGCGCCGGATCAGACAGGACTTCCCCACCGTGGAGTCACCGATCACGATGAGCCGGAACTGATACAGCCAGATGGCCTCCATGACCAGGACGGCCCTCACTGTCGCGCTCACCTGTGTGTGTGTGTGTGTGTGTGTGTCTGTGTGTGTGTGTGTGACGCTCTCACGTCTGTCTGACTGTGGAGGCGGGACCGTGCGTATGCATGTGTGTGCATAAGAGAGAAAGAGGGAGGGAGAGAGAGAGAGAAAGGGAGATAAGAGTGAGTCTCTATCTCTAAAGTGTTTGCTGGCATCATGTTTTTAATCCTTGAAGAACTCAAAGTGTCTCTGGAGGAAACACGTTCTCCACAGAACCCTTCAGTTCCACAAAGACCTTTCAAAAGGTTCTGTGTGGAACCTCGGTTCTCCAGGAGAACCTCCTCTGGAGACGTGAATAAAAACCTTTTCTTCATCTTCTGTTTGGATTCTTTATAATAACTTCAACCTCTCTCTCTCTCTCTCTCTCTCTCTCTCTCTCTCTCATGACTTCATTGTCGTGAAACCACGAGTCTGAGAGGAAATCCTCTTACGTTTTCCTCCTCAATAGAAGTTTTAGTTACTCAGCTTTTGGATTATTGTCTTCATTTAAATGTGACCTCACACGTCACCAGACAGCTGGTTGTGTCTTTTTATATGATTTTTATCTATAAATGTTTGACTGAAACGTACTTTTTCTTGACTTGATTGTTAATTTCATCAACAGATCCGTCACTTCATTCCAGAAGGAAGTCGTCACTTTTACTTTTGCTCTATTTACAAAACGTTTCAAATGATTATGACAGAAAATAATGCTTTTGTACTTTTATTTAAAGAAAAAAAGGCTCTAAATATTCCACACAAAGCTCTAAAATAAGTTATCTTTACACCTGAAGGTCAGACAGAGTGAGCAACATTTTTTCCTACTTAATTGGATGAAATGCATAATTTGCAGTGATTATTGCTATGTCATCATAGGATGATGACATGCATGTGTTGCATCACTCCGCACGTGACCAGGCCATCATCCGGGCGTGCAGGGAGCCAGACACATGCACCCGTGGGGGCATCGGGTTGCAGCTCGGTCTGCATAAAGATGCAAAACACGAGTGTCCGAATCCCGTGTCAACAGCAGCCTTGTGTGTGTGTGTGTGTGTGTGTGTGTGTGTGTGTGTGAGAGCGTGTGTGTGTGTGTGTGTGTGTGTGTGTGCATTTAAACACATACACACATCTTACGTGAGGCTTCATGAGCCGTGGCGTTCCTACATGTTTATTTTTAGTTTGCAAATCTGATGCTTGGTCTAAATCAAGATGGACTCCGGAATATTTCGACTTCTAAAACATCTTCTAGATTGTTTTTGCACGCTATTATTAGACCAGAGCACACAGCATGACGGGTAAAAAAAAGGCCCTTTTGGGCTTCGTGACATGATGCATTCTGGTTAAAAAGGAAAGCAGCCTACTTGCAGCAGGAGGAATGGTCGCTCTCGTTTTCACGCTGCGCTCCTCGCGCCGCTCAGGCCCGGGCCGGCGCGGGCTCCATCATGGCCGCTGGCTCGATCCCCCCCGGTGTTCGCCTTCAGGAAGCCCGGAGACGGACGCTGCTGCGCGGCGGGTCCTGCAGTCCGGAAGAGGGAGGAGGGCTGCTGCCAGGGCCCCGAAGCAAAGCGCATCCAGAGCAGGTGCAATCACATGGAAAAGAAACCCGGATCTTGCGCGTTTCCCCCCCTCCCTCCCTCCACAGCCACGACTAGAAAGCACGTCTCGAGTGTGTGTGTGTGTGTGTGTGTGTGTGTGTGTGTGTGTGTGTGTGTGTGTGTGTGTGTGTGTGTGTGCTGTCTTTCTGCGGGCAGGTGGGAGGGGGATCCCGCCACTCGTGTGTTTCGCGGGGTGTTTGGAGGGTTTCGCTGCTAGTGGAATGGCAGCAGCAGCAGCAGCAGCAGCAGCAGCAGCATCACTGACTCATCCCGCATCAGTACCACTGCCGTAAAGCACCGCGGAGAGTCGCAACACTGAGGGAAAACCACCACGTTTACCTCTCGGTGAGATAGTGGAGACAAGAGCAGACATCACTCTAAAGAAATAATAATAATACTTTTATTAATATTAGATTCAGTTGATGGGTTGTTTGTTTGTTTATTCAGAGCGAGAGGAAGCTGCACGTTCACTGCGCCAGTGCGCTGTTCTTGTGCGCACTCGTCACTGCGCAGACACGGAAATGGACGCGCTGCTACACGTGGGAAGTGTAGTTCTGTGCACGCAGCGCTGAACTTTGTGTGTTTGTTGTGTTTTCTACACTCGTGAAGGGACAGACGTCTTAATGCCGAGGAGAACGACTCTCTTACACAGTTTCATTGAACACAACCTTTTTGAAATTCATATTATAGCGTAAGATATACTTAGTTGTTAATTAAACTCATACACGAAACAATAACACACAAAGTTATCCTTTTAGTCACTTGTATCACATTTATGCAATTGTATAATGTTTAAATTAATGAAAGAAAGAAAAAATAAAATAAACTGAGCTAAGAATGATAATATTACACGAATAAATCAATAAAATAAATGTATAGCATTTAATACTCTTTTTTCCAACAAAATATGTATTTGGGATAATAATATTAAACAAATAAATCAATACAATACATATATTACATGTAATACAGTTTATTTTAAAACAAAATAGGTATTTTTGATAATATTATTACCCAAATAAATCAATAACATACATTTATTACATTTAATACAGTATATTTTATAACAAAATAGTGATTTTCGATAATAATATTACACAAATAAATACATAAAATACATGTATTACATGTAATAAAGTTTATTCTAAATCCATCTTCTCCGCTTCTCACGTACACATAACAAAAGACACAAACAAGTTGTAAAACATGTAAACAAAACACAGACACATTCAAAAGCAGGTGTACCTAATAAAGTGGCCGCACGCGCGCACAGCCGGCAGGGGGGCGTGTCCATCAGGCTGATGACGCGTCTCTCCCCGCAGCGTCAAGAGGAGACGTTGTGCACACACACAGCGCCTGCTGAACACACAACAACTCAACAAGTGTCCCTCAACTTGGACACGACGGCGCGTAACATCCCGCAAGTTAGTTTTTTTTATTGTTAGACACTTTTCTTTTGCCGTTGACGCAGACTAAATATCCCATGAACACTTGCGGGGACGGTAACGATGACACAACGACGACCTGAGCTACAACACTTTTACAGGCTTTCCCCCGAAGAGCTGTTCGCAGAGCTTTCTAGTTTATTTAAGTGTCAAATAGGACAAGTACTCGGTGTTTCAGCCTCTTTGCACAAGGACCCAAAGCGGAACCCATAATTGGAGACCTCACCCCGCGCGCGCCACCCCTCCGTGCCGCGCGCGCTCTCGACCCGGAGCGTTCGAAAATGCAGCGCGAGCGGCTGCTCAAAGTCTTGGTCATCGGCGATCTCGGAGTCGGCAAAACGTCCGTGATAAAGCGCTACGTGCACCAGGTCTTCTCCCAGCACTACCGCGCCACCATCGGGGTGGACTTCGCCCTCAAGGTGCTCAACTGGGACCAGAGCACCGTGGTGCGGCTGCAGCTGTGGGACATCGCTGGTGAGTAAAGGACATGAGAATGGACTCCTCTGGTTGTATAGAAGTCTATGCTTCATGTGTTGAAGCTGCATTCTCTCTCCTGACCACCAGGGGGCGACTCCTCTGGTTGTATAGAAGTCTATGCTTCATGTGTTAAAGCTGCATTCTCTCTCCTGACCACCAGGGGGCGACTCCTCTGGTTGTATAGAAGTCTATGCTTCATGTGTTGAAGCTGCATTCTCTCTCCTGACCTCCAGGGGTCGACTCCTCTGGTTGTATAGAAGTCTATGCTTCATGTGTTAAAGATGCATTCTCTCTCCTGACCACCAGGGGGCGACTCCTCTGGTTGTATAGAAGTCTATGCTTCATGTGTTAAAGCTGCATTCTCTCTCCTGACCACCAGGGGGCGACTCCTCTGGTTGTATAGAAGTCTATGCTTCATGTGTTAAAGCTGCATTCTCTCTCCTGACCACCAGGGGTCGACTCCTCTGGTTGTATAGAAGTCTATGCTTCATGTGTTGAAGCTGCATTCTCTCTCCTGACCTCCAGGGGTCGACTCCTCTGGTTGTATAGAAGTCTATGCTTCATGTGTTGAAGCTGCATTCTCTCTCCTGACCTCCAGGGGTCGACTCCTCTGGTTGTATAGAAGTCTATGCTTCATGTGTTGAAGCTGCATTCTCTCCCGTGACCACCAGGGGGCCTCTGGTTGTATATGCTTCATGTGAAATGTTGGTTTCACCCTCCATCGCCTGCCAGATTATGCATTTCAAAAAGAAACGAGTCTGTTGACCTCATGAAACCCTTCATGGCTCTATTGCTGCGTGCAACGCCGATGTTCTCTGGCACAGTCGCTGATAAGAGCCGTCGTTTGCATGGAGTGTTTGCTGCTAGCCCTGCTGCATAGTTCATTAGCTGTGTGTGTGTGTTTGTGTGTGTGTGTGTTCTCACTGCTCGCTTGCTGATTCTCGACTACATGAGGATCATGTGGAGAAAGTTAGCGTCCTAGTAAAGACACTTATTCATTCACACACATGGTCACACACTTGCAATGCACACAGGAGATGCATTCTTCTTCTCCTTCTTCTTCCTCTTCTTCTTCTTCTTCTTCTTCTTCTTCTTCTTCTTCTTCTTCTTCTTCTTCTTCTTCTTCTTCTATAAAAGGGCAGGAGCGCTACGGCAACATGACCCGCGTGTACTACAGGGAGGCGGTGGGGGCGCTGGTGGTCTTCGACATGACCCGGCTGTCCACGTTCCAGGCCGTCCTCAAGTGGAAAGGAGACCTGGACTCCAAGGTGAATGCGATGATGTCAGAGGGCCGTGCGGGTTGAAGGAAGGCCCCGAGGTCAGCGATGTGTGTCTGCCATTGTGTCTAGTTTAACGTCAGGACAACGCACCCTCTGGGATGCTGTGAGACGCCATTCAGCATTCGATAGAGCTCCTGTAGTCGACACAAACGCACTTTGTTTCTGAGAAATGTTGAATTAGTTCTTTTATCAGCACTTCTGCTTCCATCATGACGAGCCACGTTAGCCAGAAAGTCTTTTAATAACCTCGACGGAGTGAGTATTTAAAAGTTGCTTCACTTCAACTCACAAGACTTTATTGTCTCTTTCATAAAATAAACCATCCTCCTAAAAAATGCAACAGGAGAAACGTCCACGACGTAAATAAACGTGTCGAAATAAACAACATAGAACTTATTACTTCATTTAAAAAGTGCAGCTTCACAAAGACCAACGCTGATGGTGCATTCAGGGACTCTGCAAGCAACTCGTCCATAAATACTCTGTTACAGGTAGAAGTAGCAATACTACAGTAAATACATAAGTACTCTGTTTAAAGTAAAAGTAGCAATATCACAATAAATACATAAATACTCTGTTACAGGTTCAAGTAGCAATAACACAGTAAACACATCAACAGTGTGTAGTTACCATGAAGTGTTACATATTATATAAATCAAACTTCCGGTCATTGTGTGTGTGTGTGTGTGTGTGTGTGTGTGTGTGTGTGTGTGTGTGTGTGAGTCAGCATTTGATTGACAGCTGTCCGCCTCTCTCAGGTTGCCCTTAACAACGGGACGCCGGTTCCAGCCGTTCTATTGGCCAACAAGTGCGACCAGCGGAGTCGCGGCTTGTGCCCCAAGCTGCCCAAGCTGGAGAACTTCTCCAGACAGTCCGGCTTCGTGGGCTGGTACGAAACCTCCGCCAAGGTAGGGCGCGGGTGAATCTGAAAACATCTGGCCGCCGTCTGAGCTCTTTTGTGTTCACAGAAATCAGTTGTTGCCGCTACGTTACTGGACCGACGTTATTCGTGCTATATTATTCGCGTCATTGGCGCTAGGTTATTGCTGCTACATCATTCGCGCAACATTATTCGAGTCATTCGTGTTATTTGCGCTACGTTATTCATGCTACATTATTCATGCTACATTATTCGCGCTAGTTTATTAGTGTCATTTTTGGCGCTATGTTATTTGGGCTAGGTTATCAACGTCATTTATGCTACGTTATTAGCGCTACGTTATTTATGCTATGTTATTGGCGCTACGTTATTGGCGCTACGTTATTTACGCTACGTTATTCGCACTATGCTATTTGCGCTACGTTATCCGCATCATTCACGCCGCCCAGTGGAATTTTGCCTTGTCATTCGCGTCTGTGCATTGACTTTGCATGCAATCTATTCGCAGCAAAAGTTTGCAACGCTTTTAGTTGTGAACGCAGCATAACCCTTTACCCTCGCCCTCCTTCCCTCCCTCTCTCTCTCTCTCTCTCTCTCTCTCTCTCTCTCTGTCTCTCTCTCTCTCTCCCTCCCTCGCTCCAGGACGACACCAACATCGATGCCGCCATCACGTGCTTGGTGAAGAGCATCATGACCGCGGAGGACGAGAGAGCCTCGAGCGACGCCGCGTCCTCCGCCGCCGCCAAACCCAAAGCGGACGGCGGTGTTCTGGTCCTGCCGCGCTTCGACTACGGCGCCAAGGAGAAGGGCCCCGCCGGGTGCTCAGGGTGCCCCTCGCTGCAGCGCCGGGACGACGACTGAAGGAGGCGGGACGGGCGGGTCTGGACCAGAAGACCTGCAGGAGCTTATGGAAAGTTATTTGGTATCTTTTACTTCTTCAAAGATGTCTGAGGATAATATTTCAGTTCATGGTTATCCTGAAAAAGTCTTAAAATTATAATGTAGTTATTTCTTCATTTTTTTTTAACAAAAATGGAGTCAAAACATTTTTAACTTAACGTTTTATGCAATTGAAAGAAAACAGAAGATATTTAAACATTTTGTTTCCAGCAATTTCTTTTTCGTTTTTCTTTTGGGGGGTTGTTCATGCTTTTGTGGTACAAAATACATGTTTTTTGTGTTTTTATTTGCTTTATTTAATAAAGCTAAATGAATATATAAATATATATAAATGAAATGCATTACACAGTTCCATCCACAACTGTTTTCAACATGTTTAGTATGTTGTCTATCTGTTTGGCACAGTGCTATTAACACAGCTATGTGATCTGTGGTTTAAACTCACTTATACTGCCCCCTAGTGGCTCCTTTACTCTGCGCCTCATATGCATAATATCATATATGCATATGCAGAGTTAACGCACAGTCACTCTGCAGGTCCTCCTTCCTCATGGAATTACAATAACTTAACAAACTTAAGGCTTAAAGGTACAAATTTAAAATTAACATTTAAAAAACACTTTAATCACTCCAACTGGAGCCATATAAATACTTTTTTAAATACATTGTATTCTGTCTGTATATATATAATACTGCTATTGTGCATTATTTACTGTTTATTTACATGAATATTACTTGTATATTTACATTCTTTGGGACTAATAAAGGAGTGTCATATTAAGTGTAGCTTGGAGGTCAGAGAGACGTCATTGCATCGCTCCCCTCGGCTGCTGTCGGCCTCCATCGATTAGCTGCAGCTAATTTAAAGATCGCGGACAAACGGCGGGCACCCGCGGGTGCTCTTTGTCTTTGACCCTGTGCATTGTGTGGCGATGGATTTATTCCTATATCTCTCCCAGCACATTGGCTTCGGGCAGCGGCCGCTCATCCCGTGATTGACAGCTGCTAATATGACTCCCGTCCAGGTCGAAGGGAGCCTGTTGCCACGGGCTACAGGGATGGAGGGGTACCCCCCGCCAACCCTCCCTCCACACACACACCCTCCCACACCTGCATCCACGCAGTTGCCATGGAAATAGGGGAGTGCTGCCTTTTTTCTGGCCTGCAGGTGGAGACACAGCGCTCCGAGCGGCGAGAGGAGGGATGTGTGGAGGGATCAGTGTTTGGAGCTGATGCCTCGTGAAGAGCAAGATGTCGGTGATGTCACGCCTCGCGCTCACCCAGAGTTCACCGTGGAGCACCTCTGGGTGCCGCACTTCCTCTCAGAGAGTCTGCCAAGACCATCTTCTTCTTTTTTTTGAGGGTGGGAGCGCTGCTGCGTTTCAATTCTTCATGTGCAGCGAAGATTTATCGTTTTGTTGCAAGAGCTGGTCGTGTGTTTTTGTTGGATGATTCCATCATGAGAGTTAACAACATGTGAGACACATAACTGCATTTTTTTTCCTTATTTTTTTGTTTGTTTTGCACGTTGGCGTGCAGCTTCAGCTGTGACACACAGAGAGGAAGCTTTCTGGGAACTGAACTCTCTCATGTGCACGGCCCCATTTACACCCTCTGTGGTTGCATTTCTTGCTTCCTTTTTTTCTGCTGCATGCATGTTTTCTCACACACACACACACACACACACACACACACACACACACACACACACACACACACACACACACACACACTAAAACCTGCATGTGCACATCCCAACACTTAAAAATGAAAAGATGAATAAATGTCAATATGCTGGAGTGCCTCTTGATACATCTTCACACACACACAATTACACGCACACACACGCACACACTCCCCAACGCCCTCACGGCAGGTCGTCATATCCATCCCCGCCGCTAGAGGAGGTCATTGGAGGTCGGAAGAAGCGGTCTAGCTTCCAGGAAGTCTGCTGCTGCTGCTGGAGGCAGTCTGCAGTATTTCTCACCCGGGTGGGAAATACTGCAGACTGCCTGCTCTGAAACTGAGACACACACACACACACACACACACACACACACACACACACACACACACACACACACACACACACACACACACACAGGATGGAGTAAAGCGCCTATATGACACATCTCTTTCTTTCTGTCATAACTCAAACAGCTCTTGTCCTCGCGCACAGCATCAGATGTGACGTGTGGTTTATTGCGTCATCAAAGTAATCAATGCAAAGCGCTTTATCTTCTGTACGGGAGCCGCGGCGTTCTCTCTAATTACGTGTTCATCACCTGCACAGTGTGAAACACACGGTACACACACACACACACACACACACACACACACACACTTGATGTACGGTGCGGCGCGAGCGGTTCCCCCCCCTTTGATGTGTCGGCACACCGTGTTCCATACAGTCTGGAGTCAAACGAGGACACGCCGTCTGAGGAACCCGGGAATACGACCTTAAGTCTGGGTCGGAGCAGCGCGAGAGGCGCTCTCGTGAACGAGAGAAGGCGTAGGAGGGTTTAAACATGACACTTTGATGTTGCGTTTTTTTGTCGTTGTTGTTGCAGAAAACGTTTTTTATGATGTGAAAAAAATGTGAAATTTGAGACGTTTTTTTTCTTTATAAATTCCGCTACTATTTAACCGTGGCACCTTAAAGGCAACACTCACTCCTCAGGTCTCGCCCAATAGACTGAGGAGGCGTTCAGGAGCTGTCAGATATATGGGTATTCAGCAGGAAGACCACATGAACAACGTAAAGAAGTTGTACAAACACTGGATTTGTCGTTTCATTTTGTTCTTTTTGTGTCGAGAGTTCTTAGAGTACTTCTATATTTTGTATTAAGTGTATTAACACATTTTACTTTGACTTTAGCCACCATTTGATATGTTTTATTCATATTGTACACTGCTTTATCCTCTCTTTGGTTACAGTTTTGCTGATAAATCAATTTAACATGCCAGCTGTGGCTGATGCAGGATGATAACAATGTTAACAAGGTTTGCTGATTGTCACATTTTCCAAGTTCATAGAAAACACACAACACACTACTGAGATTATTTTCAATATTTATTACGTTTGTGGAAAATGATAGATCAGCTATTTTCTGTATGACAAGTCAGAAAAATAGTATACAAAGTATTGAAATTTCCCAGAGGACATTGTGTTGTCTTCAAAGTGCTTGTTGTCATTGAACTAACAGCCCAAGACCCAAAAGTATTACATGTTTAAAGCAATGTGTGTGCAGTGTAAATTACCACAATATATATTTACACGTATAGTGGATTTGACTGTTATAGGGTTACTATAGGGGTATTGTCACTGACACCTTGTGATGATGTGTAAAGTTGTGAAATAGCAAAAAGAAAACTACAAAAAGACACAATCAAAAAACAAAAAAAAACATATTTCCAGGGTTGTTATATGGGTTTGCTTTCTGACAGGTGGCGATGTGTTTAATTGCAAAGTTGTTAAATAAAAAATAAGTACCAAAAAATATATAATAACATAAAAAAATTACAAAAAAAAATATGTTAGTTTTTTCCTGACATTGCGTGATAATAAACCCCCCAAAATACATACAAGCAAACAAACAAAAAACCCAGAAGAATCCACGTAGAATTCCAGCAGTCTAGATTCCCAGCCAAGCAGAGCCCCCCTGAACGCAGCACATTTGTGAGATCAGCTGATTTTTTACGCTGCCATTTTGTCCGGCAGAGGAGCAGCAGCCAGTCAGTCCGTAAAGAGAAACCACTGGCGAGACTTTTCAGACAGCAGCACAGGGACAGAAGAAAAAACAACCTTTCTTTAAAAAAACACCCCCTCCCCCTTAAAACGAGCCGGTGAGGTGGACTCGGCAGCCGAAGGACCGTAAAAACGGAAACCAACCGTCCTTTTTTTGGGTTTGTTTGCTTGTTGTTGAACTTAACGGCTCTTCGCCCCGCCGGCTCCGGCGCTCTCTCCGGGGCGCAGACACCCGGGTTAGCTAACCGCCGCTAGCCGCGTCCCCACACCGGGACGGGAGGAGGAAAAGGAGGGCACCTGTCCCCGGCTGTCAGCGATACGGTACCCTACCACCACCCTCCACCCCCACCCCCCGGCTTGTAAGCTCAAGACGATGTGCCGCTCGACCCCGGGGGACTTTTTCACGCCCGAGGGGTGTTTTAACGCAACACTTCGCCGAGCGACCAGCTAACCGAAGCGGGCTCCGAGCGAACAAGTTGACGTGGAGGACGAACTCCAGATTTTTTTCGTCTTCTTCTACTCCTTTTTTTTTGGTTGTTGAGGTTTTTTCCAAACTGTGATTTCACACGGATTACTTTTTTGTTTGTTTGTGTGTGTGTGTCAGCGTGTGTGTATTGCCTCGCACCCTCGTCCCAGGTTACAAAAACCAGCCAGTTAATTATGTTTATTTGCGGCCAAAAAGTAATTCACAGTGTTTACAACTTCCACGGTGTCGGGACTCTTTCCTGGTTCGAGTACTGCGACGGGAACATTAGCTAACACAGACTAGCTCGGATTAGTGTCGTCGTGTTGTGTTCACTTAGCTAGATAGATAGTCGGAATTAACTGTTGCCAAACATTTTTAACAGAGAAAAAACATTGCGAAACAGCTATTGATTGTGGGTTTCAAAGTTAAACCAACCTACATATATACACACACGTATATATAAATATATATATATATATATATATATATACTCCCCCGCTCCTCCACCACCAGTGATCTGACGTTACTGCAGGCTGCACAGGTTTTTCCACGCACCTGAACACACCAGCGGGGTGTCTGATAGCGAACCCTTTTACCTCCACTTGACAGTGAAGTCACGTTGAGTTGTGTTGGTCCATTTGATCGGATCGTTATTGTGCTGTTTAAGCTGATTGTGGGAAAAAGAGAAAAAATAACATATATATAAATAAATAAAAAAACCCAGAGATGTCGGGACAATCCATCACGGATCGGATCGCCGCGGCGCAGCACAGCATGACCGGGTCTGCCATCAGCAAGGCGGTGTGCAAAGCCACCACGCACGAAGTCAGCGGACCCAAGAAAAAACACCTGGACTGTGAGTACATCCTCCTTCCTTTTCTTTTTTTTAAGAGGCTGTCAAATGCAGACAGAGCAGCAGCAACACACTGCACTTGAAACTCTGCCACACACACATGCACACACTATACTAACATACTCTACAGGCTGTGTGTAGTAGAGTAATGAGTTTTAACCTTGAAGTGCATACTGTTATTGTAATGTAAGTAGTGACATGACAGCAGCAGTAGCTGTGATGGTGATGGAGTCCATTTCTTGTGCATGTGTTTGCTCCATCCTTGAGGATTCAAGTGCCCAAAAATGTCTTTGACCAATGTCAATGTCCGGTTTAAAAGTTCCACCTGACGGTTGCCTTTTGTAATCATACTTTAAATAAAATGTTAGGACATTGAATGTTCCAGAGCTGAAGGCCGTAGTCGAAACAAAAAGGCTGCAACGAAACGATTTTTCACTTTTCATTAGCCAATTGAAATAAACGGTTTCATCTATAAGACGTCAGAAATACGCTCAATGTGGCTCCTTCCAATCGCTTTAATTTAAGTGACTTTCAATCCAAAATGCTTGATTTACAATCATATAAATACTGTAGTGAAGGAAAAGTTGGATTATTTGTGGCAAATGGTTTCAGCTCAACTTCAAATCTGCTTATTTTTGCAGGGGAAACTGTCCAAAACCTAAATATTATACTATTTTTAACTTTGTAAGACCGCGAAAAGCAAAATCAGAGGATCTGGGATTCGCAAATGTTGCAAATATTGAACTCTCCTACTTTTTTCCGAATAGTTTTTTGGTCGCCTGAAGTCAGCTCTGTGGTTAGTTTGCTTCTACGATGTGAAATCTGTTGGTACAAACAGGGAAAAAACAAACATCTTGTGTCTCGGTGAGAGAGAGAAGCTCTGGCGGGTTATCGCCGGGCGGACGTCACACGCAGAGAGATAACACCCGTGACAGAAGCAACAGGACGTAGGTTTCATCAGGACAGACTGACTGACGAGGAAACATCATATTTACTCTCCTGGTGGGCGCCATGTTTCTTTGGGAGTAGGCCTCTCTCACATACCGCAAATACCTCTCAGTTGTTGACTTTTTTGTGTTCAAAGACTCCCAGTTTGTGGAGTCACTTGAAGGTGGCGGTTGATGGGAGCGGGGACGAAGAGGAATGAATGAATGAATGAATGCAGGAGAAAGACGTGTATTACACACACGAGTGAGTCATGAGCGCCATGTTTGGAGCTTTGGGGTTTCGACACGATCGCTGCGGCGCAATGTGCTGAAGTTCTGCTTTTTTCCGGGAACCAGCTTGTGTTTGATCGATGCTCAGCTGCCTCGCATCCGTCAACTCCTCCTCCTCCTCCTCCTCCTCCACTCGGCTGCTGACGTTGAGCTAAAGTCATGCATTGTCTCTGCTCCCTTTAGTGAACTTGGCCAGACCGCCGCGTCGAGCTTTAATCATTGTAGGATATTGATTTCTCTGCGGGAGCGACGACCTCTGTGCCGCGGGGGGGTTGAGGATCGGTGGGTGAGCGGCGTGCGCCCGTCCTGCTTGTCATGTTGTTTGTGCGGTTGATGATTTCCCTGTAAAGGTAACATCGGGCTGTCAGGTTCAATGTGCTGCGAGGACGGGGCGGCCGTGGCGGCGGGTTATCGTCGAGGTCGTCATTCACTCGGGCGGCGGGTCAATGCGGGGAGTCGGTGTAGCGAGGCCGGCGGGCGGGAGGTGTGTTTTCCATCATTACTCAGTCGACTGGCCATGGCAGCTGATCAGGTGACCGCCGGCGGCCAGGTGTGTCACTCAGTCGGGGGGGCGGGGCGTGACCGGGCAGGAAGTTGCATCGTTGAGTTATTAGAGACGTGAGCGTCTCGAATCGATCGAGGTTCACGGCGTCAACGATGTCACACACTCAATTTACTGTATTACTGCACATGGTTACTACTTCATTCATGGAGAAGGAGACAGGAGAAGAAGAACAAGGAGACGGGAGAAGAAGAACAAGGAGACGGGAGAAGAAGAACAAGGAGACGGGAGAAGGCAGAAGAAGAACAAGGAGACGGGAGAAGAAGAACAAGGAGACGGGAGAAGAAGAACAAGGAGACAGGAGAAGAAGAACAAGGAGACAGGAGAAGAACGGTGCACACTGAACCAAACAACCTCAGCTAGGTTAGCTTGAGTTGTTGCTAACTCTACCGTTCACACAGTCGGAGACCCCCTCCACTCTTCCTAACACACACACACACACACTTTTTCCTCACCAGCAGCTGTGACCGTCTGACAGCGAGCTGTGAATGATCTCGCCGGCATATTTGCATCTAGACTCGATAACCAAATAACGCCGCAGAACGCCTTTCAGCGCCGCCGGCCAGCGGTTCGTGTATGTATGTGTGTGTGTCTGTGTTCAGTCGTCAGCCGGAGCAGCCGTGACTTTCACGCACCGCTGGCGGGAAATAAACTGTCTCTTTTTAAAGCCGTTTAGTGTCACGACTCGGGACCGTCCGCCTCAATTAACCCCATCGGCTCGTGAGCGGCCGCTAACGACGCACCGCCCCTCCCCCATCAGCTGTTCCTTATTTTTTTTTATCATCATGAACAATGAAGGGGTTCAACTGTGTTGGAATGCGTCCATCAGGTTGTCCAGGTGAGAGTTACAGTTTGTTTAATCCAGGCCTTTTACACTCACACACACTCTCTTTAGGAGGTCACTTCGTTCCACTTTAGCATCATTGAAACGTCGATTGTTTCTCCCTCTTACGGCTGTTCGGGGAGAAGTTGTGGCCTTTAAGCTGAAGTGTAGTTTCCCCCCTTTTGTGGTCGGTCCTCTGTTGTCATGGCAGCAAACCAGCCAACTGGCGGTTGTTAATGGACTTTGGCCGGTGGAGGGAAGCCTGGCGGCGATGGCGGCGCGTGTGTTTTTTTTTTTTTTAACAAGCCTTGTTTACGCCGACTGAGCCGGCCGCTAGCGGAGCTTTTCTTTTGGAGTAATGAAGCTCCAGATAATGAAGCGTCTAATCATCCCAAAGGGGGAGCGTAGCGTGTTCAGAGGGTTAGCGGTTGCTATTTAAAGATGGTAGTACGTCTATCCGAGCAGTCACGCTCTCATCTTCCTGTTTGTTGTCGTCGTGGGGCAATAAAAATGCTCCCAATTTCTCATTTTGGATTTAGCGCCGATAAAGATTTGGGCCCGTCCTCTCGCCGCTAATCTGTTTCTCCTGAAGGACCGGTGGGAGAAACCTCTGAGAGCGTTTCACACCTCGACATCACATGAGAGGCGCTCGCTAGTCATGATGTGAGTCACTGCAGCGCCACAGACACACACTCTTGGTGTGAACAAAGTGATGTGAACGGCTCGTAAAATGATGCTGCAGTTAAACCCCGGCTGTTCAGCGGTGGCTGGCGTCCATTCAGGCAGAACTCTTTGAGTAATTGCCTGTTAATTGTAATGATATTTGCGTCGGATGATGGTTGATGTGTATCAATCTGCCGCTGCGGCGATGAAGACCACACGGCCCTCCTCCTCCTCCTCCTCCACGACCCATCTCCAGTTGAGCCATCCCTGCCCAGCAGCTCACGTCTCTGCGTAGCCGGAATAAAAGCTAGAAACACTTGTTCGTGTCGAGCACCCGGCCTGACCTTCAGCCCCCCGGAGCTTTGGAGCTTTGCAGGAAGTGAGCTAAACGGCGGCGCTACATAGCGAGAGCTTCTTCGGCCTTTTGACCTCGACAGAAGGCAGCGACTGCCCCGGCGACGCACGTTCACTGTCTCTCTCGTGGGTCTCTTTTTAGAAGTGAAATGTTTCGCTGCCAGGAAACGTTTGACATGTTTTTGAACCGTCATCCGCTGCACGCTGAACTCTTTATCCCACTCGCAGCGCTGATCTGATGACAGGCTGTGCAGGACACGGGTAGCGGATGTGCACATGGTTGAGTTTATGCTACGTTAGCCGGCTGCATACCTGCGTTTCCTCACGTGACCAAATGTAATCCATCCAGGAAGTTTGTTTAAAAAGCCCTGTGAAGGATTCGGTGGAAACTCCTGGGATACTTTAGTTTTTCATACTAGAACGGGATCTCTGAAAGCTGCTGATGACTTGCAGTCTGCCAGCCGGAGTCAGAACGAGCATTTGTCTGCCGCCCCGCCCTCGGTCAGGCGGTTTTCTACCAACCTGCATGCTATTCTGAACGGGAACCGCGGCCACAGCTTTAAAGCTCAGCAGTTCGTCGCAGCTAAAACCACCTCGGGTCCGTTTGTCCGGTCCGTGTGGTTCTTTTCGGCCCGTTTGGGCCTTTTTCAGATGTGTTCCCTTCCAATCGGACTCTGGTGTGTTTCTGTTTGTGGCGTGAAAGCAGAGAAAAGCAACCCCCAGGATTTTAAAGCACTCATTTCAAAGCTTACCACGAAAGAAATCCATCTGCCGATCGAGAACTCTGTTCAGGAAAACTCGTAATCATCATCTCGTCTGGCGTGTTTTCCCCTGATTAACAGGTCAAAGGCTGTTTTTAAAAAGTGCTGCGCTTGTATCCGACTTTGTCAGTTCATTAAGTCCATTAAGAAGATCCCGCAGCAATAATAAGCCTTTTGAATGTGCGCAGGACGCCTTCGTAAGCGCGTCTGAGCATCAGGGAGCGAGGGGGCTTCCCCACCGCCCGTCTCCAGCTGCTCGTCATCATTCAAAAGCAACATGCAGTCTCTTACTGCTGATAATGCTTACAATGACTTATTTCTTAATAAACACACATTGGACGCGTTCAGGTGCTGCGTAAGCTTCTTGTCTGTCACCAGGAATTGGGTTACGCTCGCATGACAAAGTGATGCGTTCTGCTGGAGTACTCTGGCCGCCTTGCAGTGGGTCTCTGGGTTAGTTCAGAGGAGACTGAGCTCCCATAATGCCTCACTGCTCTGTGTCAAACTGAGGCTTGTGGCTCTCCTGCGAAGACATACCATACTGTGCAATATTTAACACCATTTTAACAGTAATGCTGAGTTTATACAGTCACCTGTTGGCTTGGATGCAATCAATAGGAAGTAAGAAGCTAATGTTTAGCCTCGTGTTCCCAACCGCCTTCTTTAAGAACACCCAACAGGGTTGTTTTTCCCATGTAAATTATACTTTAAAATCTCTTAAGCTTGTGTTAATCACAGGCTTTACTTTGGGCTTCTAACAAAACCCCTTCGTGGACTGAGAGTCGAGGGAAGTGCGGTGCTGACTGCTTTCAGGACTCTCTCCTGCAGCTGTCTGAGGTTCTGCATGTCCGTCTGGTACTCATCATCGCTGCAGCTGGACCCATGAAGCCATGAAGCTCCACTCTTTCCCTGTAACGTCACATGACACAAACCAGAAATGTCCAAATAAAAAAGAAAAGTCCTGCAGGGAGTCACTGCGAACTAAATGTCAATCGAACAAAAATAAACTACAATTTAAAAAAAAGACGTTTTAGACACTTTCCACAATATTTTCTTTTGAAAAACTGAAAATATAATGTATACATTTTAGTGTCTTTTCTCTTTTCCATCCTGTCCTCTTCATCACACACGAGTAGTTTACTGTCATGCACTAAAAAAACACACACATACACAAACATTCAAGAGGCTCAATGTGATTACAGGACATTAAAGAATACAAATAGTGCTGCTTATTTCCTGCTCTTTGTGCTGCATTGATCCCAGCCCTGATAGGCCGGCAGCAGGGTGTAGCTGGGCGCTAACCCGGCGGGGACGCCCCTGTCTCCAGCGATTGTTGCTGTGGTTGGAGGGGCGTCTAATGCAATCTAAACGGAGCGGGGCAGCCCCTCCCCGGCTGCACAGCGGAGATAGGCCCAGTTTAGACTAGCAGGCAGGAAGAAGGAGAAGAAAGAAAAAAAGCTGACTGTCTGGATCCGTCTGTTTCAAGTGAAGCCCAAGGGATTGCCCCTGAAGTGTGTGTGAGAGACTGTGTGTGTTTGTGCGATGATGGATGAATTACAGCGCCTCCCGGGAGAGAGCGCTTCGCCGTCTCAGAGTGTGTACGGGATCAACCCGCAAAAAACGCGCTACACAAGTCGGCGAATATGTAACGCTTACCGCGATCGATTTGAACGAATACTCACGAGGACGGCGGCGACGCAGAGGAGCCGTTATCCTTCGCTTTGCTTCTGGAGCCGTTTCAAACCACATTGTTGCCCCACTCCCCCAGTATTGAAACCACGTTTCCCCGCATATCTTCTAACTCGTTGATTCAGTTTTCTGGTGCAGAAACTCTCCCGTTGGCTCTCGGTGAAACCTTGAATGAACGCTGCAGGCGTGGATTTATTTTTGCAGTTATTTACTCATAACAACTTCCGCGAAGGTCACAATGAAAGTAAAGGTTGATTTGAATAATATAGTAATCGCCAATATGTCGTCTTTGTAGCCATTTCTCTGAGAAATCCCTAATCATTATATGCGTTACTTTTAATTGGTCGACATTATCCGAATAACAGCGCGAATAAAACAAGCTAGCGCTTCGCTAATTGTGTTGCGTGAATCAACCCAAGCGTCGCTCAGAAGCCAGTGTACCCGTAGGACCGCTTATCATCATCATCATCATCCGCCAGGAGGACCATAAGATCGACCATGGTTGTGAATGAGTGTGCTTCTCTCTGTCCGTCCGCGACTAATCTAAGCTACCGGAGCTAGCAACTACGACGCCGCCACTCGCCCGCTGCTACGCGGGTTAGACGACTTGGTAATTTACAGTGTGTGTGTGTGTGTGTGTGTGTCTACTTGGCTACAATGCCCTGCATACTTCGCCATCTGTTTGTCCGAGGTCTCAAAGTGCAGGAAGCATGAACTCAATTTAAAATGTACGACTACATCCTCATTTTTCATTGAGTACTGGTAGTATTCGGCTTTGTGTGTGTGTGTGTGTGTGTGTGTGTGTGTGTGTGTTTGGGAACATTCAGTACTTCTGTTCCCATTCTGACGTCTGGTTATTTTTAGCCGTGTTCTCTCAGGAGCCTTTGGCTGAGTTCACTGCTTGTTTTCATTCCCATAGTCTACCTGTGTGCCTGTCTCTGTCTGCGTCACTCTCCTCCTCCGCCTCTTTTCATTTTATTTATTTATTTATTCTTCCTGACAGAAACCGATAGACGTTCCCTCGAGACATTTGTGCAGAGATGTACGCGCAGAGATTTCCATCCTATTCATTTGACAAGATCTTCCGAATCCCCCCGTTGAAAACATGGCAGCTGGAGACGAGAGAGTTAGTCTGTCCTCAAATCTCTCTCTCTCTCCCTCTCTCCTTCTCTCCCTCTATATATATATATCTCTCTGTGTGAGAGAGACGTATGAGAATTGCTCTTATTTAAGACCTCAAGGGGAGAATTAAAGCTCGAGTCCATTAGCCGACCAACTTCTTGTGACATTTAATCGTTGCCGCCTCTCCCCGATCGCTAATTTTGTCTTTCACCACGGCTGAAAACACAATCTCTCAGTTGTCGTTTGATGTATTTTGGTTTCTGATATCAAACGACTGCAGGAGAATGAAATAATCATCTGTTTTTTTTGGCTTGTTGAGCTGTGCGGCTGCCCTACTGTCAGTTTTGTTCTCTGGAAGTTGAACATATTGGCAGCGAGGTGCGAAGAGGACTACAAAACAAGAATTATCTTATTCATAACCCCTTACAAAAAAAGCACCATTATTCAGGATTTACCGTGATTGTAGAAGCCGTAAAAGAAAAGATGCCTTTTTCAAATGCAGCAGGCTTACAGTTCTTCATAGCTCTCTGTCCCTCCCTCTCCACCTCCTATCAGAAAGATTTGAGAGGGGGAGAAAGAGGGAGGGAGGGGGAATCCTCTTTAGAGGCGAACCCGGTCTGCGGTCCCGAACACGGAAACAGACAGAGAAGGAGATTACTGGTACACGCCAGACAAGGTGCTGATACTGCGGGGCGTTAATCTTTAACAGATTGGGGCTGCGCTCCCAGCGTCTGGCTTTTCATCTGTGTGGTGTCTCTGCTGGCAGAGCGTCCTCCCGACGCTCAAGGCTCTGAAGTGAAGGTCAGTCGCCTCGCCGGCGGCCACGCGTTCCTCGCCGAGCGACGCTATTAAACCTCCGCGAGCCTCGATTCGATAGGCGGCGAGCGGGTTTGGAGACGCCGTCCTGCAACGTTCAAGCCCTCGCTCTCGTTGGCGAGCGTCCATCCATCGAATCCTTACGAGAGGCCCGTTGACCCCTGACCTCCGTGGAGATGATATCAGCAAAGAACTGAATTGTTTTTTTTTTAGTTCAGTGGAAGAGCTGCGGTCGTGTCGGGATCCTGCAAAGTGCTTTTCAGCTCTGGGAAGGTTGAGTAATAGAACGAAAGAAAGTAAATCAAATGAAATCTGTCCGGTGGCAGTACACCAAATATATGACCTCATATTTCCTGATATAAGCTGTAGAGTTGTTGGACCTGTAGCTAACGGAACCTGTAGCTAACGGGGCCTGTAGCTAACGGAACCTGTAGCTAACGGGGCCCACAGCTGCAGGGCTAACGGGGCCAATAGCTGCAGGGCTAACAGGGCCTACATCTAACGGGGCCTATATCTGCAGGGTTAATGGGACCTGAAGCTAACGGGGCCAATAGCTAAAGGGGACTTTAGCTAACAGACGTTCCCAGTCTGCATAGGCTCTCCACAAATATTCAAATTCAGCCAAGTGTAAAAATATCCTTTTCTAAAACAAACAATAAGCCAGAAATATGTTTTTACTGCTCCAGATGTGGTATTCATTTGCCTAGTTTGATGACTGTGTGAAGTGTGCTCGTCTGAGACTCACTGCAGTGGTATTCTGCGCGGCCGTTAGTGGTGAAATCACCGTTTCTTTTGGGGCAATGCGGTGGTGCAATGGAGAAAGCAACGGGCCGCGTTGGGGCAGCAGGAAGGCCACGAGCTCCAGCGATTGCATCGACAGCGTCCCTTCAAAGTGTGTCGACAGAACTGTGTCAACATACCGTCTTCCCTCCCCGTGAAGAACACGTCTCATTTCAACGCATGAAGTCTTTGAGATTGGACCAGATTATGTCCTTTGGCACAGACCCGTCTCTTTTAGGAATTCCAGCTATGTGAGCCTGAACTTCCTTTGGTGGTCTCTGGAGAGGCCCAAACACAAAGCAAAGCACTGATGCCCCGTCAGGCCCAGACTGTTTTTTTGTGTTTTAAAGATGCCGAGATAGGATTGAGACGCTGATCGCAGGTCTGGTCACAAGGGTTAATCCACCTCAGCCTAAATCCCCCTCTAGGCCCCCCCTAAAGAAGGCCTGTGGAATGGTCCAGATCCCACTTTTCCAAAATCCCGGCGTTGAGACTGAATGTGAAGTTCACCGCAACGTCTGAGTTTATACTTTTTTTGTTACCGATGCCAGCTTTTCAAAAAGGTGTATTAACGCCAGGCCGGTTTCTAGGCTTTTCTTAGGCTTTCTGCTTTGAGAGGGGATTTATTTTGGCACGCAGCGCTTGCCATACGATACCTGGTTTTCCTGGGAAAAAGTCCATCCAGACGTGTGTCTTTTCAAAATAAACTTCCATCTTTACAGGAAACAACCCAGTTAGAGTTTTGGCCACCGGCCCGTCTGGGTTTTTTAGCGGCTTTGCCACTTCCTGCTGTCATGAGCACATATGAGTGTAATGAGTGGGTGTGTCTACGTATTCATTGTCGTAAGTGTAGCTGCGAATCTATGAATTAATATGCAGATTGTGACGAATAATAAGGGTTACCTGATGATATTTTGAACAAGCGTGCAACATTAAAACGGGTCATTCTAGTTTATTTTGTTTCTGGGCTGCAGCATGCAGTTTTTTTTCATGGTGAATAAGCTCTAAATACATTTCGTGACTGGGTTTAGCAGAGCGTTTAGCAGCTCCAGAGACCGATAATCTCCTCGGATGTCGAGAGAGCGACTATCAGACCCACATCTGAGAGGAACACGCCTCTGCTGCGTGGCAACCCATCGCTAACAAGTCATCTGCATTTAAAAGTTCATCATATTGTCGCTGTTAACAGCTTTTTCCCCACGCGGACTCCAAACGGCCATGATGTCAGATATTTAAGGTTTGAATTTAATCAAGTTTCTCAATTGACCGGGAGTCTCGTTGATCAATTAATGAATGAAATGAAACATTTCAAATGAGAAAAAGATGCTTCTATCAAACAATGGATGTGCTTTTCACAATGCAATCCAATTAGTTTCACACATGGTGCAGCTCTTTTCTATTAAAACCTCTTTAATCAGCAGATAATCAGCCGTTCTGATTAGTTTTGTTGCTTTTTGTTAATACTTTTCTTCCACTATGTTTGTTTTGATGCACCCTAGATGACGATTTCAAGGTGAAGTCCTTGTATGTGGAAACCTTTCTAACCTAACCGGCGCATTATTCTGCAAATAGCTGAATCTTTGTAGTTCTGCACCAGATGCAACTTATTTTTGTGGACATAAATTCTACGAGAACAAACATTAAACTACAAATAGAAGTTTAATTAATCCCGATCGCGCCTAATCCAACTGTAGACTCCGTCTGATTGGCTGCACAATGAATATTTAAAGGCGGTGATATTTCTCAGGGACATAAATCAGTTTAGAGGCTGTGAAAACTCATTTTTGTGGATTTTGTCCTGATCTTTGTGGATTCTTTAGTGCTTTTCGGCACCTTTTTTTTTATCATCATCCAGCACGACGGTTGTTCCCATGTGGAGGAAATGTATGAAGCAAAAGAGGAAGGACGTGTGTTTGTGTGTGTGGACACGAGGGATTTAAAGGTGGAGGAAGAGACCAGAGCAGGGCAGGTAGCCAGCTGACAGATGTGATCTTCCTCCTCGTCTTCCTCCTCTGCTTGATCTGACCACCTGCTTTCTCTCTCAAGCCCACTACTCACACAGGAACGAGCAGTTTGACACTACACACCCACACACACACACACACTACACACACACTACTGATCGACTGCTCTGGTTTATTGCATCACACGCTCACTCACTCACACAATCACTCAATCACACACTTTCTCACACTCTCACTGTCTCACCCCCCCACCCCCTCCATCCTGCTCTCCCCTCCTCTCATTGGTTCCCTCAGTACCAGGAAGTCTTTGCTCTCTTGTGGTTCAGAGGTCAACAGATGAGCAGCAACAAAGCAGCTCAGATCAGAAGAACAGAGGAGCTCCTGTTGGGAGTGACATCACATTTACTCAGCAGCCATTCCTACCCACAAGCGTGTGTGTGTGTGTGTGTGTGTGTGTGTGTGTGTGTGTGTGTGTGTGTGTGTGTGTGTGTGTGTGTGTGTGTGTGTGTGTGTGTGTGTGTGTGTGTGTGTGTGAGTGTCAGTGTGTGTGAGTGTCAGTGTGTGTGAGTGTCAGTGTGTGTGTCACGATGCTAATTTCTTGTACCAGGCGACAACAATGGACTCAGATTAACGGATGAGGACAAAGTTGTGTCAGAGAGAGAAAAGGACGACGGATGAAATGTAATTCATTAATTTCTAGATGAATCAATCATGTTGTCTGTAATGTGTCATAAAATAGTGCAAAGGGCCCAAAACCATGTGGCGGATGTAGAAATGCACCAAATGTGAGACGCTGAATCAAGGGGATGGATATCAATAAATCACGCTGCTGTCAAAATTCTGCTTTTTTTATTTAAATTAATTGACATCTTGGCATGAAAACTGGAAGCGCTTTTTACATTTTTATTAAATTTTTTAGAAAACGGAATGAGATAAAAACCTTTTTAATCAGCAGCGCTAAAATAAGAGAATCATCTCGCTCGCGGCAAGAAAAGTAAAAAGTGTTTTTCCTTCATATGAGCTCTGCTGCTAACCATAAACACATTATATTTAAGAACATATGAAATGTGGGGATCATAATCCAGAATGTATGAGCTTTAAAACATAAAAAAAAGAAAGTAAATGATATGCAACGTAGTAATTGCACCTAATAAATAGTATTTTTGGGAGAGTTTATTCACCTGATGTTGTGTTCACAACCACCACACAGCTGATTGTTTCCTTGTTGAGGACCAATTACGTCCTCTCAGCTCCTTGATCGATGAGGACTGGACCTCGTGTGTTCCCCGGTCAGAATAACGTGTCGGGGGTTGTTTTTGTTAACTTGAGAGGGAGAACAGACGCACACTTCCCTCCGACGGGTTTCTGCTGCGATGAAGCGAGACGAGGCCGAGTGGATTCCTGCAAATTGACCCGATGAAGAGGCGCTCATGTCTCTCATGTCTCGTTATCTTTTTTTCTTCTTTCTTTCCCTCTAGTCTTACTCGTCCGGTGGTTTTCTCTCTTTCTCCCCCCTCATTTCGCTCCCCCCCCTTCTTTTGTGTGTGTGTGTGTGTGTGTTTGTGTCATATGTTTGCCTTCGTCGCCTCGCCTTCCTCGTTTTTTCTCCCCCTGGTCTGGGATCAGTGGCATCTAATGCTTTCCACTCTGCCTGATTAAGTCAGCACATGTACCCTCTTTACATTCTCTCACACACACACACACTCGCACACACACACACACACTTGCACAACACCGTCCCCACAGACCTAATCAGTCCTCCTCTTCGTTCGTTCTCTCGCTCCACTTCTCCAGACCTAATGAAAAAACATGAGCTTTGTTTTTTTAAAAAGCCGGCTGGATGGACGGCCGAGGTCGCCGCAGAAATAAAAAGGGACCAGTTGAAAGCGAAGCCGCCGGTCGCTCTGAAAGTCTGTTTCCAGGTGGTTAGCGGTGGGGAGGATCAGATAGTTAGCTAGTCAGCTAATTAGCTGTCCCGCTAACCTTAACGGAGCTTGCATGGAGTTACGTTGTGATGCGTTCAAGTTCTATTTTTTCGTCAATTTGAACACTATCGTGATGTGTTCAAATGCACACAAAAAAGGCCATAAATTTGATATTATAGAAGAAATTATGACCTCACGCGCTACATATTTAATCAAGCATTTAGTCTTATTTGAGGTGTGTGTGTGTGTGTGTGTGTGTGTGTGTGTGTGTGTGTGTGTGTGTGTGTGTGTGTGTGTGTGTGTGGAGGATATTGGCGTTGGGGCTTTTCTCTTGGCGGAAGACGTCCGGAGCGTTTACTGAAAAGACTCGTTCAACATCCTGATGCGTTCATGTTCACACGGCTGGATCGTCTCCACGAAGCCGTGAAATCCTTCCAGTCTGTCGTTCACGCCGCTAAACGCCGCTCAGCGGACGCATTGTGCTGTAATGCTCTTTGTGCATGACACTCATTTGTATTGAATACGTGTGTGTGTGTGTGTGTGTGTGTGTGTGTGTGTGTGTGTGAGTGTGTGTGAGACACTGTAGAAGTCCGCTGTGTGTGTTCTTACTCTGTGTGAGCAAGCGCTCGGGGGAGTCGACGCCTGCGGCGGGTTGAGAGACGTTGTTATTATTGAATGAACGCTCGTGTACGCGCGCCCCTGATGATGATGATGATGATGTTGATGATGATGAAGATTCCAGTAGTCTGATAAGAGGCCTGTTTCTCGAGCCGGTGGCTCACGATGTCCCGTGGTGAGGAACAAAGGATGGGAGTGGAGGTGGGGAAGTAAAGGCGGAGGAATGAAAGGGGGCGGAGGAGAGCGCCGTGGGGAATGAAACAACAACAACAACAACAACCGAGATGTGGTGTGAAGGATCAATTCTAGCCGCGTGTGTCCGTATTGATGCTTCAGAGTGGTGTGTGTGTGTGTGTGTGTGTGTGTCACATGTTGTGCACCAAGACGCTGAATCTTTCTAATAAGCCGGAAGAGCTGAACAGGAATCAGTTCAGATCGATCACCTCAAGATGAACGAGAGCGAGGAGGCGGAGCCAAGCCGTTAGCTTCCTGGTCAGATCGCATCGAGCGAGCTCTCGAGTAAATAAAAATGCATCGATAACATCTCGGGACTCAAACGTCAGTAAATGTGAGGTTTTGTGAACATGGAAATGGAAAAAAGTTTGTATATATTGTACATATATATATACATATAAATGTATATTTTGGTCACTTACACGACATACTAATACTTTAATATACTTTAAACAGGTGCGATATTATCTTTCAGCAGATAATAATATAGAGTAGTAGTTGCCAGAAAGCACTGATGGAAGTTAAAATATATATATTTAAAAAATGTCAGGTCCATTTTGTGATATTTTGTTATATAATATACATTTTGTCAAACGTAGCAGTCATTCAGTTGTCCAAAACGCCTTCACATTTAGTTTTATTATCCTGTACGTCAAAAGAAAACCAGAATCTTCTCACAAACAGACACCTGAACCTGCGCTGACACATTTTCATTTTTTTTAAGAACAAGAAAAGCGAGAGTGCGACTCAGCCGAGGAGCAAAGGAGGTTAGGAAAGGTTCAGCAGCACCTGTCCGTCACACTTTAGGAATTCAGCAGAAGTGCGTCACGTTCCTGCGCCCTTGATCAGCGTTATCAAACCTTTTTATTTGTATATTTCATCTTGTCCTGTTACCGCTGTTGTCTGAGCGTCTTTTATAGTTTGTTACATATATTTAGATGTATTTTTTTTATTCCTCCCAGATCTGATCCACTGCACCAACGAGATGAACGTGAGCATTCCCCAGCTGGCGGACACGCTGTTTGAGCGCACGGCCAACTCCAGCTGGGTGGTGGTGTTCAAGTCCCTGATCACCACCCACCACCTCATGATGTACGGCAACGAGGTAAGAGCACATTTCATTTACATCGTAAGAGCGTGAAATGAAATGCGGGTCGTGAGGGTTACCTACGCAACACAAGCCGCGGGGGTGCATAAGCCGCTGATGCTACTGATGCTACTGCCGCTGCCCGAGTCGGGTGTCTGGTCTGGTCCCGCTACCTTTTGGTGGTTGTCGGGGAGCTAGCTGCCGTAGCTAGCTCTGACGAGAGCTCAAGTAAACGTCTGTGTTGTCAGTGTTAGCTGCCGCAGATAGCTGCAGCAGCTCCCTGCTTGCTAGCTAGCGCTGGCTGGCTGCTGCAGCTAGCACTAGCTAGCTGCTGCTGCTGCTGCTCACGAAGGGGATTTGAGAATATTTCACGTGAATATGTACCGCATGTATCTGCAGCTGCCGCTAAATTTAGAATCGGGAAAATCCACAAATTAGCGACACCGATACTTAAGCCGCACGGGTCAACGTTGAGAAGAAAAAGACTAAAGTAGCGGCTTATAACTTTAATTTTATGGTAGTCAGGTCTATACCAGTCATAAATATCAACGTACATGCTCATTTGGATCATTTAGGACCAACAGGAGTTGGGGGAGTTGGACACAAACGACGTGTGCAGCCACTGAGAACGTACACATTGGACGCCCGGAGTGAATAATAGAAATATCCGTGGAGTGCTCAGAAAATTAATTAGCTCAGTGTGAGCTGGAAGCGAGATGAGGGACGCGGATAAAAGCAAATGAATAATCAAATGAATAAACTTTATTAAAAAAAGAAGAAGAAAAAACCCCACAGTTGAAAGCTGGAAGAATAACACAGTCCCTCCACGGATTCACATACTTTCAGACACAATAATTGGGAATTAAAAATCAACCAATCCCCGCTATGTTTGGGAGAACTTTGAGTTTGTTTTGTTCTTTCTTTCTTTTGTGCTGTTTTTGCACGAAGAGGCCGGATCAAACCCCAAGTCAATAACACGTCTCAATTCATATGCAACAGTGCAGCTTTTGAAAGGGAGAGGAGAGATTAGTTCTACAGCGAGAGTTGTGGTTTTATTCATTTCTAACAAGATAGAAAATGGAGTGTTTTGTTCTTCAAATACACTGTTGTAGCTCACACATGCACTAATCCTCCAGCGGGCAGACTGTTAATAATTCAGAGTTCACTTTGATATTCAGATGGACTGCTGCCCTTTTGGAGCTCCCTACACTGGGGTGTTGTTTAATGTATATTTCATGAAAACAGGAGGCCAAAGTTGCTTTGTTGTGATACATTTCTATTGATCGCAAAATAAAGTGTGTGATCCATAGATAATGTGCTGTCACATACCTACTTTTATGTATTTCCACGTCACTTTTTTGGTCCCTTTTGTTCTCTATTCAATGCCACATTTCTGTTTAAAGCTGTTTTTTTTGCCATTTCTTGTTGAGAAATACTTCAACATTGCGTAACTATTGACGCTTAGCTTAGCAAAAGGTGTCGCTTTTATTTCTGTTTTTGTGCAAAGGTTTTTTTTTACTGCCTTTGCGTAGAGCCAGATTAGTCGTTTTCCCGTCTTTGCGTTAAGCTATCCTATGCTAACTTGCTTCATATTCAGCCTTTTTTCAGTTTGTGCGAAGCATTTTTGGTCGAAAAAAATCTGTAATATACATCTCTTAAATATTCACTAAAGAACTATTTTAAAGGATTTTGAAATATATATATATATATATATATATATATATATATATATATATATATATATATATATATATATATAAACTGCTCTAACCTACTAACTGTTGCTGAAAAATAAGTGTATTTCCCAAAGTGTCCAACTATTCCTTTAAAAAAGAGACTCCTATTCTGCAGACTGTATCCATATTTGATAAACGTCTTTGTAGAACTAAGCTTTTCTGGCCCCCTGTAACCAAAAGGGGGTAATTACGCTGTAATGTGCACGCTATACATATTTAATACTCACATCTTAATGCGCCGTACACCTCGTTGTGCACACGCAGACACACCCTGCACCACATTCCTTTCAGTTTCCAGCCAAACGGGGAAGCGCTGCTTCCTTGTTTAGTGAAGTTACGCAACGCTTCCTTCTGTGGGTCCCGTGTTTATTACATCAATCTAAACTTCCTCTGAAAAGGGGAAGAAGGGAGGTGGGGGTGGGGGGTTAGATCTTTGTGTGTCGCTGCACGAAACCAGTTTCTGAACTCCCAGCAGCCTCGCTGGTTCCCGCCACCGCTGTAAAGGATCTCTCGGGGTCGGCGGCCTCGACGCGAAGCCGAGACCTCGCGCGTTCTCTTTGGCGAGCGGCCGCTAAAATGTTTGCTTAAGATGTGGAAATACCCGCCGCAACGTTTCTTCCAAAATCATAAGTAGGTCACTGCAGAGCAGCAGGAAGTGGTTGAGAGGTATTCCCAAGCTGTCGGCTGATTTATCTCTGAGCTGTCACTTTCATATTGAACCTTTTTGATGTTCACGTCTCAGCACAAACAGTGCGACGCCGTGCTAATCCCTGATGTCTGCACAACACTGTGGCGTCACTCCATTAATCTGATGCTGGTCAACAATAACTAAGTTAAGAGACAGAGGGGACTTCTTTTGAGAATATTAATACAGCTTTATGTTTTCATGTAGTATCGTCTCCAATCCATTGCGAAGCGATATTTGAATAATAAAAAGCATCATTTGGTTGTAGTTCATCTATTTAATCTCCTTCAAACTACTAGATTCATTCAAGCTTCTCACCAAAACCTATATTTTAGGAGATTATATTTGCACACGGTACAATGTCAATGTAATTGACCTTCGTCCACTCTTTCTTATTTTACCAAACAGAGGCTGAACGCACCTTAATGTGGACGCGAGCCGTTAGCGGTGCCGCTAACGTCACTAGCGCGAGAGCTTCTAACGCTACTAGAGCTTCTAAAAGTTACTGGCGCTGCTAACGTTACTAGCTCCTCTAACGTTACTGGCCCTGCTAACATTACTAGCGCCTCTTTAGTTACTAGGGCTGCTAACCTTACTAGCTCCTCTAATGTTGCTCGCGCTCCTGCTGATTTCAACACCCATTTGTTGCTCAGTGAAACATTATCGTGGCTTCACACTGCGTCGTGATCCACAGTTCACGGATCCCAGATCATCTGCGTTCTGTTCCACCACCACCACCATACCTGCAGCACATCACACTGCTGTAGCCCCGCAGGGCGAGGCGCCCAGCTGCAGCCGAACAGACAGAGAGAGAGAGAGTGTGTGTGTGTGTGTGCGTGTGTGTGCGCTCATCAGGCTGCATTCATCAGGCCTGTCAGGCAGCGGTGCTGACGGAGGCTCGGTGGCCAGGTGGCCCCCGCTCCCTCGTGGCCGAGCCGTCCGTTCCCGTCAGCGCCGGGAGGAATCTGGCCGTAAAATTAGAACGCACAGCCCGACAGCATCGGGGTCAACAGACTGTTCGTTCCTCTCCAGATCAACACTCGGCTCGGCCTCGTCCGACAGCGAAGACCGTTCACAGGGAAGAAAAGACGTGTAGAAGGTTGAGAAGGAATAAAAGAGGAAGTGGGAGGAGGAACGAATAGGAAGCATAGATGTGAAGGAGTTGCAGAAGTTAAGGATGAGGTCATCCATCCATCCTGAGGAGAGAGAAATCAAAATGTATAACATATTATTTACTAACACAGAAAGTATTCAAGAAAAAGACGACAAAACGACGACGCAGCATGTTAGACGAGAAGGACTCAAAGAAAGACGAGTCACCGAAGGAAATGAAGCGAGTGAACGGCGTCTGTATGCAGACGACGACAGCTTGTGATCAAAAGCCGAATGGGAGTCCACAGATTATAATATCTCATATTTACGTTGAGTAAATTCGTCTCAGTCGTCGTCTGGATGTCAGAAGCTCATTTCACTGTAATGTATTCAAACCCAGCGAGACGCCGCTCCGCTCAGAGCAAACAGGCCGAGACTTAAGTTTCAATATCTCGACAGGCTTGGGCGGGTGATTAGAGGAATAGTTCTGTGTGTGTGTGTGTGTGTGACGGGACTGTATTGATACGCATTCAATTCTTCACCTCCCAGTTTTCTCTTCTCCTCCTCCTTTCTGCCAAGAAGCAGTCCTGGCTCCCTCCCCCGGCGGCACTCTGAATCTTTTGAGCGATCGGGGAGTCGGTCGATATCTTTGTGATCACGACTTCACTTTTTTTTCGGGGCGCTGGCGCGACGCCACGTCTCCACGTCTCCAAAGAAAACCACCGAACCTCGACTGATGAACAAATGCGTATGAAGTTTCCCATTTGGCAGCGATGTGGCGAGCGCTTTTTATCCCGCCTCGCTCGTGTGTGTGTGTGTGTGTGTGTGTGTGTGTGTGTGTGTGTGTGTCTGTGTGTCGTCGGCCGATACGCACCAGAAACAATCCTACAAGTTATTAGGGGCCCTTTTCGTGGGGGTTCTTGTCGTCAGTTTGTTGGTTCTGGAGAAAAGAACCGGCCGAGCGCTCCTCCCGAATAGACGTTCTTTGAAAGTTTTTTTGAAGAACTCTTTATTGCTTTTGCCGCTCGACCGCAGCAGAAACCCAAACACCCGCGACCGAACGACTGCTGTTTATTTTTTATGATGAATGGTCTTTTTATTCTTTTTAAACAGCCCTCATCGTTTTCCCTCCGTGACTCCGAGGAATGTCACAGCTCAAAGATTGTCCAGAGGTACGATATCTCACAACGCTGCGAGAAAACACCCCCTTTTTTTTTGTTGGGGATTTTGTTTTCAAGGACGTCAAGACCTCAGAAATACCACCAATCATGCTTTAGTCTTCAGGACGAGATGTAGAAGTGTCAGCGGGGAGGAAATTACAGCCTGATTGATTGCACCGAAGTGCATCGGGAGTCAGGACGGAGAGCTGTGACTCTGTACATGAACACCGCATGCAGGCGTAGGATGGAGCGCTTTGAAGGAGGGATGGAAAGGTGGTAGGAAGGAGAGAGGAGACACAGTGTGAGAGTCATTAAGGACACGAGAGGAGACGGGGACGGTCTGCCGAGGACAGCGGTGAAAGTGCTGATGGTGGCAGGACACTGTGTGTGTGTGTGTGTGTGTGTGTGTGTGTGTGTGAGTGTGTGAGAGAGAGAGAGAGAAAGTGAAGGAGGGAGGGTACAGTAAGGTGTGTACGTGAGATGATGTGTATGTGTTTTTTAATTTACAGCAGTGTAACACACACACACACACACACACACACACAGTGACGTCAGCTAAAGCACTCTCATCTCTACGCTCCCTCTGCGAGAGCCAGGACGCAGACAGAAGCAAGAGATTTATGCAAAGATTCGGCTGTGTGAGATGTTATGGACGACAGATTTTGAACCTGGCGAAGGAAGGAAGGAAGCAAGCAAGCAAGGAAGGAAGGATGGATGGAAGACAGTTAGTGGGGGAGGAAAGGAAAAGATGAATAAAAAGGCAAACGGAGAAAAGAGTGTCGAGATCTGCTGACTCAAGCACTGAGTCAAAGGGAGCAGATACAGAGGATGTTATTTGTGTGTGTGAGAGGTCACGCTGACTCTAATAGGGGTCACTTGTGATAATCTGAGGGGTTGGAACACACACACACACACACACACACACACACACACACACACACACACATAGAGACAAACGCACACAGAGACACGCACACAGAGAGACACACACAAGGTCACCACACTCGTGCTTCCCGTCAGCTGCTTGTGGCGGACATAAAGATGATTAGTGTAAAGGCAGATTTCTGTGTGTGTGTGTGTGTGCGTGTGCGTGTGTGTGCGCCAGACGGATCCAAACAACCTATCACTAAAAAGTAGAAAGCCCCCGGGTGACACCCTCACCACATACTTCCTTATGCTGCTTCAGGCAGATAAACAAGTTTCCCCAACTCCAGTAAATTGGCTGCATCTGTGTGATCAATAGATGAAAGTGTGTGTGTTTATTTGTGTGTGTGTGTGTGTTTGTGGCCGTGCTGCCTGGCTCAGTAGACTCAGCCAACCAGAAACCTGCAGGGTAAAACTAGCGCACTGGAGATTCTCCCACTTCACTGATCTAGTTTTTTTTCTTCTTAAATCCAAACTCAGGTTATTGATTTTTATTTTTTTTAGTTTCTGCGAAATGTTATTGATCTGATTCGCACTTAAACCCCTCCTCCAGAGCAGCGATCGTCCAATCGCAGCTCAGCAACCTTCCCTCGGCCACACCAGTGAGAAGACGGGGATCCGACCACCATGGGCGACTCCTGTGGTTGTATAGAAGTCTATGTGCAGCTCCTAATGCTCCATGAAATGGAGGGAAAGCCCTCTCTCTCTCTCTCCAGCCTCGAGTAATACTTCGGCTATTTTCAGTTTTGCCGTCATGAGGTAATCTAGTTTTTCCCTCCTTACCGTCGGCTCAGCAGTAGCACACTTCTCCCTCGAGAGAAGTCTTCCTCCTTCCTTCCACGAGTCGCTCTTCGAGTGCCAAGTTTAATCAGTAGTCCTGTAATTAGCCCCTCCATACAATTGCTTTTTAAAACACTGTAATTAGCTGATTCTCTGCATTTGACCTCCAGTTAAAAGTGGTTTAGTACTCTGAAAGTAATTTATTTCCAGACTACAAAGACAACTAAATACAAAGAAATAAGTAGAGGCAAGAAGAGGCACAGCATAGACTTCTATACAACCAGATGGGTCCCCCCCCCGGTGGTCAGGAGAGAAAATGCAGCTTTAACACGTGAAGCATAGACTTCTATACAACCCGAGGAGTTGCCCCTGGTGGTCAGGAGAGAGAATGCAGCTTTAACACATGAAGCATAGACTTCTATACAACCAGAGGAGTTGCCCCTGGTGGTCAGGAGACTTTTAACACGACTAAATACATATAAATGATGACTAATAGAATAATGTAAAAAAGCACCAAAGTTTCTCCTCTTGTGCGTGTGTGTGTGTGTGTGTGTGTGTGTGTGTGTGTGCGTGTGCGTGTGCGTGTGTTTGCTCGTGGCTCTTTATCAGGTAGCCTTGTGACACGCCCACGTGTGCACAAGACGACGTTCACTCTTCAGGAATGTGCTGTGTGATCGGCCCGAGAGGTAAATATAGACCCGGTGGATTAGAACAAAGCAAACTGGGAGGATCCGGTTACTCCTCGGGTCTGGTTTTTGTTATGTTTACCAGGGTAAGTCACCGCGTCGCTCAACATGGACGCACATTAATAATATCAGAGCTTTATGTTCTGGCCACTCGTTTGATACACACACACACACACACACACACACACACTGCACCGGAGTCGCTGAATTTATGCAAAATTGACTCAATTCAAAAATGTTTTCATGTTTTTTTTAATCATTTCTACAAAATGTTGATCTTGAGCTTTAATGGTTGTAGCCATTAAGTTTAAAAAAAGTTTTGTCTTTTTAACTTTGTAACAAATATAAATACAGTTTCAGAACTTCAGAATAACCAAAATGACTCGTACTTTGCAACTATTTACCTCCTATGGCGTTATGGAACAGCGGTGCATGCACCACCTGACCTGCACGTCGTGTTCCTTTTAATAGTGTACATGTCAGGAGAAAAACTGCTCTAATACCCTGTGTGTGTGTGTGTGTGTGTGTGTGTGTGTGTTTGTGTGTGTGTGTGTATGTGTGTTTGTGCGTGCATTAGTGTTTTAAATGATGACTCATGTTGCTTTAGCAGCCTCATTGACCTCACACTCATCCACCAGCAAGACACAACTGCTCCCGTGAGAGCCGGAGCCCACACACTATCAGCCCTGTCACCTTGTAGGCGAAGACACACACACACACACGCATATATGCACGCACACACGAGCACAAAATGTTTAAACATAGACGTCTCTTTAATGCCGTCACTCTCAGTCACCCACTTAGCTTCTCTTTGTGGCTTTCACACTTAGATTGGATTCCGAGGCTAAATGGTTGATTGCGTAAGAGAGGAGGAGAAATACTTCGCAGGAGGAGGAGAAAGAGGAGGAGGAGGAGAAAGAAGGGTGGCAAAAGAGAAAAGATGAAGGGAGAGAATCCCAGGCGTGTGTGCGTGAACATGTGTGTGTCGGCCCGGTCCTTCCTCCTCTTGCGTAAGAGCCGCTCTCCATTCAACGCGGCTCCATCACGACTCATTCTCCGGGCGTGAGTCATCCCTCGCTGCGGTCGGTTCTGTGCAATGTTCTGCGCGTGTGAAGTGAAGTCGAGATTACCCGTCTGTATTCCCTGTGAACAGTAGTTCGGATACTTTTTTAAAATACACACTTTGAGCTCTTATTTCTCCTCCCCGCCGTGTTTTTTTCATTGGTGCCGAAAGGGAGGAGAGATGAAAAGGATCTGTGAGTCAGTGAGTTCAGCCTCCTCTGGGTGGAGTACGCACTCCTGCGTCGGCCTTGAGTTGCCATTCATTTCCTCCTTTAGCGAGACGAACGAGACGCCTTGGCATTATCGCGTCGCCATTTCTAGTAAATGGCAGTAGCTACGGCAACCGACGGCATCTAACTAGCCAATCAACTGGGATTAGGTTTGTTGCCATCGTGGCTTTTTTTGCAACCAAGTCAACAGAAGTGAGCATATTTGAAACGCACGGTGGTGACTCTGAGGCGCAGTATACGGCTCTGGGAGCGACCTGTCAATCACAGCAAGCCCCGCCCCTAAAGAGCCCCCCGCTCTATGGTCTGTTTGACTCTAAAAGACAATAAGAGATTGAACATAAACTCATGTTTACAATGTTTACTGAGAGAATACATCAATATAGACTTCTATACAACCGGAGGAGTCTCCCCTGGTGGTCAGGAGAGAGAATGCAGCTTCAACACATGAAGCATAGACTTCTATACAACCAGAGGAGTCTCCCCTGGTGGTCAGGAGAGAGAATGCAGCTTCAACACATGAAGCATAGACTTAGACACGTCATATTGGTCATATCATGGAACTTAACCCTATTTTAGTATTTCTGTCCTAATGTAATAAACACACGTCGCCCATTTTAAACGTTTTAGTTTTTGATTTAATCAGATCTTCATCCAGACACAATTTGTCTCACAAATGCAGCGATGCTCCGCAGAGCTCCAACCTTGGCGTCTCCTCAACATAACGTGACTCTGCGATGCAAAAGAAGCAAAGAAAGAAAGAAAAGAAAGAAAAGAAAGAAAAGAAACCCACTTCAGGTCAGCGCTGAGGCCGCGGTGTTCGGTTACTAGGGAAACCACCAACTTGTGTGCACTTTTGAGAGAAAGACGTGGAAGAAGAGAGAGAGAGAGAGGGAGAGAGAGGAGGTGGAGAGACAGCGGGTAAGAGAGGGAGTACGCTATGTATAGCTATGTCGAGGTTGAAAGAGGCCGTGAGTAGCCAGGATCTACATGCATCAATAAAACATGAGGTTGTTCTCCGATATGCTAACATGAATTATTTGACAAGCTGCTTCTCCGTCTCCCCCCTTCCTCCCCTATTCCTGTTCGCTCTCATCTCTATTATTACAACTATTCTCAAAATCTCAGTCCCCCCTCTCCCCCCCGTCAGATCGGCATCTCTTTTCTTTCCTCGGAGTCGTCTTCTCCGGATAATCTGGAGCTCGACGGGTTTCTGAGTCTCCCTCTGTGCCGAGTGCTTTCTGCCCCTTTATAGATTTCCTCCTTTTTAACTATACCCATGCGTTTTGTGTGGGTTCTCTCAGCCGCCGCCTTTGTATCCGAGTGAGGCAGCGACGCAGGCAGACGGGCTTTTGATGAGGAAGAGAGCAGTCGGCACACAAGATGAAGCAGAGAAAGAGCTTATGGAGTCTATGAGCTGCTCTTTTCTCTCTCTCTATCCGTGATCATCTCTAAGTTTCTCCGTCTTAGTCTGGGTTTATTGCTAAAGTCATCACGTAGTTCTCGATCTGTAAAGCTTCCTCTTTTTCACCCTCAAACTTGAACTCTTAGTCATCAAGGCGGCATCTCAACTGACCTCTTGCGCTGTCTGAGTGCCTTTTCATTGAAAGAATCAGGGGAGAAAAAATAGTTCAATGCTGTTCGATGAAGGGCAGGCACACGTGGCAGGCGATTGGACGAACCATCCGTCAATCAAACTCTCGCAGAGGCCGGTTGGTTTTCTGGCCTTCAACCGACCCCCGTCGGTTGTTGGAATGCAACATTCTGAACCTCGTCTTGGATGAAACGGTAAAGTCCTGCACTTGCTGCATGAACTTCTCGTCCTATCGGGTACTGCGACGCGGTGGGAGTGTCGATCAAAATGCCCATTTGTGTGACGCAGCGCCGCGAGTGGTTTCCCCCGTTCAAACCTGGCATTAACGCGCATCTCAGGCGGCTGGATCCCAAGTGGACGTCTATAAATAGAAGTGTAAACAGCCACCAAGAAGCCATTCAGTCACTTGAACAACCTGTCGAGGTGGTTTGGGACGCGTTGGGCCACATTTTTCTGAAGTGTAAATGCGTCCCAGGAAGGACGTAACAGGACTAATGCGTAAGGTGGCTTTGTCCACAACGTCTACATTTTCTTTCCCCCTCCATCTTGCTTTGGTCGTTCATGACGATCCACTTCCCGCGGTCTGGGTTGCCGGTTACGTTATTTGCCGACGCAGCGTGACGTTGGGTGGTCTTTCCACCAAAATTGTTTCTTGGACTTCCCACCGCCGAAAAGCCCAAATGCTTGACGCACCCTCTAATCCATGGGAGCTCGGCCATCTTCTCTGATTTGGTCGTACCGCAGCCTTTTTTTATCACCTGGACCACAACTTTATTAAGACAAAATGTCTTGGTTGTAAAAAGTCTTGCCTTTTTGGGGCATTTCTGTCTACAGATGGGAGGGGGAGTCCCCACATGTGACGACACGGTCAAAGTTTTGTTCCCACAGCGAGAGCATACACACACAGACACACACACACACACATACACACACAAAGGACAAGAACCAAATTAAATTCTTTATGCCTTTTTAAACAGTCCCAGAGCCCTTGGAAACGTGTCAGTGCCGCTGAGTCCAACACACACATGCCCGCAGGCATATTTGTGTTCATAAATGCACACACACACATTCTCAGAAGCTGCAACCAGCCAGCGAGGGCTGGTCCTCTGCCAGATCGCAGCGGGAATTGGCAAACCGGCAAGTCTCAGATCATTTTAAGCCAGTCGGACCGGAGACGGCCTTTAAGGTTAAGATGCTTTTGGGCGGCCTGAGGGCTCGAGTTCCCAAAACTATGACGGTGGTCAAGACTTATTCCACTGCACTGGACACGAGGGACACAAAGCAAGTTTGAGGCTCGTCTTAAGAGAAAGAGACTCGGTTAAAAGTCCTGGTTTGGTTTGGCTTCTGGAAATATTATTTCCTATTCCGTAATTGGTAAGCAAAATGTAGAAAGCCAGTTACACCTCATGGTACTTTCAGGTTTTAAATATATTTCTCTGTCTTGCATTCTTTGCACCTGCAGATGAATATATTAACCATAAAGAAGATATAGTAACTGAAAGAGAATCGAGGCAAGCAAAGATCCAGAGGCCAAACATATTAGCTGGAGTGTGTATGGCTGTAATTACTGCCAGATGCAGAATTACAGTACTGCCACTTACAGATTTAGGATGATACTTAGCTTCTTCCATCTCGATTATATATAACGGCTATTAAATTGGAATTACTAATGGCCAGCATTGTGATAAATATACACAACTCCATTTCCATACGTTGAATGCAGCAAGGGAAAGCAGGGTAGCATCATTTCACTCTGGTTGTATAGAAGTCTATGCTTCATGTGTTGAAGCTGCATTCTCTCTCCTGACCACCAGGGTGCAAGTCCTTCGGTTGTATAGAAGTCTCTACAAAAGGACTCTACTTCTATTTATGAGTGAAGTCTCCTCTGATATCTCCTCGTTGAGCTTCTCTGGAACAAAAGCAGGCAGAAAGTGAAGCCGAGGTGTTGTTGGAAAAAGAGCAACCCTTCCCTGGAAAGTGGGAAGCGGAGAGCGTCCAGCAGCTGCTCGACACGAACAAGCGAGCAGTGTTGAGTTTGTCTGGGGAAGCAAGAGGACAGAGTGGAAAAAACTGTTAAAACATGAAGAAGAGGTGTCAAAAAGTCTGAAGGACAAGACCGACAGCTTCAGATATGATCTCATTAACATTTCCAAAGGCTACGTAATCATTTATTGTATTGTGCCGCCAAAAGGTTAATTAATTTAATTCCTCGCCGCTGCCTTTGGCCGGCTCTGTGCGCTACTCGACAGGGGTCCTAATGAATGACAGGAAAAGGGGGCGGGGCTTAGACGGCCCAGCCTGAGGTGAAGCCGTCTATCGCGGCAGTAGCAGGAGGAAGACGCGGGTTAGCTCTTCCTCTTGACCTCTGACCTCTCCGACGACAAGAGGAGACCTTCTCGGAACCTACATTTATTATTTAATCGTCACCAAAAAAAACGTAAGCGCTTGAGTGGAAGACGTGCGCTGCGTTTTTAATAGACGGCCGTCTCGGTGATGAATCGTATCGTTCCTCCTCGCTATTAGCCGTCGGCTAATGAGCGCGAGCTATTAGCATCCGTCAGAGAGCGCCAGTGTGTTTCAGTTCATCGGTTCCTCGCAATTACCGCCGTGCCATCCGGGACGAGAGGAGACGGACTCAAAAAGTATTTCATGATCCAGAATAAAGGTTTTTTAATTTGGTCGAACTCGATCTGCTCACGTTCATATATTTACTGTCGTTAACGCCTTCCCTTTGTCTTCCTCTCCTCAGCGTCTGATCCAGTACCTGGCCTCCAGAAACACTCTGTTCAACCTCAACAACTTCCTGGATAAGGGAGCGCTGCAAGGTAACGCACACGCACACACATACACACACACACACACACACACACACACACACACACACACACACACACACACACACACACACACACACACACACACACACACTGTGAGCTCCATTAGTGTGTTTTTAATTAGATTTTAATGAAGCTGACGGCCAGCGTTTGCCTTAAAGACTAAACTAAAGGATGGTTTAAAGGACAAATGGAATCTCTTGTTTCACATTACACACTCGCTGTGTTTCCCTCCTCCTCCTCCTCTTCCTCCCCTTCCTCCTCCTCTTCCTTTTCCAGGTTACGACATGTCGACCTTCATCAGACGATACAGCCGCTATCTGAACGAGAAGGCCATGTCCTACAGGCTGGTGGCGGTGGACTTCACCAAGATGAAGAGGGGGTAGGCACACACAGACACGCACGCACACAGATAAACAGACACACATAGAAACAAACACACACACAGACAGACTCACACACAGACACACACATCGCCGGTAGTGGCTGTTTTACATTACTGAGAAAAACGTTCTTCCTTGTCCCGTTTTCCACCCTCATCACTTCATCGCTCCCTTTTTGTTAACGCGTTCGTCCTCATTTGCACAATATTGTCGCTCAACAAGGTGCCCGCTGCAACTGTGTGTGTGCGTTTGTGTTGTTTTTGTGCTCCCCCAGGATTGACGGCGTGATGCGCACCATGAACACGGAGAAGCTGATCAAGACGCTGCCCATCATCCAGAACCAGCTGGATGCGCTGCTGGATTTCCAGGTACTAATTGTGTGTGTGTATGTGTGTGTGTACTTTGCATACTTGTGTGTTTGTGTGCGCTTGTCAAAGTTGTGGTCGATTCACTTTCCAATCAAAATGTAAATTGAAACGGTTGGCAAAGTGTGAAACCTCTTTATTGACGGAGTATAAGAAGCAGATCATGGCGGCACTGTGTGTGTGTGTGTGTGTGTGTGTGTGTGTGTGTGTGTGTGTGTGTGTGTGTGTGTGTGTGTGTGTCAGAAGTTGGTGGGTGCATTGTGGTTTGTGCCAGCGAGCTTCAAAGAGAGATGCAGATGATCGTTTCTCCTCCTAAACTAAATTGACAGCTGCTCTGTGAGAGGAGATGTTGTTCCCTTCATAGCAGAGAAAGAGAAGAAGAAAAAGGGAGGAAGAGAGAGAGAGAGAGAGGTGGTATTCAGGGAGAAAAGATGTCTGAATGTAAAGTTTTCCTTTTTCTAAAATGCTTTAGAGAGAGGGAGGGAGAGAGAGAGAGAGAGAGAGAGAGAGAGAGAGAGATGGTATTCAGGGAGAAAAGATGTCTGAATGCAAAGTTTTTCTGAAATTCTTTAGAAAAATGTGATGGAGACGTCTCTTTGACCTGCTCTGTCTCTGTCTCTCTCTCTCTCTCTCTCTCTCTCTCTCTGTCTCTGTCTCTCTCTCTCTCTGTCTCTGTCTCTGTCTCTGTCTCTGTCTCTGTCTCCTCTCTCTCTCTCTCTCTCTCTCTCTCTCTCTCTCTCTCTCTCTCTCTCTCTCTCTCTCTCTCTCTCTCAGGCTAACCCTAACGAGTTGACCAACGGCGTGATAAACTCGGCCTTCATGCTTCTCTTCAAAGACTCCATCAGGCTGTTTGCTGCTTACAATGAAGGGGTCATCAACCTATTGGGTAACACACACACACACACACACACACACACACACACACACAGAGTAGGTGTTATAAATCTAAACGCCTCTTCTCTGTTCCTGTAGAGAAATACTTTGACATGAAGAAGACTCAGTGTAAAGACGCTCTGGACATCTACAAGAAGTTTCTTTGCAGGATGACGAAGCTGTCAGAGTTCCTCAAAGTGGCAGAGGTACACACACACACACACAGACACACACACACACACACACACATCAGGAATACATATGCCGAGCAGCTCTCGTCCCTTAAACACGTCTCCGTACCCACGACCTCTTCAGAAAGCTGCGTCTCCGCTCTGCTGCAGCTTCAGCACCGTGTGCAGACTTCCCCTCACTGCCCCACATTTTCTGTGCACACACACACACTTACACACACACATACGTGTGTATATGTATACACCCAGAATAACCACAAGATGGAGGATGTGGTTTGGCGCTCCGTTAGCTCTGCTCCTCCGTCTAATCCCCCTCTCCTCCTGACAAAGATGGATCCTCGTGCGGCTCTCCTTCGCCCAGCGCCCACAGATCATCCCTCTCTCTCTCTCTCTCTCCTCTCTCTCCCTCTTTCTTCCCTCCCTCCTTTTGTTTCAGCAGACTTGAAACTGGGGAGAATCAGCTACTGGTCACATACATTGGCGGTTCACATTTTCAAGTAAACGGCCCCAAAAAAACCTCCTTTTTGTCTTGATTAGATTTTTAAAAGGAGCGATTCCCCTCAGACGAAACAATGGAGCTTAATTAAACAAATTGAATAAAATGCACACATTTTTCTAAACGCTTAACTCTGACATGTTTTTTTTTTTGCACAGTGATGCACGTTAACGGGCCGCTGCTCTCGGCCTTTTAGTTTCTCCGCCGCCCACAAGACGCTAGCACGACGCGCCGCACACAGAAGAGTCAAAAGAAACACACAAATGAATGCTCATTGTCTCACAATGTGACACAAATCACCCATTTTGTTTAAATTTAGATGGACCCCGCCCCCTTAAAACCAGCGCGTAGACCATGTGTCATGCTCCAGAGATGCAACACAACAACACCTTGTGGCAGATTTGATTAAACACGTGAATAAAATAGGAAAAAAATACAAAAATATTGCTGCGTCAGCATCATAATGTGCCATAAACGCCGGCTGTCGAGTGCTTCTGTGCTGCGGCAATCGGAAATTTATCAGAATTCTCCGTTGAGCAACTTTGAACCTGTTGCAGCAGCTTTTAACGGCTATGTCGGAGCAGAGCGACGCGCTAACGACACACACCTCAATGTTCTGCATCCGAGAGACACACACACACACACACACACACACGTTACCCGTCTTGAGTTGTTGCCGTCTGTCAAATGAACGTGTGTCCGGTGTCGTCGCCATCGCCCCGCCTCATTGGTCGGACACATTTACCCCCTCGTCCAATCACAATCACCTTCACCATCACCTCCGTCATTCACTGTGAGGATCGGCCGGCCAAAACATTTTCCTTGTTTATTTCTGTTGTCGTTTATGTTGACACTGCCACTGCATGAAGTAACGATTCCCCTGTTTTTTTTTTCTTTTTCTCATCTTTTTGTTATTTTATTTTTTTACAAATGGATCCTGCTCTCCTCCATTTTATCCCACCTACCTTTCTCCCTTTTTATTTTTTGTTGATTTGTTTGTTTTTTTGACGACAGCAAGTTGGAATAGATCAGGGTGACATCCCAGATCTCTCTCAGGTCAGTATACATCTCACCTTCCACTTCCTCTCCACCTCCTGCTTCTGATTCTCCTGTTCTGCCCTTTTTTTTGTTTCTTCTTCTACTTCTTCTTCTACGTGTGGTTTCTCTCACCTTCCGTCAGTCAACCCTACGTATGCGTGTGTTAACAAGTGTTCACTCGCTTCACTCCACACACACACACACACACACACACACACACACACACAAACACACACACACACACTCCATTTGTGATCTCTCGTCGGAGGCGACTGACTCCTCCCCTTTTGGTTTGATTCCTTCTTTCACTTCTCCTCGACGGGCCGAGGCGTGTTAAGTCGGCCTGGTCATGTGGGTTTGAAACAGTGAGACCTTGGATCTACAAAAAAAAAACACACACAAAAATAATGATTGAAACAACAAAGGGGCTGGAATAACAACACCAGGGAATAAACTACAGTTCTGTTTTTAAGCCTCAAGGATAAATTTGCCTTCTTGTGAATTCAAAGGAATCGACTTTCAAAGCTCCGTGTTCCTCCTGATGGAGCGGAGACTCGCTGCAGATTGTATATTTTAATAATCACACGTTTACAATTCAGCTCCTCGCAATACTTCACCCGCAAAATGACAACCTGTGTATCAGCCGCTCTCGTGCTGCTGCCCGGGCTGCTTTGAGGAAACGCCGACACATTGTGTGTGTGAAGCATTACGACGACAACGTGTCTGGTTATGTGTTGTAACTAACGGTTATTAGCATTTCCTCTGGCAAAAAAAACACCTGTAACATGTCAGAAATGCTAAAAAACGTTGCTCACAGTGTCCTGAAGAGAGGCGACAAATAGTTCAGTGCTGAGATATTCAGATTACGATGATTTATAACAGGAAACGCACATTAACGTTCAGACGTTCGGGGTCACCCAGACACATGCTTAATGGGTTTTAGGATTTTTGAAAGGTTTTTAATGTTTTTAAGGGGTTTTCAAGGGTTTTCTACTCATCCTTTAGTCGTCTAAGGCGATCATTAAACACAATGTTCCATCAGAACACTGGAGTGAGAGCTCGATACACCTGTGTAGATATTTCATTAAAAACCAGACGTTTCCACCTGCAATAGTCTTTTACCACATGAACAATGTGCAGAGTGTATTTCTGACTCATTTCATGTTATCTTCATTGAAAATCAGTGCTTTTCTTTTGAGAAATAAGGACTTTTTTAAGTGACCCCAAACTTTTGACCGGTAGTGTACAAACCTCTCATGGTGGAGTGAACGATTTGAGTTGTATGGACCAGATGCAGACTTTTAAAACTGTAGTTAAGCTTCATACAAAGCCGTACATGCAGTTTCTTCATCGTCTCTACTGTTCTTCACTGGAAATTTGGTTAAGTCATAAAATTTGGTTTAAAGTCATGAAAATGTGGACTTCATCCCGAGCGTTTAGAGTTTAGTGTGTAAAGCAAATCATCCTAAAGCGCCGTCCTGGTTTCCTAAACTGCGACCGCTTGTGCACACGCTGTAGCTGTTAGCTGTTAGCCGTAGCGCCGCTCTGCTAAAGGAGTCGCGGCGGCGCTTGAAGCGTGAAGCTAACGGCATGAGGAATGTGGACCGACTGTGTGGAGGCTGAACTCATGACGTAAGACTGCAAAGTTAAACGGACGTTTCTCCTCTTCCTCCTCTTCCTCCTCTTCCTCCCGTCTGCCTGTCGCAGAAAACTAAAGGATCATACCTTGTAGGTGGTGGGTTGCATCCTGTACTGCTCACCCTGCCTCCCTGCATGAACACCCTGTGTGTGTGTGTGTGTGTGTGTGTGTGTGTGTGTGTGTGTGTGTGTGTGTGTGTGTGTGTGCAAACATGCACACGTTTACGCCTCACACACTCGCAGGCATGCGCTTGTTTTGGTGCCGAGGACAATGTGTGTGTGTCGGCCTCAGGTGGTTTGCTTGTCGCACACACACACACACACACACTAACTCTTCTCTCGCACACACACACACACAAGCAAAAGGCTGTGAAACCTCATGAATATAAAAGAGGCTTCCCGTCTCCTCCCGTCCTTCTACACCCGCATGAGAGAATCCCTTCTCTTCTTTTCTTCTCACTCTCTCATTTTGAGTCCCCCCTCCTCCCCGCTCAGGTGTTTTTTGTCTCACGACGTCGTCGTTGCGTCGCTCGTGCACGGAGACGCTTGGACGGAGAGCGTTGAGGAGGGGGCGGGGCTTATCTCTACGTCTCCCTGCTTTAAAACGTCTCCAGCTGAAAGTCCCAATACGTCAAAAGAGAAATGGATGAGGAGACCCTGGTGTGTGTGTGTGTGTGTGTGTGTGTCTGTGTCTGTGTCTGTGTCTGTGTCTCAGGGCTAATATTGACCAAACACACACACGGTCCTCTTCACCCGTTCAGACCTCGCTGAAGGCTTCAGAAGTTTCTTTCTTTCTCTCCTGCGAGTCGCTGTTTCTTTTGCAGCCAGGCAACAGCTGCCGAGGAGCCGCCCTGTAGAAGTGTGTGTGTGTGTGTGTGTGTGTGTGTGTGTGTGTGTGTGTGTGTGTGTGTGTGTGTGTGTGTGTGTGTGTGTGTGTGTGTGTGTGTGTGTGTGTGTGTACACTTCACATTCTTGCGGATGGAGAGCAGACGTGACGTCGTCATATTTTCTCAGCTGAACTATTTCTTCTCCCGCGTCTTTAACTTGTAGAAAAAAAGACTTCATCCCTTCTTCTTCTTCTCTTCCTTCCTTCTCCTCCTCCTTTTTCTTCCTTCTCCTCCTTCTTCCTTCACCTCTAACGAGCACCAGAGTCGTGTTTTTTCCAACGTGAACTCGATCTCCAGGTGAATCTTTGCGGCTCGATTCTCTCGTTCTTTAGCGTTCGTGGTCAACTCGTGAAAACACGGGCGTTTAATGCCGATCCTCTCGAGGACCCAACCGCCGCCGTGTGATGAAGCGCCGCGCAACCGCTCTCCACCTTTTCCCTCCTCGTTTTAGTTTCAACCTCTTTTTGTCCTCTCTCTCTCTCTCTCTCTCTCCTCCTTTGAGTCTCCCGCTAACAGTGAGTGTTTGCTGCATGTTGCCATGGCTATTCCTGGAGCCTGATGCACTCTGTTACCTTCCTGTGAGACCAACTAACTCTGTGTGTGTGTGAAGGTCTTTTCTTTTTGTGCATATGATAAAAGTTATTTAAGGATTCTCCAAAAAGTTTTTTGGTTTCTTCCTCATATTGCCGTCCTGCTTCCCCTCAGGCTCCCAGCAGCCTCCTGGAGGCCCTGGAGCAGCACCTGGCCTCTCTGGAGGGCAAGAAGACCAAGGAGCTGAACGCCGACACCAGGTAGACGCCGCCGCCGCCGCCGGACGCTCGTCCTCAAACGCCTCGCCAGCAAACACTCAGAAAAAGTGTCAAAATGAGATTAAAATGGCCGCCTGAATCCGTCTCCAACTCTTCCCTGCAGAGCGTCCACCTTGTCCAGCGCCGTGTCGTCTCTGTCCACCACCGGCATGTCCTTCAGCCGCATGGACGAGAAGGAGAAGCAGCAAGCGCTGGAGGAGGAGCAGGCGCGGCTGCAGGCGCTGAAGGTAACGCATGCTGACCTCCTCATGACCTCTGACCTCTGGCCTCTGGCCTTTCAGCAGCCTGTAACTGAGTAAGAGCAGAGGTGTGTGTGTGTGTGTGTGTGTGTGTGTGTGTGTGTGTGTGTGTGTGTGTGTGTGTGTGTGTGTGTGTGTGTGTGTGTTAAACGTCCTCACAGGCTAGGCAGAGAAGATGCAGTCTGAGTGCAGCAGCGTTGCGGTGTCTCTCTGAGTTTTGTCGGATCCGTGTGTGTGTGTGTGTCCGCATCTCCAGGCGGACTTGTGTGGCCCCGCCAGTGTGTGTTTGTGTTTGTGTGTGTGTGTGCGGGTTGATTGGATTTTTAGCACGCTGTTTACTCCGTGCCCTTGGTCGCCCCGGTCCACTGATTACTTTTTCGGGGGTTGAGGCTGAACGCAGGAGGACGAGGAGGAGAGATAAAAGTGAGAGTCGAGCGAGGAGTCTCGTTCAGATACTCCAGAGTCCAGCTGTCCATACGAACTACACACACACTTACACACACTCTAAAACACACTCAGCTCCCGTCCAGCTGGGGCCTCGACCCAAACAATAACACCGGCTCACATTTGTTCCCGGCCGCGCTGTCAGAATACAAATGAAGCGCTTAGGTTCTGCTCATTAATCTGCAACCTTTAAACATGCTGTGATGTCACGCTGTGATGTCACGCTGTGATGTCACGGACTCACACCTGCATGAAGCTTTGGGTTTAGAAGTGTGTAAAAGTGGAGCAGCAGCTCCCTCTACACTAAAGACTACACTTTTGTCGCGCTCTAAAAGCTTCATCTCGCCTACATATTGTTGTTTTTACCTCCGTGATGACACACACACACACACACACACACACACACACACACACACACACACACACACACACACACGTATTGGTCCCCGCGGAGACGTTTCTTTACCATCGCGGCAGCAAACGTAATGAGATCCAGCAGGAAATAAAAGCAGTTGGCGCGAAAAGAAAAAAGCATTAAACGCAGCGAGAATCCTCCGACCGATCAATAAAAGCATCAGAAAGTGATGCGGTCGCTTATTAGATTCTACTTTTAAGAAAAAACACGTTTTATAACCTGCATGAAGACACGTATCGGTTACTTATAATGACTATTGTTCACGGTTACACTCGCTTTGTTGTGTGTGTGTGTGTGTGTGTGTGTGTGCTGAATCAGACAACCTTGGCAGAAAGACAAAAAGCTTAAATCTTAATCTTTAAGGGCGTGTTCACTTGTGTATCATATATTAAGTTTTGAGTTTACTGGAAACAAAAGTCATGGTTTTGATGATCACATTGTGTGTGTCTGTGTGTGTGTGTGTGTGTGTTCCAGGACCTGCGTCTGAAGGAGATGGGCATGCAGACTCCTCCCTCTGCTTCGCCCAGCAGCCAATCGATAGGCGGCGGCATCAACAACAACCACATCACACACACCCCGGAGTTGTTCACCTCCACGCTGTCTGCCAACAGGTACACACACAAACACACACACACACCTGTTATGTAATTGACATATTGGATAATAAGCACAGATACCTAAATACGTCCTATAACTGTCACAATAAATCCTCCTTTAGTTTTCTTGCCTCGAGCGTTTCTCAAAGAAGGAAACGACGGTTGTGCAATGAGTTTTTACGCAATCGGCGTTTAGTTTGGTTCCCCAAAAGCGCCGCAGGAGAGGCGTGTCCACCGTGACGCAACACAGGAAGCTCCCAGTAGCTGCTCCCAGTATGACTCTGAGATCCTGCATGGTGATCGGTGCTGCGAGTCCTCGCGCAGCGACGGAGGAGGCGTGGCTTCTCTTTAGACTCCGCCCCCTTCACGCGGAGCCGCCTCCAGCAATGAGACTCTCTGTTCTCCTCCATCAGAGCCCAGTACAAGCTGTACAAGCTCACTGCTGCAAACAGCTTTATTGTTTCATTGTTTTATTGTTTTATTGTTTATTGTTTATTGCCCCTCAGAGAGCGAGCGCTCATCTTAATCTGTGTTTACGCACATTTAGTGGTGACTTTAGCTCTTTAGCTGCTATTGATTAAATATTAATGCCATCTCTCTCTCTCTCTCTCTCTCTCGCTCGCGCAGCGTGCCTAATCTGAACAGCGACCTGTTTGATCTTCAGCCGTCCTTCATCCCCGCTGTGCAGAGCAATCCTTCAATCTCCACCGCCAACAGTGCCTGGGGAGGTACACCACACACACACACACACACACCTGCAGGTGCACACAAATAGGAAACAGACACACACTGATCAATTTAAGTGAGTGTTTTACATTCTGTGTACTTTCTCCCTCCGGCCAGTCATCCCTGTTCCTGCCCGTCCATCTGTGTGTTCATGTAAACATGTAAACATCCATCCTCCCGTCACCATTCCCTCCTTTCCTTTCAGAAGCTAATGTTGCGTGACCCCCCCCCCCCCTCTCTCCAGCCCCTCCCCCTCCTGCTTTTTAATACAAGTTGACATTTCAGCTCGAAATCAGCTCATCAAAAAGTAGCACAAAGATGAGTCTGGAAGCACCGTTAGCGCTGAGTATTATGGGATTTATGACAGAGGATTAAGCTGAAGCCGTTTATATAAAGAGTTTTGGCCCAGACTTCAGAGTCGGAGCTGCTTCTTAGCTCGGATATCCGCCGCTACGCTAGCAGCGGCTGTGACACAGGAGCCGGATAACCATCCCCTCGTGCTTTCCCCCCCGACAACAACACAAAGGAGGCTCGCGCCGGTAAACGCCACCGGCTGTGAGCGACGGGAACGCCGATGTTTTTAAAAGGGAATAAATAAACTGCCGTTTTTGGTGACGGAGGGGAAATATGCTGAATTTGAGGAAACGAGGGGAAGCGGTTAGCCTGAATTCACCTTGCAGCTCTTCAAAAGGTCACGAGCTCCAGATTAACGCCCTACATCCCCCTTGTTATCTACATGTGTATTAACGCCTCAATCAAAAGCAACATGACGTTCACGTGATCCACGTCAACATGGTTACGGTCGTATTGGGCGTTGTGTTATCTGAAAGCTTCCTTGTAACAACGCACCGTCTTTTCTTGTGAGTCTCGTGGTGCATTTTGGTTTTTCGTGGAAACTGCACAAAGACAAACGGCTCTCCGAGGCTTTTCCGAGCCCTTAATCCCCCGACGGAGGGGATGTGTGGACGGAGACAGAAAAAACACAAAAGGTGCATCGCTGGATTTCCTCGTGCACGGGCTTAGCTCCCCCTCCTCCTCCTCCTCTGAAAGCGCCGACATTCCCGACAGCCTACACAGAATCCTCAAGTTACTAAGCAACAACAATGGCAGCACGCCGGAGAGACCCGCGACGTCCACGTTCTTCTTCTTCATCTAATTGGATTAGCGGAGCGGGGAGGTGCTGGAAAGCCACGGTTTTCCAAAAAAAAACACCATCTGATGTTTCTATCTGCAGCTCTTTAAAGTCATCTGCTGCAGCTTAAACACCCAAAAAACAGCTTTTTCTTCTTCTTGTTCTTCTTGTTCTTCTTCACGTCAACGTCTTAACTGCATCCCTCAGGATTGGAGAACCAGCAGCAGACCACCGCATCCATGGCTGCAGATTTCGATGCCGTGTTTGGGAATAAGGCCGCCGCCGCCGCGCCCAGTAACAACGGCCCACAGCCTGCAGCCGGTAAAAAACAGCTCTGAAAAACCTTTCTGACGACCGGCGTGGCGATGAACTAACCCCTCTGACCAGCTAACGACGGCTTCGCTAGCTCTGTCACATCGAGCTCCTACATGCCTCTTAACGCTGCCGTGACGGTCACCCCCCTAACCGAGAGGCGAGGGATCAGTTCACTTTCAGTTCAGCTGAAAAAAAAACACCATTTTGTATCGGCCTTTATTAGCTTATTAGCTAGAAGCTAATCTGCTTCTTCAGGGCAGTGTGAGTGTAATCTGATCAATCATCACAACTGTGACCAGGTTTTGATTTGAGGTCAGAGCCCCGCCCACTTTAGGGCCTTTTTTTTAAATGATTACACATTGAACTAAAAGGTTAACTGATCCCCAAGCTCTTGATTTTTCTCCGTAAATCCATTCTTTTCTTCTAATTGTTCTTACACAGATCTGCAAATTCTACGAATACGGTTTCTTAATCGACAGGAGAATTGATTTAAGCGCCGCTGAGTCTTTTTAAGTCTGGAGTTGTCGTCGGTATCGTCGGTCGGAGCGGAATTCTGAACATATGCAAAGTGATAGTTTCTAGTTATTTCCTGTATATCTTTTTGCCTTGCATCATTGAATCCATTGAAAGCAAATATCATGTAGAAGTGTCGACTGGAATAGATGTGAAGGAACCCTCTTCTCCAGCATCGTAGCGCCTCGGGTTACGTTACGGTAACGGCCGGTCTGGGACTTCTGGCTCCTAGCGCTCTTATCGGCTCACTTTTTTTTCCTTTTAACCTCCCGACATCTCGACACGATCGATGTCCGCACTCGGAAAAGCGCTTCGTCCGAGAGGCCCGGAAACACACCGGTGCCGTCCTTCATCGCCATGAACACGAGGAATTGTTAAAATATATGTATTTTTTTTGGCCATTACAAACATTTTGAATATTGCCAAAATTAGCGCTCAAATTTCAGTGGAAAACTTGATCGGGTTGCAACTTAATTGTCGCTATTTTACAGGCACCTCTCTGCTTCGGCTATTTCCAAAGGGGATGTCTCACTCTGCTCCGTATTCCTGGGATCAAACTCATCCCCGTTGTCTTTATCCAGCCGAGTGTTTTTTTTCTTCTTTTAATTAGCGCCTCTGGCTATTTGCCAGAAGTGATCCGCCAGCTGTTTTCACACACCCAGCGGTCGCCGCACACGTCGCTCACCCTCATTTGTTTGACTTAATCAAAGCGGCTTCATCACACAGAGCGACATCGTTAATTATACAGCTGGAAGATCTTTTTTTTCCCCCGTTTATTTTCTGGCGGAAAGAAAAACATTCGCGGCTCTTCGCGTCGTCGCTCTTTCGAAACATTTCCCAGATTGTTTTTCCGCCCCCAAAAAATCTTTTCCAGGTTTTTAGTGCCGATCTGTTTGTCTGTGATCTCCGACCCGGTCGAGCTCTCCCGCTCTGAAGAGACAGTTGCTTTTGCTTTTTGGGACGGACTAACTTCCTATTAATAGAGTCGCCCGTTGAAGCCGTCGCTAGAAATACCCATCAGCCATCTGGGCAACTGGCAGCATCTCACAAAAGACCGCGTGTGCGTGCATGTGTGTGTGAGGCTCGTTTCCCGCTGCACCGTTCCACACGTGTGTTTGCGTGTCTGTGTGTGCTGCAGCCGTCTGTTCGCGTGTCGTCTGTCACTCTCCTGTGTTTAGCGTTGTTGTCGTTCACACTCGTTTCCCCACCTCACCCTCCCTTCAGTTCTCTCTCCCTCTTCCTCGTCCTCCTCCTCATCATCTCCCCATCGCACTTCACAAAGCAACAATCACCCAGGCAACACCTTTCCGTCTGCTCTCGTCTTCTTCATCTCTCTCTTCCTCGTCTCCTCTGCAGAGCTCCAATCTGAATGTTCCTGCAGCGAGTTGGAGGCGCAGTTGCCTCCTTTTTTTTTTTTTTTGTCTAAACCTTTTTTTCAAGGCAGTGCGACGTCTCCATCATGTTCATCCATATCTGTCGTCGTTGCACCTTCTCCTCTCCTGGAAACTCGTCTTTGCTTCCGTTTCCTGTGTAAAAAGATTGTTTGTGTTTGAGCTAATGAACATCTCCGCCAACGCCTTCATCTCTGAGGTCGCTTCACGTCGCTGTGCGTGTCTGTGCTCATGCAGAGATCCCGTCGTGTGCCACGCCGCGTGTTTTCCCGACTAAACGGTTCGCGAGCAACAGATTTCTGTTCCTCGCGGCGTCGTGGAATTGAACCCTCGACATGGATTTCCTTGCTTCCCCTTTGATCTTCAATTCTATTGACTGTTAAATCCTCTGCTGAAACACGGAAGCTAACGCTGATAGCATTATCCCTTCTCCCCCTCCACCCGACCCCCCACGATCTCTCTCCTCCTCCTGTGTGTGTGTGTGTGTGTGTGTGTGTTCCACCGAGAGCGCTCGTCTCTTTTCTTCTCCTTGCATCTCCTCCCGGTTCAGTTTAATTCAGCTTTACTGACACGGTGGTTTAAGAGAAAGGAGAAAAAAAAGAAATCTCCCACATCGCCAGAGTGTTTCATCAAACAATGGAAGTCAAGAGAATTAAACGGACTCCTTTTTTTTTTAAACTTTCCGTCTGCTTCTCCTCTTCTCCCTCCCTCTTCCTCTCTTCCTGCTAAGCGAGCAGGAAAAGTGTGTTCTGAATCTCTGCGTCAGCAGCGCTGTCAGGCCGCTTCCTCGCCAAATATTATTCCTCCTCCTTTTCTTTTCTTTTTTTCCCGTTCGCGTCTCGTTCTTTCGTTTCATGTCTGCCGCTTTTTTATTTTAACGGGATAAAGAGAGGAAACAAAAACACGTCAAATTACGTAAAAAAATAAATACAAAATCCAATTTCATCTTGTTGGCTTCCAGTCACACACACAGACACACACAATTATACACAGTCAACCAGCAGTAATACTAAGCCATTAGCTGACATGGAGAGTTGTTAACAGGCACTTACACACACACACTTACACAAAAACACGCACACACACACATGCAGGAAATTACTGATTTGTCATTTGCACCTTACGACAAGAGGCTGCAAGTTTACACAGTCCCTCTAACACACACACACGCACACACACGCATGTTCAAAACTAATCACCGATGAGTGTGTGTGTGTGTGTGTGTGTGTGTGAGCGCCGATAAATCAATCACGGAGAACAGAAGCGCCGCGAGCTCCTGAGTCAGGGCTTCTGTGGGCCGGCGCTGATAGAATGAGGCCGAGCCGGGAACAGAAGAGCAGGGCGCTCCTGGTGGAGGTGAGCGCCGGAAATAGAGCGGCGCCAATTCATTAACGGCGACGCTCGCGGTGAGATGTGATGGTTCACATTACAGAGCTCCGGCTCAGCAGGATCCTCACATCAAACCCGGCCGGCGCCGCTTCCTTAATGCGAGGAGGGAGATGGAGGGGGGCAGTTTTTTTTCTGGTGGTAAAATTAAACAGAAAGTTGAATCGGCTCTCGTTTAGATTCAGGATTTTAATCGATTTGCTTCTGTTCTTTTTGAACTTTCTTCACCTCAAAGCGTCACCGTCAAAGCTCACTGTAGCAACGCTCACACTGCAATTTACAGTTGCAGACTCGGCATTGACGATTCCTTAAACAATGACATGTCCCACTAATCTAGAGTACCAGGGATCTGAGGTCTCGAGTGCCGGGGGTCTGAGGTCTTGAGTGCCGGGGGTCTGAGGTCTTGAGTGCCGGGGGTCTGAGGTCTTGAGTGCCAGGGGTGTCAAAGGGACTGTGAAATAACGAACCAAAAATATTTTTTCCATATATGTTCACATTGCGCCACTTTTGACGAGCGCGAAAAAATGACCCCTCTCTCTCAATTTCAGAAACCCGCTGCGTGTTAGCTGTTAAAGCTAAAATTAGCCACACGAGTTGGTTGAACAGAGCTTTTTTGGTGATTTAAAGGGCCAGCGTGTAGAAGACTTAGTTGCATCAACTGTAGCGGCAACCGAAAACTGAAGTTTTTAGTTTCAGGTACATACATGACGCGTTATCCATTACACACTCATGAAAACATAGTTTATGTAGCTAATAAGCTAGCAAATGCGTTTCTTCCAGTTTCATTTTTATTTATTTTTTTAAATTTTTTAAATCGCTGTGAATCTTTCCTCATCGCATCCCTGAATGTTTCTACTCCTACTCATTGCTTTCCTCTCTCTGGCCTGTGTGGTGCTTAACTCCTCCTCTGTCTATATATATATATATATATATATATATATATATATATATATATATATATATATATATATATATATATATATGACGTTATTACCAGCCAATCCTCATTAAATGTGCCTTTGTGTGTTTACCTGCGTGAGTCTGTTTCCCCTCCCGTCAGGTTTCGATGTTCTTGGAGACATGCTGAAGCCCACCATGCCCGCGCACGCCGCTCCTCTTCCTCCTCCGCAAATGCCCGTCCATCACGGAGGGAAGCTGCTCGCCAACGACCTCGACTCCTCTCTGGCCAACCTCGTGGGCAGTGAGTGTGGACACACACACACACACACACACACACACACACACACACACACACACATTTCCACCATATGTGTCGAGGGGAATGAATGGTTGAACATTTATGTAACTGGGCGCTTGAAACCTTGAATGTATTCATACGCACTCGTGTCTCTTGTGTATTGCTTTGCATTGATTGTGCATGCAGATACACAAGGACACACACTCTTATGCAAAGAATACTTATTTCTTTGCCCCATTTTTGAAGGAATTAACTGTCAATCAAAACCTCCCTTTGTGTAGAATTTCAATGGGAACGCATCTGAATGCTTACAAAAGATTGAAGTCTGAGAGAGAGATGAACATTTACTCCCTTTTTCTATCTGTTTTTCCTCAGATCTGCAGTTTGGAGGGACTCCGGCCAAGAAGTAAGTGTCTTTTGCTTTGTGACGATGTCTTTCACTGTCGAGGCCGCGGGATTCAAACAAAGCCGCCTCCCTGTTATCCTGAACCCAGCCTCCTTACCTTCAGTCCTACTGAAAGTCTGAATCTATTGCAAAGTATTGAGTCGCTTTTAAGTCGTTGTTCGTGATGAAGTGCCTCTGGAGAGCGATGAAGGCGAGCGGCCGCTGCACAAAGACTCGTATTTGTGTTTCTGCCGAGTCGTGGTCTTTAAAGATTGAGCCTCGAAGGGGGGGAAAAGTCGTAAAAGTAGATGTGTTATATACATGCTTTTAAAAGAAAGAGGCTCAAAATATAAGCAGGCATCTATATAAATGTTTATTCTTTAAATCAAACTAGTGTCTCTCATTCATTCGTGCTTTGAATCCTCATTGTTAGTAAAAAGTGATCAAATGTAGTATTTAAACTGGTTACACATTGTTTTAAGTCATAAAAATGTGATCAAAAGTCATGGAAATTTGATTTAATGTCATGGAAATTTGGTCAAAAGTCATGAAAATTTGGTTAAAATTGGAAATCCATTAGTCAAACTGTGTGCAGACCCTGTTTTGAGCTGTATGAATTGACTGAGTTGACCGTAGATGTTGTCGGGTGGAGCGCGTGAGGATGACGCCGTGTTTGTTTTTGGTGCCGCGCTGCTCGTCCCTCTTCAGGCCAGAGATGCAGTGGAACCAGCCCGGCGAGAAGAAGCTGACGGGGGGCCACAACTGGCAGACCAAGACCATGTCGACCACCCAGTGGGGCCCGGCGCCCATGGCCCCGCAGCCCATGCCCGTGCAGCACGTGGTAAGATGGCCGCCGCCGAACACCGAGACGCACGACAACAAAGCTTTGTGTCTGAAAGTATCCGTTCATTACAACTTGGATCATAGTTTCATAGTTTTTCCTTCCTGTCAGCGTTGAACGAACCACGTTCATTTCTAAAAACTAGTAAAAAAATTGGCACATTAAGAAACATAAGCAGTCAGACGGGATTTAAAGGGACAGTACGCCCCATAAATCCAGATACTTCCTCTCGCCTGTCCTGCTTTTTTATCAATGTCGGCAGTTTGAGTCTTCTCTCGACTACAAAGCTGCCAAACATTCCCCCAGACTTCCCTCGAGCTAAATTAAAGCTTGAAACTACAAAAACAGGAGCCAAGTTGTAATGGACCAGAGTTCTTCTCAATGAGAATCCGTCACGGCGTCTGTGAGTCCACCGTTTCCTGTCGTCGCTTAGCTTAGCATTAAACGCCTTCCAGACGCTGGACAGGAAGCACGTTGTCCCGACGCCGTGACCTGCTGCACAGAACGGCATGTGTGTGTTTAGAAAACCTGCAGACACTTCGCGACAAAAAGTAAATAAATTAAAGAATCTGAAACGGTGACGGCCCGTGTGCACGTGGATGTTTTGCACGTTTATGTCCCGTGTAGAGAAGGAAGTGTCGCTGTACGTGAGGCCACTGAGTTGGGTGTGTGTAGCTGCTTTTGCATGCTGTGTGTGTGTGTGTGTTTGTGTGTGTGTGTGCTGATCTTGGCAGCTCCTGATTGTCCTCCTGATCTCTGGACAGCCGTTTCTGGCTGACGAGCACAAACTGTCACTAACCCTCCGCTTCCTCTCTCTCTCCCCCCTTTCCTCCATATATCTATTTATTTCTCTCTCTCTCTCTCTCTCTCTCTCTCTCTCTTTCTCTCTCTCTCTCTCTCTCTCTCTCTCTCTCCTGTTGCTCCTTTCCTTCCTCCTTCCCTCCTCACCCCTCCTGTCTCTCCTCCGCTCGTCCTCCTCATACCGGTGTTTTTTTGTTTTTCTGCCCCGTCATCCACTCGTCTTCCTTCCCCTCTTCCCCTCTTCCCTCGCTCTATCGCGTGTCTGTTCTGCGTTGTCATCTCGTCCTGTTTTCTCCACACTGCCTTTGACATCTTGACCCTCTCGTACTTTCAACAAAATAAAAATGTGCTTAACTTGCTTCTGTTGCTCTTTGCTTACGTTGCGCTTCTGATTTCTTTTTTTCTTACCCTCGAACTTCTGTTTTCCTTCCACGCTCCTCTGTCTTTACCCTTTCTTCCTCACCTTTCCTCTTCCCTCTCCTGTCTCTCTCCATCTCCCTCTCCGTCGTCTTCTGTCTCTTTCCCTTGTTGCGTCCTGATGCAGAATGGAATGTTCTATACTAGTTATGTAAGTACTTATCCCTGTCTAGTTCACGACTTCTCAGTGACTCCTCTGATGTGCTTTCATGTCTCCCACCTCTTTCTGTCGCCTCTCTTTCTTCCTGCTGTTCTTTGGAGAAGCGTCTTCTCACCTGTAACCCTCTCTCACCTCTAATACTCTGTTCTAGTATCGGGTCGGGTTTGCCTCTCGCTTTTTTTTCGCTTCCTGAAAAGACAAATCTGATGTTTTCCCTTTTTCTTGTCAACAAATCTCATACTAGACAAAAAAACAACAACAAATGAACAGCAGTACTAAGGTCTCGAGACCCAAATATTACAATACAGACTTCTATACAACCAGAGGAGTCGCCCCTTGGTGGTCAGGAGAGAGAATGTATCTGTATCTTATTCCTCCAAAACATACCGAGATGTGTTTTCCATCTTGTCTGGTACAAGACAAACACCGTCAGCGGTGAGTGAATCCTGCCTCACGAGCAAACAGAAATATAAAATGCACCATGTTCGACTGTGAACAAATACAACTTATAGGGGAGAATATTAATAGAACAGCTCAATAGTGTCACAGAGAGAAAACACAGTCTCTGTAAACACACACGTTCCAGACACGGCAAACATCCAAAAGCCGTAGCGTGATGAATAAGACATGTGTAAGTGATGCATGAGACATGGCAGGTAGCAGGGAAGCCTGTAAGCAGGGTGTCGTGCATGATAAGTGAGACTCTCGCATCTAAAGGTTCTCGCCAGGAGGGCGAAGATGCAACGGTCTGAGCTCGCTTGATGCTTTAAAATGCCAGCCAGAAATCCTGCGTTCTAAATATTTTACCTTCACTCGAACAGGCTGGTCACGAAAGATCAGACGTCTCACTCTGCAGAGAAGTTCACCTCTGAGAAGACGGACTTAAAATGAAAAGAAGACGAGCAGGAAAGCAAGGGAGAGGTTGAGCCCTGCACAGAGAATGCAGCTTCAACACATGAAGCATAGACTTCTATACAACCAGAGGAGTCAGTGGTCAGGAGAGAATGCAGCTTTAATACATGAAGCATAGACTTCTACACAACCAGTTTTTCTTCAGTGCATCACTTGAGCCGTCCTTTTAGCTGCGACTGCAGAGGAAATGTGATTTCGTGCAGCATTTCTTGCTCCAGCTGCAGACACTCAACTGCGGCAGAGAGGAAGTGGTTTAATACCTCTGCAATGATTGAGGTTATGAAGTCATGTCGAGAAGAAATGCCTCACTTGTCTCATTTACAATGATGGATTAGGGTCTTTGAAGGCAGCAGTTTCCACAAGCTGTTTTGTAATGTTCAGTTCTTAGTCGTTTTTAAAGCAGTGCGAGTCTGTGACTTCCGGGTGAGCCTCAGCAGGGAAAACAGTCGCAGCAAAAACTGCGTGATATATATTTATATATATTATATGATTTATATTAAAGGTGTTAGGGGGCCAAATAAACCGCTGGTATAGTGCGGAAAGATCTGCAGATGCTTGCAGGTATTCCCCGCTGAGAAATGCAGATCCTTATTTGTTATATTTTAAAGTTGTCAGCTTTTTCCTCTGCGTTTTGTGAACATGACTGCAGGCGACGTATAAAAAACTCATCTGCCAACTGTTAATATGAATACCCCTCTTCACGCCGTTGCGCAAGAGCAAGAGGCACCTCAAACAACTCTCAGGCGAGTTTATTGAATTTCGTGGAGCAGAAATCGGCGTCTCGTTTTGAGTCAGGAGGCCGCCGTCCTGTTGAGCTCGGCCGCGCCTTCTTAAAGCGACGGTAACGATCGCTCCCAGCGGGACGCCGCTAAGCACCTCTGCTGCTCCCGCTCGCACTTCATCAGCGTCACGTAACAGAGACGCACAACACTTTTTTGTCAAAGTCCTCGTTGTGCCGGAGCAAAAAATGTGTGTTTTCCCGCCGCCGCCGCTTTCTGTTCACTGCTGCGTTCTGCTTTTCCTCGTCCAGGCGCCGGCTCCTTTGGCTTTTCCCATGACCACACCGCAAGTGCCTGTGTATGGAATGGTGAGTGTGCACCCCGTGTTTCTTGGCCTTTATTAGTCATTTGATGTGTAAAATGTCATAAAGTAACGACACAACCTGGTTCTCAGGAGCCAAGCAAACGCTAGAAGCAGCTGATGTTTTATTCAAAGTATTAGTTTAACAAAATAATGTTCTTTCGTTATTCAAGAAATGGCTTCAGCTCATAAGTTACTGCTTTTCTCCTCTAGTTTTTCTGCCTCCTGTTCTCTTCAGGGTCATGGAAAACCTGGAAAAGTCCTTGAAAAACATGAAATCCCCAAAGTGTTGTAAAAGTAGTGTAAATGTGTTATATTCATGTGTTCAGGACCTTCATTTATGCTGAGTTTGAAATAATGAATCTGCTTTGAACAGAAAGAGGCTCAAAATAAAAGCAGCATACATACAGACATCTATATAAACATTTATTCTTTTAATCAAACTATTGTCTCTCATTCATTTGTGTCATTTAGGGTTCACTGTATGCTTTGAATCCTCATTGTCAGTTTAAAAAGACATTGAAATGTGATCAAAAGTCATGAAAATTTGGTTAAAAGTCAAGGACATTTGGTTAAAAGTGGTTGAAATTTGGTAAAAAGTGGTTCCAATGTGGTTTGCAGTCCTGTAAAGTGGTCCCAATGTGCATGCCCCCTCTCTCCCCAGGTCCCCCCCCAGATGGGTCAGATGGGCGGGGTACCGGTGATGGCTCCTCAGCCCATGATGTACAACCAGCCTGTCCTCAGACCCTCCAACCCCTTCGCACCGATGCCCGGAGCCCAGGTCAGCTATCCTGTACTCGTGCATTCATACGCACAGAACGACACCTTTGCAGCTGAAAAGGTGTTTAACAGAACGTGAAGTCTTCACCTGAAACTGTAACGTGTCTCTTTTTGTTTTGTGTCCTCGTCCGAGCAAACTTATGAACGGCCAGGGTTCTTCCCTTATAAGGTCGTGTTGGCTAATTCATGCAATAATACAACGGCCCAAGGGCCTTTTATTCTTATTATTAATGCAACGTCGAATAATAACGGAACTAATAATGTGATGGTTTATTATGGAAAAAAAATGGATGGTGAGTACATAGAAAATAATTATTAGTTCCAAGAATGTCTTGCTTATATAAGCAGATATAAGCATGCATATATATATATATATATATATATATATATATATATATATATATATATATATATATATATATATATATATATATTATTAAAGATGTTTATTTACCTGTTTTTAGTTGGTGTGAGATCACAATAAACAATCTCTATTCTCTCTCTCCACTCTTCTTTCTATTCAGATGCAGTTCATGTAATCCAGTCAGGGGGAAGCAGAGTGCCAAAAGCGCCAAACAAACAAACAAATAAACAAACAAACAAACAAACAAACGGCAGAAGAAAACACGCAAGGGGAGCGATCGGACGGACGGAGGAAGGAATCGATCGAGCTGAAACGACCAAGAGACGACGAGATAACAAACCCACACCAAAAAAAACAACCAGTTGCAAAGAGGAGGAGAAAGATGATGGAGGGATGATGGAGGGGAAGATGTCACCTTGCTGGTTGTTGTCTGAAACAACTCCTTGCGTGAATGTGTGTGTGTGTAGCTTCTTTCTGTTACACTGTCTAATTCTTGTTTTAAATCATATCGATGGAGTGGTGGAGGAAGAGGAGGTGGAGGAGGAGGAGTCTCTGCTGCAGAATTAGCTTTATTTCCTACTGGTGCTATTTTTGTCCTCTCCGGGTTACCGTCCGCCTGCAACGGCAACTAGGGAACACTCGGCAGGGGAGAAGTGTGTGTGTGTGTGTGTGTGTGTGTGGCAGTTGTTTCAGACAACACCTTCACCCCGACCTCCTCTCCATCCCTTCATCGCTGTCTCTGTTCACTAACCGATCAGCGAGACGTTTCCAGGAGACTCTTCTCTCCGTTTCCCTGTAGTTTTTTCCGCCCCGTCGGCGCCATCTTTGTACTTTTCGACCGGTTTTCTTCTGCTCTCTCCTGAATGTAATCGTGGCGAGCTCGTCCAGCGACTCCTGGAAGCATTTGTTCACAACAGCGTTATGTCCTCATGGGTTTTTAAGCATAAGTCTTTGTCATCAATACTGCGTCAATTTCTTCTCCTGGAGCTACAGATGCACACAAAGCTACGAGGGGATCAGCGGCGGCCATTAAATTATCCCCCCAAAAAAGGTCCTGAATCCCGGTCACGCCGTCGTTCTTCTTCAAGTATCGTGGTTTTACAAGCACTGGTTTCTAGTGCTGAGCTTCTCCCTCGACACGTTCTTATTCTCTGAACCGTTTTTAATTTAAATTACCGAGTTATGACCTTTTTAAGTGTCCCAAAACGTCCTTGAACGCACCACAGGTTCAACGCCATGAGGAGACCCTCAGCAGATAAATGAGGGTTTTATACCTCGGAAATCCACCACAACCTGTACGATAACTCTAATAAACACCAGGATGTAACGTACTTCTTCACTGTCAGATACCTTTTTTTAAAACAAAGCTTTAGGTAAGCTCCAGCTATTTATTTTGTGGTGTATGAATAATTTTAATCCGCTGCCTGTTGGCAGACAAATTTGACTTTAAGGGCATTAAAACTTTTTTATTAGGCAATAATGGTTTGTAAATGCTGAAAACCAATATAATATTTTTTTAAATTTTGGTGAAAATCATGACACAAAATGTTGTGTCAAACCAGGACGTCTCGTCACCGTGATTTCTAATATGTTTTTTAAAGCATTTCACAGCGTAGGAGGTGAAGTAAAACTTTCCTCACCGCTAACGAGAGACGCTAGCTGCCTTCATTTGGATTCATTTGGATTCTCCGTGGATTCTCCGCGGCTCGCTAGCGGCTCGCTAGCGGCTCGCTAGCGGCTCGCTAGCGGCTCGCTAGCGGCTCGCTAGCACCTGGCTAACCCGCGTTTATCTGGCTCGCTAGCGGCTCGCTAGCGGCTCGCTAGCGACTCGCTAGCACCTGGCTAACCCGTGTGTATCTGGCCTGCTAGCGGCTCGCTAGCACCTGGCTAACCCGTGTGTATCTGGCCTGCTAGCGGCTCGCTAGCACCTGGCTAACCCGTGTGTATCCGTCCCTCTCGTCCTCATCGGCTCACCAACCAGATTCATTCGTCCCAGGCGTCTACGTTTAGGAGTTTTGTTCTTTTGAATGTGGAGACCGCAGCACTGAGCGAGAGATTTTAAACAATATTCAACTGATTTGACCTCTCGACACTGAACCGTTGGCCCCGCCCCTCGCTCCGTGGCTCCAGGGGAAAGATTTTTTGGGGGGGGGGAGGGGGAGCGAGTCCTCAGCCAAAGCGTCCGTCACCATGAGTTTGACTGTTGGTGTGTGTGTGTGTGTGTGTGTGTGTGTGCGTGTGCGTGCGTAACGCATTTTAAGTGTACGTTTTTTTTAGTTGTCTTTCTTCCATTGAGGGCTATTTTCTGAGGGTCGAATTGTGTCAAATTTCCAGCCAAAATTTGAGCCAGCGAGGTTTGACGTGAACAAAATGTCGCTTTTGTGTTGTTTTTTTTGTTTTTGTACGATTAAAAAAAATACACATTTTTGTTGCAAAATGCACACACGCAAAACTTTGCACTGAAGTGACTAACTATCCTGCCGCTCGTGGAGCTGCTGCCGGGAGGAACAAAGTCGTTTTGAGGGTTTTACAATAACGAGTTCGATCTGATCTACCAGCCGCTTTTGGCCGGCGACCTAAAAAAACATAAAAAAAAACTATTTTTCCTGCCATTCTAACGACTTGAAACCTTTTTGTAGTCCCATCGCCGCCCGAACGCAGCGTCCTCTTCACCTCTTTCTCGAGAACGCTTTTTGTTTTGTTTTGTTTGGCTTCGTTCTGTTCGGTGTGTGTAGATATGTACAAACCCCCCTAAAAAAACAAAAGCACTAATAACCACTTCCTGTCTGCTCCCGCCCATCGCCGTTGGATAGATGTTCTTAGACGCTTGTTGTCGCGGTCTTGTGTTAGCTTAGCATGTCCTCGTAGCCCCTCCTTGGCGTCCCGTCTCGTATCTTTAGCTCTTTTATCTCTCGGTGTCTCTTGTCTTCTCGCTGTCGGCGAGGCTCTTCGGAGGCCTCCAGGTTTGGCTTTCTCTCTTTTCTTCTCGCCGTTAGCTCCGGCGTCGGGTTGACCCTCCTCCGTTTCGTCCCCGACGTCATCGGCCGTCTCCGCTCGCTTCTTCGCGTCACGATGTCAGCGCGCCTGCTCGCTCGTCCGGCCGATCGCAGCGCTCGGATGAATCCAGGTCTTTTTGTGTCGAGCCGACGGGTTTTGTAAAACGCTCGCGGAGAGAAGTTTTGAAATGTAGCAAGGTCGTCGAAAGGTCAGCGGCAACGGAGGCTTTCTTTAGCTTTTAAAGTTTCTTTCAGGTGTTTTTCTGTTGAATTGAACTCCGAAATCTCGCTCTCTTTCCTCGACGCGAGCCTCCGATCTGAAAGCGAGCCGTTACCGTCCAGAAACCTTAAAAGAACAAAACGACCAGTCGCGTCTCAGCAGATGAACCTGATGTTTTGTATCAGGTTTTCTTTCCCTCCTTTTTTTCTGGATACTTGTTTCCTGAAACCTTCCCCGTCTGCATGGACCCCCGCCCGCCTGCTGCCATGACATCGTCTGTCGTCTGAGCGTCTCCGTGGTTTCTAAACCGTCAGAGAGAGGAAGAAGAGGAGGAGGAGGAAGAGGAGGAGGAGGAGGAGTCTCAACGGAACCGGCAGTAACTTCTCATTGTTGTTTTTGGTATTAACCCGGGAGGGAGTTGGCCGAGCATGCGTTCTCTGTCTCTCTCTCTCTCTCTCTCTCTGTGTTGGGAGTTTCACTCTTTTTTTTTTGTATTTCTTACTGCGGTCGCCGACCTGTTGACCCGTTCAGAAGCTGCGTCGCTGTAGCATGAATCAGGTGGAGAAGGATTTTAAAAACCTTGATGTCATATTCATAAACACTCAGAGCCGCTCTCTCTCTCTCTCTCTCTCTCTCTCTCTCTTTTTTCTGGGGTCGGTGAGTTCATGGTTGTATCCCTCCTCCTCTTCCTCCTCCCTCTTCCTCCTCCACCCTAAAAACCGCATGATAGGACCGTGATGGTGATGATGATGATGATGAATCCTCGTCGTTTCCTGTTTCCGTCCACGACAAACGAGCCGCTGTAGCAAAGAAAAAACAGCACCCAACTTCTTGTGTGAATGCGTATATCTGTGTGTGTGTGTGTGTGTGTGTGTGTGTCCAAAGATGTCACACTCACAGATGTCCTCGGTTGAAACAAAAGAGAGAGAGAGAGAGAGGGATAGAACGGATAGAAATCTCTTCATCGGTGTCGAGTCAAAGATCTTTTCTTGTGCACGTTCTGTTTTTTCTACATCTGTGTTTTTTGTGTTTTTTCTCTGTAAGAAACCCTCGGATTGCTGCCTCACTATTGTGTATATAAAACGACAAACGCACCACACTCGCACCACACAAGCTTCAGCACATAAACGACTCTCATAACCGGCAAAAAAAAACGCATTATTTTATCTTTTTATTTCTCTGTAAACGTGACGGACAGCCAGGAATCCTTCAGCGACGCCAAAATGTTTTTATTTTAATTTGTCGAGTGGAGCATCTTCTCGTCACCCCGACCCCCGCCATATCTTTGTACATTTTGTTTTCTATTTATTTAAAGCAGAAATATATGGATTGTATCGAGCATGGAAAGGCAAACAGAAATGTTACAGTTAACGACAAAAAAACAAAAACACACAAAAAAAACTCACAGGCTTTTATTTTCCAGCAGTATATTTGTTTATTCTCGGGATCTGTTTCCTCTCTCCTGTTTTTGGAAGAAATAAAAAGTCATTTTCCATTCCTAAAACTGACCCGTCTCTTCTTCTTTTCATCCGCCATCGTTGGTTCTTTCTGCAGGAACATAAAAAATATATTTCATAAAAGTGATGGAATATGAATTAAGCAAAAATAAAAACTACTATTCCTTTGAGTTTGATAACAATCGGTACATTTACCGTCTCTTTAATTATTAGAGGCAAAGTTTGCTGCTTAGTAATACTTTAAAAATATATAATTCTGTTATTTAATAACCAAAACATTTTGTTTATGTAAAAAGCACAAAATAAAACATAAGCCAGTTATTAATGATATTAGTCACGTTAATGACTACAAAGTGACATAAATGATGCATTCGTGACCCAGAGCTCATCCTGTCGATGCGTCACCGTGAGAGCTGGAGAAGAGTGTGTGTGTGTGTGTGTGTGTGTGTGTGTGTGTGTGTGTGTGTGTGTGTGTGTGTGTGTGTGTGTGTGTGTGTGTGTGTGTGTAAACAGTCATTACACACTGTTGGAGAGGTTTCCCACCGGTGAACTTGTCCTCAGGGTTTAAAGAGTTGTGATTCTTAATAAATCCACGAATCTGTATCGTCTTGGTTCCTCTTGTCAACGGGAACGATGACATCATCGTCAAGGACTCCAAGTCCAGATAATACAAAAGACTTTGAGTAGAATAAAATACATTAGAGCACAATAGATTTTGATAAACGATGACAGTTTTGCAACATAGTTGTGAATTTGTATCAACTCAACTTCGAGGGTTTCAGACAATAGATGCAAAACAAAACCATAATTAACGTTGTGTAAGTCTGTGTGTGGACTTTAGGCTTCGTGTGTACACAACAGTCATGTTTTGGCTTCAAATGACGACAAAGAAAAGGATGAAAACAAAACAACCTCACAACCTCGTGATCGCAGCGCCATGAAGCACAGACTTCTATACAACCAGAGGAGTCGCCCCCTGGTGGTCAGGAGAGAGAATGCAGCTTCAACACATGAAGCATAGACTTCTATACAACCAGAGGAGTCGCCCCCTGGTGGTCAAGAGAGAGAATGCAGCTTCAAAACTTGAAGCATAGACTTCTATACAACCAGAGGAGTAGCCCCCTGGTGGTCAGGAGAGATAATGCGGCTTCAACACATGAAGCATAGACTTCTATACAACCAGAGGAGTCGCCCCCTGGTGGTCAGGAGAGAGAATGCAGCTTCAACACATGAAGCATAGACTTCTATACAACCAGAGGAGTCGCCCCCTGGTGGTCAGGAGAGAGAATGCAGCTTTAACACATGAAGCATAGACTTCTATACTACCAGAGGAGTCGACCTTGTTTTTTCGGGGGTGAAACTGGACTCGTGACAGCCGACGCTCTGCAGCAGGCTGCCGACCCCCCAGATAAGTTCTGACAGCTGTAAATAGAGAGAGGAGGGAACGGCTATTTATAGCCTCCATTCAGAGAGAGAGAGAGAGAGAGAGAGAGAGAGAGAGAGAGAGAGATTCTTTCTCCGTCCAGAAGACCATCTCACTCTTTCTGGATCTTTCCTCCGGCCGGAGAAACTTCTGGAGGTTTTTCAAAGCCTGTAAAGAGCTGAAGCGTGTTGGAGGACGAGGAGACGACGTCATGGCTCTGCTCTGCTACAACAAAGGCTGCGGCCTGAAGTTTGACGCCAACGAGAACCAGAAGGGTGAGAACCGCCGGCTCCTGCATCTTCAATTCAAACCTTCAGCTCCGTGAAGTCTGTTTCCTGTCAGAGAAGTGACTTTGTTCTCGCTTCTGAGCTCAAGAAACGGTTCAAAGCTGTGAGCCGAGAGGAGAACTGCTTCCTCTCAGTAGTGACGTTAGAAACAGGACGTTTCTTCGTTTGTCTGCTTTTATTTTGAAAGGGTGTTCTTTAGGAGCGTGTCTTTAGTGGTGTTCGCCAGACTAAATATACACATTAACGCACAAATGCGTGACAGAAAAAGACCCGAATACACACAGTGTATCGAGTGTTTGAACTTTAAAACATATTTATGGATTTATTTGTTTTTTAATTTGAAAGTAAACAAGCAAACAAAATGTTGAGAAACACGAGTCTCTGGATGAGGAGCCGCTATCGCTCTGGCAACAGGCCTCCTTTTATGGGACTGTGCTGAGCAGCTGGTGTGTGTGTGTGTGTGTGTGTGTGTGTGTGTGTGTGTGTGTGTGTGTGTGTGTGTGTGTGTGTGTGTGTGTGTGTGTGTGTGTGTCTAAATACAGACTCTTTCCTCTCGCCCTCCTCTCAGACTCCTGCGTCTTCCATCCAGGTGTTCCCATCTTCCACGACGCCCTGAAGGTAAAAACTGATCCAGAAAGAAAGTAAACCAGTAAACAACTCTTTGGTTAAGCTGTAAATAAACACACAATGATGTGTGTGTGTGTGTGTGTGTGTGTGTGTGTGTGTGTGTGTGTGTGTGTGTTGCTTCAGGGCTGGTCCTGCTGCAGGAAGAGGACGACGGACTTCTCAGAGTTTCTCTCTATTAAGGTAAAAAAAAAAAGTTTTGTTTTATGAATGCAGTAAAATGTGAATTAAAATATTCAGAGTCCAGTCGGTGCCGTACGGAGCAGCGGGAGGTAAATAAAATACATTTATTATTAAAATGGGACATTTAAAGTTTAACTTAAAGTGCCGTTCACATCAATGTGTCAAAGGATTTTGTGCAAAAATACATTTTAAATAAAAATGAGGACAATAATGAGAAATAACATTAAGAGAAAATAGCTCAACAAAAAATATTTCTTGAACTTTTCATGTCCCATTTAAAAATCAATAACACAACAAATCCCCCCCCCCCCCTCAGGGCTGCACCCGCGGGTGCCACAGCGACGTGAAGCCGCAGGAGCCGCTGCGTCCGGAGGTGTCGTCGGACAAAGACGACGTGAAGCGCATCAACGGAGAGGAGATGATCTACAGAGGACCCAAGTCTGCTGAGACGCTGCAGAAAGAGAGGCCCAGGTGTGTGTGTGTGTGTGTGTGTGTGTGTGTGTGTGTGTGTGTGTATGTGTGTGTGTGTGTGTGTGTGTGTTAGTTAAATTGCAAGAAAAGCTCTTTTTCTGGTTTGCATGAGAGAACTGGATGCTGCTCACATGCAGCTGTTTTTTATTCACAGGTCAACATCCCGGAATAAATCATTTAGTGGATAACTGTGTATCTCTCTTTGTGTGTCTGTGTGTGTTAATATGAACGTGTGTGTGTGTGTGTGTGTGTGTGTGTTCTTATTTGCAGTTCAGAGGAAACCAAGACCAAACTGCCTCACAAAGTGTCGGCGTCGTTGACTCAGGTGCTGCAGAAACTGGACCTCAGCAAGAAGGCTGAGGACGAGAAGAAAGGTGTGTGTCTGTCTGTGTGTGTGTGTCTGTCTGTGTGTGTGTATGTGTGTGTGTTTGTCTGTGTTTGTTTGTGTGTAAATATGTGTTGATCTGATGTAAAATAATTCATATCTTTCATTTCTAAATCGTCCATCAAAGCATTTTTCTTTCTATTTTCCAATTTATTTTGCTGGCCCTGAACACATCGCTGACTTTTACTCAAACAAACTTTTATTAAATGTTTTCTGAATATAAAAGTCAACGAACAATATCCCAAAAGACAAAAAGATGAGAAAATATGAAATAACATTTCAATCATTTTATGATGAATACAGACAAAAAACAGTAATGTGTCAAAACAATACAACTTAAAAGTTACAGTCAAAGTTTAATTAAAGAATATTTTACTCGTTAGCAGTTCATTTGTGCATCCTACGACATTTCTTATTCATAGAACAATCACTTTATTCTATAATTATGTTTAGTTTTTGTTAATCCAGAGAAAAATGTATGAAAAGTGATTATAAGACAGTTAAAGTATATAAATCTATTTTTGACAATTCAGCTCATAATCTTTATTGAACTAAAAGGAGTGAAGATAAATCTGCCGACGCTGCGTAAATATTCACCCCGTCTCCGACACTCATCAACGTTTCTGATGACTTTTCTAATCTGAAAGTTCTGCAGCAGAATCCAGAATAATTCAACGTTGTGTCATTAATACTTGAAGCAAGTTCATTTATATTGGAAACGGCTTTAAATATTCACGACGCGCTCCGATTTCATTTCACGTTTTAAGAGAATTCATCTTTCAAAAACTCGACTGCAGACATAAAAACGACCCGATGTGCGTTTAATCACGTGTTCACAAGTGTGTGTTCTTTTGTGTTTGTGCAGGTTTAAAAAACAGTTCATATTGTTGTAGTAGTTAATTTACCAGAAAAATAAATCACTGTAACATTACGACATTTCTGTATAAGTCCAACACTGATAACTTAACAAAAAGTGAAAAAAAAAATCATATTTATAATCGAAAAAACACTTAAAATATTTCTCAAAACAAACTGATTTCACAGGAAATGCTGCAGACATGTAATATATAATAATAATAATAATAATAATAATAATATAATATCAGTGAACTTGTGTTCTTTAGTGTATCATCACTTCAAAACCTTTAAATTATTGTTCATATTTTATATCTTCCTACGGAGCCGGACTTGTTCCTACGGTAGCCCAGGAGGGACAAACCACGTTTGGTTTGTCCCTCCTGGGCTACCGTAGGAACAAGGGATCACTCTACATTTTTTCCTTTAGCTTTCCGTGTCTTTTCCCGACTCGCTCGAGAAGTTTCAGTCGGTTGCAATCTGCATTCTCACCACCAGGTGTCGCCAGATCTCGACACGCCGCACCTTTAAGAAAACGTCCCGTGGGCTTGATCACGCACTTGTCTCCTCATCTCCTTTCCTTCTCTCCTCACAGAGGGGCAGGCGGTCATGGCCGGGACTCGATGCAAGAACGCAGGATGCAAAACAGTGAGTGTGTCTTTCGTTTGTTTGTTACTCCCGGAGTGTGTGTTTGTGTTTGTGTGTTTGGAGGCGACTTCTGCGACCCAGAACAGTCGACTGTCTGAGATCAGCAAAAGACGACAAATTAATCACACACACACACACACACACACACACACACACACACACACACACACACACACATACACACACACACACACACACACACACGCTGCTTAGTAGCAGTTTTGCTTCACTGTAAAAGTTTGTGAACAGCTCCATCTAGTGGACAACGCAGGTAACAACTGGAGTTTATCACTTTTATAACATTTCTTTTCCTTAAAGTATTCTTATGACTTCAGTAAATAAATAGAGCATCAAATGATATGAATATTATTATCTAACAATAATGTTTTACTCATGCACTTAAATGCAGTTTGGAGATACTTGTACTTGGTTTTATACTTCTATTCCACTACATGCAATATGTTCTGCCATAATCTTATTTAATGTCTATTGTTATTGGATATTTTACATAGAAAACATACATTTTATACTTTATTGAGAACTAAAGTTGAGACAATTATTTTCAAAATGGTTTCAAATCTCTAATTATTTCTGGATAACACTCAATAATATTATGATGTTCATGTATTAGATGCAAGTAAATCAACAAAAATTTGTGGTGTGTGTGTGTCTTCAGGTCTATGAAGGCCCGCAGACGGACGCCGAGGTCTGCACCCACCACCCCGGAGCGCCCGTCTTCCACGAGGGGTGAGAGAGACGTTTCCACTTCTTTTCACTTTGTTTTCTCGACCCGCTCTTCAAACCATCATCACTAAACTAAATCCACGACATTAGTAACGTTGGAAGTAACGTGTTCTGTGGTCCAGATGTTCTAAACCGCGTTTCGGACCCTTTTGTTTTCGAGCAGGTATAAGTACTGGAACTGCTGCTGCATACGGACGATAGACTTCAACGCTTTCCTGGACCAGAAGGGCTGCAACGCGGGGAAGCACCGCTGGATCCCGAAGCAGGTACGTCCAGAAACGCTGGTCGCACAAGAGGGGAGGAGTCAGGGTTAGCGAGGCATTCAGCTGGAAGCTGACAACCCCTAAAAAAAACTGCCTCCACATTTAAAATCACCTTTTTTTTTGAATGAAGATTGGTGTGCGCAGTTGGCTTTTGCCTTCTGGTGTGTTCTTCTTGTTTTTGATTTCTTTAAATAATAAAACAGACAAAAACACACCATGAATAAGGAGGTGACTAAAAACATTTGTGATACAGTCACATGTCCCCAAAGAGTTAAGTTTTATGTAATATCTGCTGCTGTATTTAGGGTTTTTAAGCAGGTAAATGGTCACTTTTGTCAGCAGCATTGATGTTTGTTTACTGAGATTATCTAAATTACGTTTTCCCACTGTTGAAAGAAAGTTAAAAAAAAGAATGAAGTCATAGTATAGTATTTTGACAAATCATAGTGAAGCATTATGAAAAAAGTGTAAAAAATCAAAGTGTTGAAAAAAGTTTTTAAAAAAAGTCATAGCATGTTGAAAAAGTACAAAAAGTATAGCATGTTGAAAAAAGTATAAAAAAGTATAGCGTGTTGAAAAAAAGTATTAAAAAAGTATAAAAGTCATAGTGTAGCATATTAAAAAAAGTATAAAAAACTATAGCATGTTGAAATAGTACAGTATTTCTACAAAAGTCATAGTAAAGCATGTTGAAGAAAAGTATATAAAAAATAGTCAACGGTAGCATTCCAGATGCGACAGTTAAATCAAACCCTTTTCTTCACTGTGTGTGTCTGCAGGACAAGAAGAAGGTGGCGTGTCGCTACGACTGGCACCAGACGGGAAATAATGTTGTCATCACCATTTACGCCAAGAACGCAAACTCACAACTTTCCATCATTGAGGGCAACCGGACGGTGGTGAGTGTCTCACACACACAAATAACACATTTGCTTTGCTCTTCATGCTCATTCTCTTTTCCTCCATTCCCTCAGCTCTCATGTCAAATACAGTTTGAGATCGAGAAGATCTTCAAGCGAGACTTTCACTTCTGGGGCGTGAGTATCTGCTGGTGTCGTCTAAATGCGCCTGCTGACACACCCGATGCTTTTATACGTGAAACCTTTCACACGAGCCACGGCCCTTTGGTCGCACGTTCCTTCAGGTGGTCGACGTGAAGCGGAGCTCGGTCAACATGGTTCCGTCCAAAGTGGAGGTCACCCTGCAGAAGGCCGACCAGGTGGCCTGGGGCAAGCTGGAGGACCCCAACTACAAGCCCGAGCCCGAGCCCGAGCAGGAGTCCTCCCTGGACGCCGCGGAGCCGTACCCGAACGACCGCGACATCGACGACAACGACATCAGCGACTCGGACGAGGAGTGGGCCTACGACACGGCGCAGAACAAACCGCCGGGCGCCGAGGACAGGAAGAAAGAGGAAGTGACGGCGCTCTTGGAGACCAAGGAGGTGGAGGAGGAGGTGAAGAAGGCGTTGGAGGAGAAGAAGAGGGCGGAGGACGAGAGAGCGAAGCTGGAGGAGCAGAGACGGCAGGAGTTGGGAGGAGGGTACGAGGACATGCCGGAGCTGGAGTGAGGAAACGAGGGGAAGGAGACCGGCTCGGTTTTTGAAACGTTATTTTCTAACGATTACTTGTGAAATTATTCATCTTTTGTAGCTACAAATCCAACTGAGATATGAAGTTGCTTCCCTAATTCTGAGGGGAACATTTAAGGGGTTGATTGTCTTCTGAGAAAAAAACACTCACATATTTTATCACTCTATATCCTTATATTTCATTTAATTAGGACAGTCAACTGGATGTAACTTCAATACGAGAAATAAAAACTTTGTCTACATTTTTCTCTGTGTTTGTCCTAAAACAACAATAAGGTATGTTGAAAAAAGTATATGAAAAAGTCATAGTATAGCTTCTTGAAAAAAGTATTTAAAAAAAAGTCATGGTAAAGCATGTTGGAAAAAAGGTTGAAAAAAAGTCATGGTATAGCATGTTGAAAAAAGTATTAAAAAAGTCATAGTATAGCATGTTGAAAAAAGTTTTAAAAAAAAGTCATAGTATAGCATGTTGAAAAAAGTTTAAAATTTTTTTTTTTTTAAAAAGTCATAGTATAGCTTGTTGAAAAAAGTATTAAAAAAAAGTCATGGTAAAGCATGTTGGAAAAAAAGTTGAAAAAAAGTCAAAGTATAGCATGTTGAAAAAAGTATTAAAAAAAGTCATAGTATAGCATGTTGAAAAAAGTTTTTAAAAAAACTTTTAAAAAAAAGCAGTCATAATATAGCTTGTTGAAAAAAGTATAAAAAAAAGTCATCGTAAAGCATGTTGGAAAAAAGGTTGAAAAAAAGTCATAGTATAGCATGTTGAAAAAAAGGTTAAAAAAAAGTTTTAAATTTAAAAAAAAAAAAAGGTCATAGTATAGCTTGTTGAAAAAAGTATTAAAAAAAGTCATGGTAAAGCATGTTGGAAAAAAAGTTGAAAAAAGTCATAGTATAGCATGTTAAAAAAAGTATGAAAAAATTCATAGTAAAGCATGTTGAAAAAAGTATTTAAAAAAAAGTCATAGTATAGCATGTTGAAAAAAAGGTTAAAAAAAAGTCAAAGTATAGCATGTTGAAAAAAGTATTAAAAAAAGTCATAGTATAGCATGTTGAAAAAAGGTTTGAAAAAAAGGTCATGGTAAAGCATATTGAAAAAAGTCTAAAAAAAAGTTATAGTATAGCATGTTAAAAAAGTATTAAAAAAGTCATAGTATAGCATGTTGAAAAAAGTAATAAAAAAAAGTCATGGTAAAAGCATGTTGTAAAAAAGGTTGAAAAAGGTCATAGTATAGCGTGTTGAAAAAAGTAAAAAAAAAAAAAAAGTCATAGTAGAGCATGTTGAAAAAAGTATTAAAAAAAAGTCATGGTAAAGCATGTTGAAAAAAGTATTAAAAAAAGTCATAGTTTTGCATGTTGAAAAAAGGTTAAAAAAAAAAAAGTCAGGCATGTTGAAAAAAGATTTAAAAAAGTCATGGTAAAGCATGTTGGAAAAAAGGTTGAAAAAAAAGTCACAGTAAAGCATGTTGAAAAAAGTATAAAAAAAAGTCATACTATAGCATGTTGAAAAAAGTTTTTAAAAAAAGTCATAGTATAGCATGTTGAAAAAAGGTTAAAAAAAAGTCATGGTAAAGCATGTTGAAAAAAGTATAAAAAAAAGTTTAAAAAAAAAGTCATAGTATAGCATGTTGAAAAAAGTTTAAAAAAAAGTTTTAAAAAAAAAGTCATAGTATAGCTTGTTGAAAAAAGTATTAAAAAAAAGTCATGGTAAAGCATGTTGGAAAAAAAGTTGAAAAAACTCATAGTATAGCATGTTAAAAAAAGTATGAAAAAAATTCATAGTAAAGCATGTTGAAAAAAGTATTTAAAAAAAAGTCATAGTATAGCATGTTGAAAAAAGGTTAAAAAAAAGTCATGGTAAAGCATGTTGAAAAAAGTATAAAAAAAAGTTTAAAAAAAAAGTCATAGTATAGCATGTTGAAAAAAGTTTAAAAAAAAGTTTTAAAAAAAAAGTCATAGTATAGCTTGTTGAAAAAAGTATTTAAAAAAAGTCATGGTAAAGCATGTTGGAAAAAAAGTTGAAAAAAGTCATAGTATAGCATGTTAAAAAAAGTATGAAAAAAATTCATAGTAAAGCATGTTGAAAAAAGTATTTAAAAAAAAGTCATAGTATAGCATGTTGAAAAAAAGGTTAAAAAAAAGTCAAAGTATAGCATGTTGAAAAAAGTATTAAAAAAGTCATAGTATAGCATGTTGAAAAAAGGTTTGAAAAAAAGGTCATGGTAAAGCATATTGAAAAAAGTCTAAAAAAAAGTTATAGTATAGCATGTTAAAAAAGTATTAAAAAAGTCATAGTATAGCATGTTGAAAAAAGTAATAAAAAAAAGTCATGGTAAAAGCATGTTGTAAAAAAGGTTGAAAAAGGTCATAGTATAGCGTGTTGAAAAAAGTAAAAAAAAAAAAAAAAGTCATAGTATAGCATGTTGAAAAAAGTATTAAAAAAAAGTCATGGTAAAGCATGTTGAAAAAAGTATTAAAAAAAAGTCATAGTTTTGCATGTTGAAAAAAGGTTAAAAAAAAAAAAGTCAGGCATGTTGAAAAAAGGTTTTTAAAAAAAGTCATAGTATAGCATGTTGAAAAAAGATTTAAAAAAGTCATGGTAAAACATGTTGAAAAAAGTATGAAAAAAAGTCATGGTAAAGCATGTTGGAAAAAAGGTTGGAAAAAAAGTCATAGTAAAGCATGTTAAAAAAAGTATGAAAAAAGTCATGGTAAAGCATGTTGGAAAAAAGGTTGAAAAAAAAGTCACAGTAAAGCATGTTGAAAAAAGTATAAAAAAAAGTCATACTATAGCATGTTGAAAAAAGTTTAAAAAAAGTCATAGTATAGCATGTTGAAAAAAGGTTAAAAAAAGTCATGGTAAAGCATGTTGAAAAAAGTATAAAAAAAGTCATAGCATAGCATGTTAAAAAAAGTATTAAAAAAGTCATAGTATAGCATGTTGAAAAAAGTAATAAAAAAAAGTCATGGTAAAAGCATGTTGTAAAAAAGGTTGAAAAAGGTCATAGTATAGCGTGTTGAAAAAAGTAAAAAAAAAAAAAAGTCATAGTATAGCATGTTGAAAAAAGTAATTAAAAAAAGTCATAGTATAGCATGTTGAAAAAAGGTTTGAAAAAAAGGTCATGGTAAAGCATGTTGAAAAAAGTCTAAAAAAAAGTCATAGTATAGCATGTTAAAAAAGTATTAAAAAAGTCATAGTATAGCATGTTGAAAAAAGTAATAAAAAAAGTCATGGTAAAAGCATGTTGTAAAAAAGGTTGAAAAAGGTCATAGTATAGCGTGTTGAAAAAAGTAAAAAAAAAAAAAAGTCATAGTATAGCATGTTGAAAAAAGTATTAAAAAAAAGTCATAGTTTTGCATGTTGAAAAAAGGTTAAAAAAAAAAAAGTCAGGCATGTTGAAAAAAGGTTTTTAAAAAAAGTCATAGTATAGCATGTTGAAAAAAGATTTAAAAAAGTCATGGTAAAACATGTTGAAAAAAGTATGAAAAAAAGTCATGGTAAAGCATGTTGGAAAAAAGGTTGGAAAAAAAGTCATAGTAAAGCATGTTAAAAAAAAGTATGGAAAAAAGTCATGGTAAAGCATGTTAAAAAAAGTATGAAAAAAGTCATGGTAAAGCATGTTGGAAAAAGTTTTTAAAAAAAGTCATAGTATAGCATGTTGAAAAAAGGTTAAAAAAAAGTCATGGTAAAGCATGTTGAAAAAAGTATTAAAAAAAAGTCATAGTATAGCATGTTAAAAAAAGTATTAAAAAAGTCATAGTATAGCATGTTGAAAAAAGTAATAAAAAAAAGTCATGGTAAAAGCATGTTGTAAAAAAGGTTGAAAAAGGTCATAGTATAGCTTGTTGAAAAAAAGTAAAAAAAAAAAAAGTCATAGTATAGCATGTTGAAAAAAGTAATTAAAAAAAGTCATAGTATAGCATGTTGAAAAAAGGTTTGAAAAAAAGGTCATGGTAAAGCATGTTGAAAAAAGTCTAAAAAAAAGTTATAGTATAGCATGTTAAAAAAGTATTAAAAAAGTCATAGTATAGCATGTTGAAAAAAGTAATAAAAAAAAGTCATGGTAAAAGCATGTTGTAAAAAAGGTTGAAAAAGGTCATAGTATAGCGTGTTGAAAAAAGTAAAAAAAAAAAAAAAGTCATAGTATAGCATGTTGAAAAAAGTATTAAAAAAAAGTCATGGTAAAGCATGTTGAAAAAAGTATTTAAAAAAAGTCATAGTTTTGCATGTTGAAAAAAGGTTAAAAAAAAAAAAGTCAGGCATGTTGAAAAAAGGTTTTTAAAAAAAGTCATAGTATAGCATGTTGAAAAAAGATTTAAAAAAGTCATGGTAAAACATGTTGAAAAAAGTATGAAAAAAAGTCATGGTAAAGCATGTTGGAAAAAAGGTTGGAAAAAAAGTCATAGTAAAGCATGTTAAAAAAAAGTATGGAAAAAAAGTCATGGTAAAGCATGTTAAAAAAAGTATGAAAAAAGTCATGGTAAAGCATGTTGGAAAAAAGGTTGAAAAAAAAGTCACAGTAAAGCATGTTGAAAAAAGTATAAAAAAAAGTCATACTATAGCATGTTGAAAAAAGTTTTAAAAAAAAGTCATAGTATAGCATGTTGAAAAAAGGTTAAAAAAAAGTCATGGTAAAGCATGTTGAAAAAAGTATTAAAAAAGTCATAGTATAGCATGTTGAAAAAAGTAATAAAAAAAAGTCATGGTAAAAGCATGTTGTAAAAAAGGTTGAAAAAGGTCATAGTATAGCGTGTTGAAAAAAGTAAAAAAAAAAAAAAGTCATGGTATAGCATGTTGAAAAAAGTAATTAAAAAAAGTCATAGTATAGCATGTTGAAAAAAGGTTTGAAAAAAAGGTCATGGTAAAGCATGTTGAAAAAAGTCTAAAAAAAAGTCATAGTATAGCATGTTAAAAAAGTATTAAAAAAGTCATAGTATAGCATGTTGAAAAAAGTAATAAAAAAAGTCATGGTAAAAGCATGTTGTAAAAAAGGTTGAAAAAGGTCATAGTATAGCGTGTTGAAAAAAGTAAAAAAAAAAAAAAAGTCATAGTATAGCATGTTGAAAAAAGTATTAAAAAAAAGTCATAGTTTTGCATGTTGAAAAAGGTTTTAAAAAAAAGTCATCGTAAAGCATGCTGAAAAAAGTATTAAAAAAAGTCATAGTATAGCATGTTAAAAAAAGTATTAAAAAAAGTCAGGCATGTTGAAAAAAGTTTTTAAAAAAAGTCATAATATAGCATGTTGAAAAAAAAGTCAAAGTAGAGCATGTTGAAAAAAGTTTTTAAAAAAAAGTTTTTATTTTTATTTTTTAAAGTCATAGTATAGCTTGTTGAAAAAAGTTTTTAAAAAAAGTTTTAAAAAAAAGTCATATAATAGCTTGTTGAAAAAAGTATAAAAAAAAGTCATGGTAAAGCATGTTGGAAAAAAGGTTGAAAAAAAGTCATAGTATAGCATGTTGAAAAAAGTATAAAAAAAGTCATAGTACAGCATGTTGAAAAAAGTTTTTAAAAAAAGTCATGGTAAAGCATGTTGAAAAAAGTATAAAAAAGTCATAGTTTTGCATGTTGAAAACAGGTTAAAAAAAAAGTCGGGCATGTTGAAAAAAGTTTTTAAAAAAAGTCATAGTATAGCATGTTGAAAAAAGGTTAAAAAAAAGTCATGGTAAAACATGTTGAAAAAAGTATGAAAAAAAAGTCATAGTATAGCATGTTAAAAAAAGTATGAAAAAAATTCATAGTAAAGCATGTTGAAAAAAGTATTTAAAAAAAAGTCATAGTATAGCATGTTGAAAAAAAGTATAAAAAAAAGTCAAAGTATAGCATGTTGAAAAAAGTATAAAAAAAGTCATAGTATAGCATGTTGAAAAAAGTAAAAAAAAAAGTCATGGTAAAGCATGTTGAAAAAAGTATAAAAAAAAGTCAAAGTATAGCATGTTGAAAAAAAGGTTTAAAAAAGTTATAGTATAGCATGTTGAAAAAAGTATAAAAAAGTCATAGTATAGCATGTTGAAAAAAGTATTAAAAAAAGTCATAGTATAGCATGTTGAAAAAAGTATTAAAAAAAGTCAAAGTATAGCATGTTAAAAAAAAGGTTTAAAAAAAGTCATAGTATAGCACGTTGAAAAAAGTATAAAAAAGTCATAGTATAGCATGTTGAAAAAAGTAAAAAAAAAAAGGTAAAGCATGTTGAAAAAAGTATAAAAAAGTCATAGTATAGCATGTTGAAAAAAGTTTTAAAAAAAAGTAAAAAAAAAAAAAAAGAAGTCATAGTATAGCTTGTTGAAAAAAGTATAAAAAAAGTCATGGTAAAGCATGTTGAAAAAAGGTTAAAAAAAAGTCAGGCATGTTGAAAAAAGGTTAAAAAAAAGTCAGGCATGTTGAAAAATGTTTTTAAAAAAGTCATAATATAGCATGTTGAAAAAAAAGTCAAAGTACAGTATGTTGAAAAAAGTTTTTTAAAAAAAGTTTTTTTGTTGTTGTTTTTTTTAAAAGTCATAGTATAGCTTGTTGAAAAAAGTATAAAAAAAAGTCATAGTACAGCATGTTGAAAAAAGTTTTAAAAAAAAGTCATGGTAAAGCATGTTGAAAAAAGTATAAAAAAGTCATAGTTTTGCATGTTGAAAACAGGTTAAAAAAAAGTCGGGCATGTTGAAAAAAGTTTTTAAAAAAAGTCATAGTATAGCATGTTGAAAAAAGGTTAAAAAAAAGTCATGGTAAAACATGTTGAAAAAAGTATGAAAAAAAAGTCATGGTAAAACATGTTGAAAAAAGTATGAAAAAAAAGTCATAGTATAGCATGTTAAAAAAAGTATGAAAAAAATTCATAGTAAAGCATGTTGAAAAAAGTATTTAAAAAAAAGTCATAGTATAGCATGTTGAAAAAAAGTATAAAAAAAAAGTCAAAGTATAGCATGTTGAAAAAAGTATAAAAAAAGTCATAGTATAGCATGTTGAAAAAAGTAAAAAAAAAAAGTCATGGTAAAGCATGTTGAAAAAAGTATAAAAAAAGTCATAATATAGCATGTTGAAAAAAGTATTAAAAAAAGTCATAGTATAGCATGTTGAAAAAAAAGTATAAAAAAGTCATAGTATAGCAGGTTGAAAAAAGTATAAAAAAAGTCAAAGTATAGCATGTTAAAAAAAAGGTTTAAAAAAAGTCATAGTATAGCACGTTGAAAAAATTATAAAAAAAGTCATAGTATAGCATGTTGAAAAAAGTAAAAAAAAAAAAAAGGTAAAGCATGTTGAAAAAAGTTTAAAAAAGTCATAGTATAGCATGTTGAAAAAAGTTTTTAAAAAAAGTAAAAAAAAAAAAAAAAGAAGTCATAGTATAGCTTGTTGAAAAAAGTATTAAAAAAAGTCATGGTAAAGCATGTTGGAAAAAAGGTTGAAAAAAAGTCATGGTAAAGCATGTTGAAAAAAGTATAAAAAAAAGTCATACTATAGCATGTTGAAAAAAGTTTTAAAAAAAAGTCATAGTATAGCATGTTGAAAAAAGGTTAAAAAAAAGTCATGGTAAAGCATGTTGAAAAAAGTATTAAAAAAGTCATAGTATAGCATGTTGAAAAAAGTAATAAAAAAAAGTCATGGTAAAAGCATGTTGTAAAAAAGGTTGAAAAAGGTCATAGTATAGCGTGTTGAAAAAAGTAAAAAAAAAAAAAAGTCATGGTATAGCATGTTGAAAAAAGTAATTAAAAAAAGTCATAGTATAGCATGTTGAAAAAAGGTTTGAAAAAAAGGTCATGGTAAAGCATGTTGAAAAAAGTCTAAAAAAAAGTCATAGTATAGCATGTTAAAAAAGTATTAAAAAAGTCATAGTATAGCATGTTGAAAAAAGTAATAAAAAAAGTCATGGTAAAAGCATGTTGTAAAAAAGGTTGAAAAAGGTCATAGTATAGCGTGTTGAAAAAAGTAAAAAAAAAAAAAAAGTCATAGTATAGCATGTTGAAAAAAGTATTAAAAAAAAGTCATAGTTTTGCATGTTGAAAAAGGTTTTAAAAAAAAGTCATCGTAAAGCATGCTGAAAAAAGTATTAAAAAAAGTCATAGTATAGCATGTTAAAAAAAGTATTAAAAAAAGTCAGGCATGTTGAAAAAAGTTTTTAAAAAAAGTCATAATATAGCATGTTGAAAAAAAAGTCAAAGTAGAGCATGTTGAAAAAAGTTTTTAAAAAAAAGTTTTTATTTTTATTTTTTAAAGTCATAGTATAGCTTGTTGAAAAAAGTTTTTAAAAAAAGTTTTAAAAAAAAGTCATATAATAGCTTGTTGAAAAAAGTATAAAAAAAAGTCATGGTAAAGCATGTTGGAAAAAAGGTTGAAAAAAAGTCATAGTATAGCATGTTGAAAAAAGTATAAAAAAAGTCATAGTACAGCATGTTGAAAAAAGTTTTTAAAAAAAGTCATGGTAAAGCATGTTGAAAAAAGTATAAAAAAGTCATAGTTTTGCATGTTGAAAACAGGTTAAAAAAAAAGTCGGGCATGTTGAAAAAAGTTTTTAAAAAAAGTCATAGTATAGCATGTTGAAAAAAGGTTAAAAAAAAGTCATGGTAAAACATGTTGAAAAAAGTATGAAAAAAAAGTCATAGTATAGCATGTTAAAAAAAGTATGAAAAAAATTCATAGTAAAGCATGTTGAAAAAAGTATTTAAAAAAAAGTCATAGTATAGCATGTTGAAAAAAAGTATAAAAAAAAGTCAAAGTATAGCATGTTGAAAAAAGTATAAAAAAAGTCATAGTATAGCATGTTGAAAAAAGTAAAAAAAAAAGTCATGGTAAAGCATGTTGAAAAAAGTATAAAAAAAAGTCAAAGTATAGCATGTTGAAAAAAAGGTTTAAAAAAGTTATAGTATAGCATGTTGAAAAAAGTATAAAAAAGTCATAGTATAGCATGTTGAAAAAAGTATTAAAAAAAGTCATAGTATAGCATGTTGAAAAAAGTATTAAAAAAAGTCAAAGTATAGCATGTTAAAAAAAAGGTTTAAAAAAAGTCATAGTATAGCACGTTGAAAAAAGTATAAAAAAGTCATAGTATAGCATGTTGAAAAAAGTAAAAAAAAAAAGGTAAAGCATGTTGAAAAAAGTATAAAAAAGTCATAGTATAGCATGTTGAAAAAAGTTTTAAAAAAAAGTAAAAAAAAAAAAAAAGAAGTCATAGTATAGCTTGTTGAAAAAAGTATAAAAAAAGTCATGGTAAAGCATGTTGAAAAAAGGTTAAAAAAAAGTCAGGCATGTTGAAAAAAGGTTAAAAAAAAGTCAGGCATGTTGAAAAATGTTTTTAAAAAAGTCATAATATAGCATGTTGAAAAAAAAGTCAAAGTACAGTATGTTGAAAAAAGTTTTTTAAAAAAAGTTTTTTTGTTGTTGTTTTTTTTAAAAGTCATAGTATAGCTTGTTGAAAAAAGTATAAAAAAAAGTCATAGTACAGCATGTTGAAAAAAGTTTTAAAAAAAAGTCATGGTAAAGCATGTTGAAAAAAGTATAAAAAAGTCATAGTTTTGCATGTTGAAAACAGGTTAAAAAAAAGTCGGGCATGTTGAAAAAAGTTTTTAAAAAAAGTCATAGTATAGCATGTTGAAAAAAGGTTAAAAAAAAGTCATGGTAAAACATGTTGAAAAAAGTATGAAAAAAAAGTCATGGTAAAACATGTTGAAAAAAGTATGAAAAAAAAGTCATAGTATAGCATGTTAAAAAAAGTATGAAAAAAATTCATAGTAAAGCATGTTGAAAAAAGTATTTAAAAAAAAGTCATAGTATAGCATGTTGAAAAAAAGTATAAAAAAAAAGTCAAAGTATAGCATGTTGAAAAAAGTATAAAAAAAGTCATAGTATAGCATGTTGAAAAAAGTAAAAAAAAAAAGTCATGGTAAAGCATGTTGAAAAAAGTATAAAAAAAGTCATAATATAGCATGTTGAAAAAAGTATTAAAAAAAGTCATAGTATAGCATGTTGAAAAAAAAGTATAAAAAAGTCATAGTATAGCAGGTTGAAAAAAGTATAAAAAAAGTCAAAGTATAGCATGTTAAAAAAAAGGTTTAAAAAAAGTCATAGTATAGCACGTTGAAAAAATTATAAAAAAAGTCATAGTATAGCATGTTGAAAAAAGTAAAAAAAAAAAAAAGGTAAAGCATGTTGAAAAAAGTTTAAAAAAGTCATAGTATAGCATGTTGAAAAAAGTTTTTAAAAAAAGTAAAAAAAAAAAAAAAAGAAGTCATAGTATAGCTTGTTGAAAAAAGTATTAAAAAAAGTCATGGTAAAGCATGTTGGAAAAAAGGTTGAAAAAAAGTCATGGTAAAGCATGTTGAAAAAAGTATAAAAAAAGTCATAGTTTTGCATGTTGAAAACAGGTTAAAAAAAAAGTCGGGCATGTTGAAAAAAGTTTTAAAAAAAAGTCATAGTATAGCATGTTGAAAAAAGGTTAAAAAAAAGTCATGGTAAAACATGTTGAAAAAAGTATGAAAAAAAAGTCATAGTATAGCATGTTAAAAAAAGTATGAAAAAAATTCATAGTAAAGCATGTTGAAAAAAGTATTTAAAAAAAGTCATAGTATAGCATGTTGAAAAAAAGTATAAAAAAAAAGTCAAAGTATAGCATGTTGAAAAAAGTATAAAAAAAAGTCATAGTATAGCATGTTGAAAAAAGTAAAAAAAAAAGTCATGGTAAAGCATGTTGAAAAAAGTATAAAAAAAGTCATAATATAGCATGTTGAAAAAAGTATTAAAAAAAGTCATAGTATAGCATGTTGAAAAAAAAGTATAAAAAAGTCATAGTATAGCAGGTTGAAAAAAGTATAAAAAAAGTCAAAGTATAGCATGTTAAAAAAAAGGTTTAAAAAAAGTCATAATATAGCACGTTGAAAAAATTATAAAAAAAGTCATAGTATAGCATGTTGAAAAAAGTAAAAAAAAAAAAAAGGTAAAGCATGTTGAAAAAAGTATAAAAAAGTCATAGTATAGCATGTTGAAAAAAGTTTTTAAAAAAAGTAAAAAAAAAAAAAAAAGAAGTCATAGTATAGCTTGTTGAAAAAAGTATTAAAAAAAGTCATGGCAAAGCATGTTGGAAAAAAGGTTGAAAAAAAGTCATAGTAAAGTGTGTTGAAAAAAGTATTAAAAAAGTCATGGTATAGCATGTTGAAAAAAGTATATTAAAAAAAGTCATAGTATAGCTTGCTGAAAAAAGTATTTAAAAAAAGTCATGGTAAAACATGTTGGAAAAAAGGTTGAAAAAAGTCATAGTATAGCATGTTGAAAAACAGTATTAAAAAAGTCATAATATTGCATGTTGAAAAAAACTTTAAAAAAGTCATAGTATAGCATGTTGGAAAAAAAATTCATAATATAGCATGTTGAAAAAAACTTTAAAAAGGCATAGTTTAAAATGTTAAAAAAAAGGTTGAAAAAAAGTCATATTATAGCATGTTGAAAAAAGGTTAAAAAAAGTCATAATATAGAATGTTGAAAAAAGTATGAAAAAAAGTCATAGGATAGCATGTTGAGAAAAGTATTTAAAAAAGTAATAGTTTAACATGTTGGAAAAAAAAGTCATAATCAAGCATGTTGAAAAAATAATCAAAAAGTTAAAACAAATAGTCTGTTGAAAATGTCTTGGGAAAAAAAGAACAGCGCATCACATATTCATTGTATAGTATGTCATGAAAATGTCTTTCGGTGGGAAATATAAGAGTGTTAGATATTAACTTAGATCTGTGATTATAAATCTATTTCTTTCTCTAAATGTCTTTTCACTCGCGTCCTTCTCAGCATTAAGCAAAATAAACTCGGATAAACCGCTGGTTCAATGCTGAAACGACTCCATTCTCCTACTGTTTGAGCAGAATAATCTAAATGTCACATTTAAGAGTCTAATGAGTCACTTTGTTGTTCTCGTAAACAAAACACTGAGCTTTCAGCTTGTGAGTCATGCCGAACATTTGTATTTCATCACTTTAAGCCTTTTCTTTACGACACCTCTCTGGACGGGTAGAGTGGGGGTAGAGCGAGGTAGAGCGGGTGTCGGGTCGGCAGGTAGAGGACGAAGTGTTTCTTTATGGGTTGAGAGAATTTTCTAAATAAACAAATTACTATGCACCATCAGAGGATGAAAACCGGACTGCTTCTTACAGGATATGTGTGTGTGTGTTTACACACATTAGCAGAAATTCAGTCATAACTTTGCTCTTCACCTGAAAAGACAAATCAAAATTAAAGTGCAGCAGATAAATAAGTACAATTTAAGTGCTAAACACTTGAAATGTAAAAATCATCAGTGACTTAGGAATTATTTTACTTCTGCAAAATTCCATTTTCCTCCTGCAAATGATTGCTCCGTCTATCGTTAAACTTGCCTTAAAGTGAAATCTTCATCATCAACATCAACCATCATCGTCACATTAACAACAAAGAACACGACTGTCACACTTCAATAATTCATTTTAATCTCCAAAGGGTTGCACTGACTTTGTCTTTGTTACACACTGCACACGATAACACAATAAAACACCTCGCGACGCACACGGTCGCACAAGGTCGTACAAGGTCGTGCAACATCGAGTCCGGCTTCCAGCGGTGCGCACACAGTCCCAACAGACCAATATGTATATATATATATATATATATATATATATATATATATATATATATATATATATATATATATATATATATATATATATATATATATATATATATAAATACATACATATATATATAAATACATATATATATAAATACATACATATATATATAAATACATATATATATATATACATATATATATATATATATATATTTGCAATGCTGTTGCACAAACAAGGCGGTGTCGAGACTCCTGGAAGAGTTTCAGTCAGAAATGTTTTGTTTTTTTTGCTGTATGAAAAAAAAGACACAAAAGAATGATGTAAAAAATAAAAGTCCTTGGTTAAAAAGACCATGAAATTATGGCTTCCACATCATTGAGTTTGTTTTTAACGCCGATCAAAGCGTCTCGATAGAATCTCAAAAATCACACAAAGAATTCACCCGAAACGTTGGCTAAGTATGACATCATGTTCATGTAAACGATTCATCAGAGCAGTCTGTAACCGAAACGTAAATCTGACTTAAAGTTGAAATAACCTCGATGCATTTTAAGTGTCCAGAGTAGCGTCTCCGTAGCATTATTACAAAGACATCGCCGATGGCGATGGCACGACATCAATCACGTCAAACGGGAGGACTCAAGCTGCTGAGTCATCGTACGACCACCGATGTAATAAAACATTGTTTTTTTTTTGTATACATCTCTATATATATTTATCATTCTTTTACAGTTGGTTAGATATTACATTGTATCTATACACACTTTTTTCTGCACACATTTATCATAAATAAAAGATTTGTATTCATTAAAAAAAACACTTGTAAACACTCAAAAATCTTAAACACGCGTACGCACCCATGCACACTAATGTCTGCCCCCCCGTTAAGTTTGCTTCTTCGTAAAGTGCAAGGCAAGATACAGTAAACTTTGAAATGTGTGACATACAACAACCTTTGCATCTGAAGCTCTCACACACACACACACACACACACACACACACACACACACACACACACACACACACACACACACACACACACTCACACACACCTTGTATGTCTCATAACCCACTGAACTCAGTACAAACTTGGCACAACACCACTAAAGCCTCTAAGATGGGGAGCATGTAGCCGGCACACTATGGACACACGAGCACGATGCTAGCAGAGCTGTCGGTCACGCCGCCTGACTACGAAGGGGGGTAAAAACAACAACAACAACAACAACAACAAATCCAGAACTAACCCTTTACACGGAGGAGGGAAAAGCACCGAATGTTGCAGCCTCGTTTGTGGAAGTTCAAGCTTGGAAAGTGAAACTTAAGTGTGTCTTGATCCACTTAAAGTGATAATGTTTCGTTCCTTTTTTCATGACTTTTTTTTTTTGGATGAAGTAAGTCAGTTTGGTAAGTTGCATTAAAAAATAAATACTTCCTTTGTGGTCCAACATGATGCATTTATCTGCAGATTGTTATTGGCATGAGTCAGCGTTTCTTCACTACATCCTGGAGTTAAACGCTCACTCGCAGAACTCTGAAGGTTTTAGGAAATCTGCAGTTTTTTTTTATAGAACTACCGTAAAAATTGGGTTACAGGCATCTATTAAGTTCGGTACACTGCAAAAATTTAAATCTAAGTAAGATGAAATATCTTAAATCAAGGCATTATACGCTTGTTTTTTGATTGACAAGATATTTCTTCTGATCAGGCAGTTTTTATTTTAGAGCATTTCACTTGTTTCAAGAAGTCTTGGCAAGTCAAATTTTCCTGTTCTGTTGGCAGATAATTTGTCTTATTTCAAGAAATATTTCCCTCATTTTATTACTTTTTTTTCTTGTTTTTGGAAGCTGAATTTTTGCAGTGTAGGGCTCCCTGCTAGCTCCCCGCTGTAGTCAACTAGCGCTACTGCTAGCTCCCGCTCACTGCCTGATAGCTCACCGACAACCACCGATGGTAGCGGGACCAGCCCTGGCTCGACGCCCGACTCGGGAAGCAAGCAGTAGCATGCGGAAGCTAGTAGCAGTGGGGAGCTAGCAGCAGTGCTAGCTTGCTACCGCGGGGACACCAACCGAAGGTCGTAGCGGCTTGTAACCTCTCTTTTACGGTCAATCTATTTGTACATTTACTTAGTTTGTCTCTTTACTGACTGTGAAGAAAAAGAAGACATGTTTTCAGCCATCTTTCACAGCAAATAAGCAAATTTACAGAACTATTTTGTCCATTTCCTGCACTGGAGGGATATGAAATCTTAATTTCTGTCATAACCTGCTTCAAGAAACCTTGTGGGAGTAAATTATATTCCCTCTCTAGGAGTCTGGACCACACAGCAACGTACTGGTGTTTTAACCAGTTAAATAAAGGCAGTTAAAACCAGAGCGTCTGATTGGTCGAGCCCGTCGGCACTGTGTTGAGGCGGAGGACGCATGCGGGGAACAGCAGAGGAGCTCAAAGGGGAAGCAGCAAAAGCAGCTTCACAGATCACCATTTGGGAAAATAAGATATACAAAAAAATATATAATATATTTGTCATAATAATAATAAAAGCTTTGAACCACAGACAAGGCAAAAAAAATGAAATATCCAGCGACTCGTACTCTTATGTTACATTATACAATCAGGAGTATGGCAAAGTAGGAGTAACACACCGAGCAGCTGCTTCACGTGTTTCTGGTGCTTCCTCCTCCTGTAAACGTCGTCACGACACGAGAACCAACAACATCCTGCGTTTCATCTGGAGCTCAGAGGGACGCCAGTCAGAGACAAGAAATAACTGCATGACGGCACCGGACTGCAAATCCCACAATCTTTAAAAAATAAATATATGGATATAAACATCTATATATTATGTTTATATTTATATATTATATTATATTATATATATATATATATATATATAAAAATATATATATATATGTTTATTTAAATATATATATATGTATATATATGGTTATATATATAAATAAATAAATACAAATATATAAACAAATATATATATATATATGAATAAATATATATAAATATATATGTATATTTATATGTTTGTATTTATATATAATATATAAATACATATAAATAAATATATATGTTTATATAAATAAATATTTATAAATACACACACATATATATATATATATATATATATATATATATATATATATATATATATATATATATATATATATACATATATATATATATATATATATATATATATTTATATATATATATATATATGGCTGAATTCCAGATGAAATGCCGGGTCGTAAAGCAGAGCCTCGGGTCACACAAGCCAGACGCCCATTAAGAACCACTTTAGAACCACAACAGCAGAACCTTTGTGAAACCGCATATGATTTATCATTTAACATTATTCACAGGTTAATACAAGTCCACACAAGTACATTCCTCAGAACAATTTTCCTTATCTTTTTTTGTTTTCTTCTTTTTTTTGCCACATTGAAGATCTTCCCCGTGTTCAGCGGAGGGTCAGAAGGTCCAGATGTTTGTTCATTTCGTTGCCGTTTCAGTTCTCATGGCGGCGGCAACCAGAAATAAATACACTCTTTGAAAGTTCTTGTGAAAGAAAATCCAAAAAAAGTCTGAAGGCTGTTTTTCATAAGTTCAGAAATTAAACAATTTAAGTTTGAGAGAGAGAGAGAAAAGAATTCAAATGCGATAACAACTTATGATAGAAAATAAGACATGCAAGGAGAGCGCCACCGAAACATATTCCTATGTCAAATTAACAGAACAGAACCGGGGCCTCCCCGTGTCCTTTGTCGGACTCGCCGCCGGCCGCAGAACCAAACGCAGAACGCCGGCGGTGAAGCGAGGCCCCGCCCGAAAAACACAAAAGAGGAAATAGAAGAAAGGAAGAATCCTCCTGCAGACATGGAGGGTAAAGAGGAGGAAAGAGCATCACGAGCTGGGGAGATGGAGGCTTCCTCTGCCTCCACACACCTCCGTCAGGCCACTCGGCATCGCGGTCAGAGGCGAGGGTGCTCCTCACCCCGGGTGGTCTGGGTATTTCGGGGGCGTGGGGGCGGTATTGAGCACCTCATGCAGGACTTCAGTTGCCCGAGGAATCTGCCTCACCGGCCCCGCCTTTGATTTCCCAATTTCCTGCGTGAGAGACAAACTAAATGAAAATGACACATTTCTGGACCTCTTGGTTTGTTTAGAATGAGTAAATTAGAAGAGAGAAAGACAACAGAGATGCTCGGACATGTGTTTTTAGTAGTTAAGTTCTTTAGTTTTGGATTATCGATAACAACAGGGATGCAAAGCTCCATTTTCTCACGGACTTCTATACAATCTGACCCCCCCTGCTGGCCAGTAGAGAGAATGCAAGCTTTATGACACTTAAGAGGAGCGTTGACGCCTGATTAAACTTAGTTGAGATGAGTTTTTTGACAGAAATAATTGGAAAAGGACGTTTTTCTTCGTAGTCTACCAACAAACGTCGGGTTGGAGTCCAATTCAGATCAGTTGGCGGCGTGCTGGAGCTGAACCGCGGTTCTTTTTAAAGATGTTTGAGCGATGTTTCACTTTGGGAATTGCCTCGGCGTGACCAACTAAGGAAGAAAACCAACTAACCGACGAAGGAATGAAAACGAGAAATGGTGGAACGCCTCACCATGTTTTCAAAGAACCGGGGTTACGTTAAGTAACCCAAGGTGAACGGAGAAGCTCGGCTCTCTTACCTGAGAGAGAGCTGTTGGACTTCTGCTTGTGCAGCTTCTCTCTCTCCTTCTTGGCCTTGGGGATGATCTTCAGCTTCATGCTGCTGCTCTTGCTGTTGACCCGCACCGCGTCCTGCGGAGAGGAACCAGAGGGAACGCATGAAGATGCACCGAAAACAGACATTTTGAGACGGGTCATGTGACAGGTTTTTAAGCCCCTCCCCCCCCCTCACCTCCTCGGAGCACTGCATGAGCGGACAGATCCAGTGGATGTCGTCCAGCTTGTGGAGCTCGGCGCTGAGGCTGTTCAGGGTCGTGCGGAGCTCCTCTTCCTCCGGAGAGTCCGACTGTGAGGAGGCCAGGAGGCGGGACAATGAGATTGATCGCTAATGATCACGAACAATGGCTGATAGCTTGATATTAGTTTACAAAGACACCCTTCTCTCTGTGAATCTGAAGCTAAACGCTAACATCTGCTGTCGGTACGATGCTCGTTTGTAGTTTTGAACATCGGTAAAAACATCCGTTAACTGGCAATTTGTTTTTTCGGCTAATTTTCATATCGTGTAAATCATTCAGTCGGTGCTTTATTCATTTAATCTCATCTCTCTCACCATGAGGAGGTTTAGGGAACAGAGAGTTCGTCCTTCAATATCTCATGATTACATCCAGGTAAGAATCTGTTGAAAGTTCAGTCTGAAAAGGGTTTTGAACATTTAAAAACTGATTAAAATTTTCTGTGTTCCAGCTAAAATGTTTACTTGCCACGCAACATTACAATCCCATAAAAACTCATATAAATATTAAAACTTCTCTCTTAAGCGTGAAGATGCGGCGCTGTAAATAACTCCCACATTACAGCAACACTCCTCTTTCACCCTTCATATGTTGGGCTATTTTTAGACATTGCGAGGTTATTATTTAACTCCACGTCTGCGTGTGAGCTCCACGCGGTTCAGACCTTGTTGGCTCGATTCGCTCCTCGAGTTTTATTTGCTCTTCTGCACAAAAGGCCGAGTGCGAGCGATGATGAACGTCCTCCACGGAGCAAACAGAGCCAGAGCAAACACGGCCGGAGAGGCGACGAAGGGATGAAGGGGAACGTGAGACGGCCGAGGCCGCAGAGACGGAAACAACAACAACAACAACAACAACAACAAGAGGGAGGGAGTGAGGGTCCGTACCAGCAGCTTCCCGTCCAGCAGCATCCGGGTCTCGGCCTGCAGGACTTTACTGCTGTTGACGATCTCCACGGCCGTGCTGCGACTCAGACACTGAAAGCACAAACCAGTCAGGTGACGACGCCGTCGCCAAAGATGGCCGACGATAAAGGATGCGGACTGTTGACACGCCCACTTATTGAGGTGAGAACAAGTAAGCCGTGGGAAGCGTAGCGTGCAACGCTTTCCACGGCTTCTTTATTTATGGAGGTGACGTGCAACAGAAACCAGTTACTTCAGTGTTTTTTTAACAGGAAGCTCAGATGTTCAGATTCACCCCAAAAAATAAAAGAAGAAAACGTAGTAAGTCTGTAAATCTGAACTATGGAGAGAAATAATCTGTGAAATCATTTTAAAAACTAGGAGCACTTCAGCGTTTCACCTCTTTTGGACGTTTGTGTGAAACTGCCAAAGTTTTGTAAACAGAAGGAAGAGGAAACGACCTTCGAGCACCAAAATCTCCTCGCTGGCTCGAGGAGTTCAGCCGGACGCTCCGGTAAAACTTGAAGGAGATGAATTCAAGAGAACCGGACGGGGAACCAGGAGAACCTGATCGCTCATCGCTAAATATTTGTCTGGAACCGGTTCTCCGTCTGCTCGTTTAGAACAAAGCCGCAGAGCTTTTTTTTTTTTTTTTGTTCACGTCGTTCTCGTTCATTTAGTCCTGAACGTCGCTCGCAGAACAAAAGCTCCTCCAGGCGGTCGGGTTAAAACGGGCCGCGAACCCATGAGCCCACACAAGACCTCTCTCTCTCTCTCTCTCTCTCTCTCTCTCACCTCGGGGGTCGACAGCTTGGCCTCCGTGAGAACGAGCGCCGTGGCGTTCACGGCGTGCGCCAACTCCTGTTCCACCAGCATGTGAGTCTGAGCCGCCTCTCGGATCCTACGGGGGGAGAGAGAGAGAGAGAGAGAGAGAGAGAGAGAGAGAGAGAGAGAGAGAGAGAGAGAGAGAGAGAGAGAGAGAGAGAGAGAGAGAGACATGAATTTAACAAGCTGGAAATGACTTAATTATGGTGATTATAATGATCAGTTGAAGGGACAGAAGTTTGGTTTCTTCTCTTTCGGGACCAGCGCTTCCTGTTAGACTCGGGGGTTCGAGCCCCTCGAGGCAAATTACTGATAATTAGCTCATTTTATAAATCAATGAAATTGACTTGATCGCCCCATTTGAGTTCAATTTGTAGATGTTTTAGATTCAAAACTCAGATTCAACAAGCACGTTTCCATTCAGTGAGAATAACCATATAAAAATATGACTATATATTTACTATATATTTACTATCTGCCTCTCAACACATTTTTTCAGTCACTTTTTTTTATCGAGCGCTCAAATGTTCCCATTTCAAATCTCTTATCCGCCTCGGAGACGACGGCGAACGCGTGTCATTAAAATATGAATCGTCCTGAAAGAGGGATTTAGTTTTTAAGAAATCATAATCAATCAGACAAACCGAGGCCTCAGAGGGAGATCACAAGTGAAACGACTCGTCTGAGCTGATTGCGGCGGGATACACAAATCCCACAATGCAAAGCGAGCCGCTCTTTATCTCCTCCTCACAGAAACACACAGACTTCGCGGGTCGCCGGTGAGCTTTGATGTGTGTGTACGCATAAAAAACATTTTTGTTTATTTGCAGAAACCAATTAACTGGAAGTCAGACGCGTTTGTTTCCTCTTTGATCGGAGGAACTTCTGGCAGCGTTTTGAATATTTTACTGTCATAATGTTCTCAACGAGGTAAAGACGAGTTGGGAAGCGGTTTGTAAAAGAAACCTTTCTGCCAAATTATGAAGACAAACCCGAGAGAGGATTATTTAGAATTTCTTTCATAAGAAAAAAATAAGAAATCGGATTTTTCTTTGTCCCAAACATGTACTACTCACTGTTCTTTCCTTTGATTTTGTTTCATTTATGAGTGCTGAGGCCTCCCTGATGTTTCTCAAACCACGTCAGACTGAAAGTGCGAAAGCTCCTGAACATTTTAAGTCCCAGCATGCCCAAATCGCCCAATGTTTTGCCATAAAAAGAGTCATTTTTTAAATTTTTGAACCAAACCACACAGGTTTCAAAAACTCGAGGGCCGCTGGAGGAGGCATTTTTGGTGAATCTCGCTCATAATCATGCTGGATGTTCATAGTTATGATCAAAATATGCTAACAATAACAGTAATTTCTTTGGAGAAAAAAAAAGAAATTCTGAATAAAAATCATAAAATACCAACTAGAACTCATGTGGGGTTCAAACGACAACTTAAAGATGAGGAACAGGAAATACAGAAGGAAAAACATCCCCATCCATGCTGCTTACAGCCAAGAAGGCTTTTATTGTGAAACATACATCTCTATGCAGCAGCTATAAAGACTGGTGTGCTAGTTTGAAACCAAAAGTCAACAAACACATTTCATGGAGGCCATTTTGAACTCAACCTTTTGAGGTCAAGAGGTTTTAACTTCGACCCGCGAAGCCTGAAGAGAAACCGCGGAGCGCCTCTCTTACTTGTTGATGAGCGTGTCGGCCACGATGCCGAGCTGCTGCACCTGAGCGCACTCCTCCTCCGTCAGGTACTCCATGGACTGCTGGGAGTTAAGGCGTGGCCGGCCGGCGCGGTAGCTGTCGAACTTCCGCTTGTCCTCCCACGACTTCAGCGTGCTCTCGAAGGCCTGAGACGAGAAGCGACACTGAGAGACTAATACTTCTATCTACACGGTTCCATCTACTCATTAGCATCGAATGAGGACGTCACATGATCATAAACACAATCGATAATTCACATCCGAGCGGCGGGACCTTACGCGGTCTCTGGTGAGCATCTGCGCTCGGTTCTTGTGGACGATCTGGACGATGCCGGGCGGCTGGATCCAGGCCTCTCCGTCCACCTGCACGGGGACGCCCTCCTCCCCCAGGATGGTGATCTTCACCTGGCGGCACTGGGCACAACACGCAGAGGTCACATGACACAGCAGAGGTCACGTGACGCGGCAGAGGTCACGTGACACGGCAGAGGTCACGTGACACGGCAGAGGTCACGTGACACGGCAGAGGTCACACGACACGGCAGAGGTCACATGACTCAGCAGAGGTCACATGACACGGCAGAGGTCACATGACACAGCAGAGGTCACATGACACGGCAGAGGTCACATGATGACACGGCTGAGGTCACATGACACAGCAGAGGTCACATGACACAGCAGAGGTCACATGATGACACGGCTGAGGTCACATGACACGGCAGAGGTCACATGACACGGCAGAGGTCACATGACACAGCAGAGGTCACATGACACAGCAGAGGTCACATGATGACACAGCAGAGGTCACATGACACGGCTGACATCAAGGTGGTTTGTTGATCTGATCATTGAAGTGCTTCTTTTAACGTGAGCTGAACATCTAACAAGATTAGATCTTCTTCTTCTTTTTTCAGTACTTTGTACAATTTCTAATCCATCTGTAAATACAACTTTCTTTTTTTTTTTTACTTTTTTTTTTATTTTTTAAATGTCTTTATTTAGTTTTTTATTCCATCTGAATATTTTATTCTATCTGTAAATGTACTATTATTCTTGTTACTGCTAAAAAATGTTTCTTTTATTACCATTCTATTGTTTATTTATATCACTCGTTTCTTTCATTTAATACTACTACTTGTGAGCGGTGCTGCTGTAATCCTGTAATGTCCCCACAGACCCTCTAACCCTCTTATCTTATCTTATCTTATCTTTTCTTATCTTAAGGCCTGATAGGACGGACGCATTTCAGCAGCCCGGGCGGCTTTACCTGTTTGTTATTTTTGCAAAGTATCGTCCGAGACCACGACAAGGTGTGTCGCTGCAGGCTTTACCTGTGCAATGCGGTGGTGCTGCAGGTTGATGACCCTGGACATGGCCATCTGCATGCTGCCGAACACCGCCACCACCTCCAGCTTCTTGTCGTCGAACGACGGGGCGCCGAAGTTCTGCGCAGAGAGAAAGGACGGCGCAGCGTGAAATCGACCGAATCGAATGCCCGAGGACCCGGCGTCGCCCGGCGCTCGCCGCACTCACGTTGTCCTCCTTGGTGCCGCCCCAGAAGTTGATGCCGCCGGCGTAGCTCGGGATGTTGAGCACAGCCAAGCCCTGAAGACTGGGCAGAGACATGGGCACGCCGTCACACTGGAGAGAGGGAGGGATGGAGAGAGAGGTTAATAAAGGAGAGACAACACACACAGATGAATCCCCCTTCAGCGTTCCCCATTCGGACCTCCAGCTGGACTCTCTGCTCCAGGTTCTTGTAGGTCTTCTGGACCAGCTCCTTCGTCCCCAGCACGCCGTACCACATCATGTTCTTGGTGCGGCTGCTGCAGGAAGAAGAAACCCATCGTAAGATAAGATGAGATAATCCTTCATTAGTTCCGCGGTGGGGGAAATTGCAGGATTACAGAAGCGAGAGACACATAAAAAACAATGTAGCCGTGAATAAGCAGTAAAACTGTAATAAAAACTGTAGAATTCAACTTTAGGGCTCAAAGGACGCCGTCAATCAGCGAGGTGATGGATGGAGAGAGCGGAAGAACCCAAATGTGAAAATTGGACTTTCTCTATATGCAGACGATCCGCCGCTGTATGTGGGACTCTGGCACACGTATGACCGGCTTTACTGAGAATGTCATGGAGCAATATGTTATATTATATCTAAAACAGGGTTCATACACATTTGACTCATGGATTCCATGACTTTAAACCAAATGTCCATTAAACAAATCTCGGTGTAAACATAAAAAAGTGAGAACATTTTACAAATTTCGATGACTTTTCCAAAACTTTTGGGATTTTATTTTTTTCCATGACTTTTCCAGACTAGGAAATTATCATTTTAAATTTGGTAGATGTAAAACATTGTGATACAACAGTTGTGCGTGGGTTCGTACCTGCATTTCTTGGGGTTTTCGTCCCTCTTGTTGTTGAACTCGAGGGAGATCTTGGCGTCCAGGCCGATGCCGAAGTAGTTGTTCATCACGCACTTCTCCGAACATTGTCTGCAAACACGCAAAACATTCCCCGTCGTTTATTTAAAGTGTGTTAACGCAACATCGTGGAGCCGCGGCTGGTGTGTGAAGGTCAGACGTACACAGAGTCCTCGCTGAAGGTCACGCTGTGGAGGCTCTCGGGCTTCTCGAGGACAATCGGGGAGGTGGGGCTTAAGCTTCCTGGACCTGCACGGAAGATTGAAGGGTCACGTTTAGACTTCCTCCAGACAACGTAACAGTGAGTTCCTCCTCTTCCTCATCGCGTGGCACTCACGCGGCTCGCCGTCCTTCAGCTCCTCGCTGTTCTCCCTCTTGATGGAGGACGAGGACGACATCCTCTGGACCTGAGTGTGCCGGTTCTGCTCGTCCACCACTGAAACGACCACGTCAGAGGACTTAGTGCAAGAAGAAGAAGAAGAAGAAGAAGAAGAAGAGGAAGAAGAAGAAGAAGAAGAAGAAGAAGAAGAAGAAGAAGAAGAAGAAGAAGAAGAAGAAGGGCATACCTTTCTCCGCCTGCTCGATGATCTGCCTCAGCGCTTTCTTCAGGCTGTTGGCTCGGAGCATCAGCTGTTCTTTGGACCGGTACGTTTTGCCCTCCGGACCCGACTCGCCGCCGCTTTCCACGGGACTCGAACCGCCGCTCTCCTGGCTGGGCACCGACCCCGCTGGCACCACCTGGACGGAGACGGAGGGAAAGAGAAAGAAAAGACATCCCAACGAGATAATGAAGATAATTAACTTAATAATAATAATTAAGTGTAATAACCCCGCTGCAGCGCCACATCATCACACCTCATTCACACATATTTAGTTCCTGGCAAATATTACAGGTAAATATGAATTATTAACATTCTTGACCCCTGATTTCTGAAACTATTTGTTACCTGAGCCTCCGCTTCTTCACTCAGAGCCTTCACCAGAGAATCCAGCTTCTCGTTCAGCAAGGAGCACTGGGAGGAGGAGACACGTCAGATGGATGAGTATTGGGAAAAGCAAAGATTTAACCCCTTAACGTCCAACATACATTGAATTGACTTTCCATCGAACGGCTTCAACCCAGTTTGTGTTTGAGTCGCCGCAAGAAATTCATTCCAATACTTGTGTTTGTTCCTAAAACTTCATGAAGGTTGAGTACTGAGTACTGGCTGCACCAGTCCTTCAAATATAATTACATGTACTTATATACACACAACTTTTAGCCGGAGGGGGAATAAACTTCATAAGCTGCTCTTTTAGCTTGATTCCTAAAGTCAAATTAGTAATATTATACAAAAATATGAAGGGAATAGTGGTGGGTAACCTTCTCCACAAGTATTAATGTCACACTCTGTGTTACACACACACACACACTGCTCACTAGTCAGTGTTATACAAGCTCTTACATAAAACACACACACACCTTCTTCGCCATGGCGTCCGCCTCCTCCTTGTTCTCTGTGGCTCTCTCGTACGCCTTCCCCACCTCCGCCACGAAATCATTCACCGTCCCACACAGGAACCTGACGGAGGGGAAGAGGAGGAGGGGAGAAAAAGAGAGAGAGAGAGAGAGAGAGAGAGAGAGAGAGAGAGAGAGAGAGAGAGAGAGAGAGAGGGATGATGGTCGACATGATTAGTTTGGAAAATGAACTCAGCAGAGCGACGCGTTTCGGATTTGCTGATTCACCGACTGTCAGTGTGTTTGAGATGACACACACACACAGACACAGACACACACACACACTCACACACACTCACACACACGCTCGTCTCCGCCCCCGCCCGCCCGCCGGCCTCCACACACTCACTGTTTACTCACAGCTGTGCGTGACTCAGCGGGGAGGTTTCCTCGCTCAGCAAACAGCAGACAAAGTCAAACTAATAAACGCGCTCGGCTCGTCTCTCGTTCCTGAAACTGATACCTGGAAATTAAATATGTGCCATCGCGCTGCGTCTTCACTCCTTCACGGGTTTGTGGAGGAAACTACTGACTCGCACGTCGTTGCTCAACGGCGGCCAGAGGGGCGGCCATGTTGTTCTGCAGGTGTTCTTCACACGACGAGTCCTTACAGTCATCACGTCGTCATGCAGAGTCCAGACCTCCAGGGAAATGTCTTCCTTTCTCTGGAGGGTGGGCTGGATTTTCATGATGATTCTCCTTTTAAGAGGAATAATCTTCTCTTGTGGTTTCAAGGAAAGGAGCTGAAATCCTAAGCGATCACTGAACATAGTAAATAATGTTAATAAGTCAAGATTTTAGCATACAAGCCCACAGTAGTGGATTTATCTCAGCAGCGTTGGTTTTAGACGTGTATTTATATTAATATTCCGTTTTATTCACACATTTCACTGCTTTTTGTGAACCTAAGACCTTTAATAATTAATTTCTAGCAGCAAAACAGTTCATCCACCTGAGTAAAGTATGTTTTCACAAGAGGTATAAAGAACTTCTGCAAAAGTGCCTTTAAAAAGGTGAATTTAAGAAATTATGTCGAATCTAGAAAACGCCCTGAGACCCTGAAGGGCTGCAGGGAGCCGGTGGAGTCGATCAGCAGCACATGTATGACAGTAACAACACGCATGACGCAAACGCCCAGAGCGAGAAAAGAGAGCTCACTGATTCATATTTCATCCCTGAACTGATTTTCATTTGATTTTCCTGAGTTGAGTGTTTTTTTGGGACTAATGGAAACATGTTAAAATAAAAAAAAACTGTTAAAAACAGGAATGACGCATTTTTACAACACCGGCGTTATGTTTCCATTAAAAAAATGTCCTCCGATCGCAATGAAGTCCCCGAAGTGTTTTTAACGCGGTGCAGGTCCCCGCTACGCACACACACACACACACACACACACACACACACACACACACACACACACACACACACACGCTGAGCGGCGGAGCAAAGTGCTCAGTCACGGCCGCTAGACTTCATCCCAAAGGAGGACTGCTAATGCACTGATGCACTGAGGATGACCCCGAAATACTGATTCATTCGTCTCCTTCACTTACACTTACTGTCCCCTACGTGTGTGTGTGTGTGTGTGTGTGTGTGTGTGTGTGTGTGTGTGTGTGTGTGTCACAAAATCAATACTCATTGACTAGACACTCACTTGCTCTCTCTCTCTTTCTCGTTATCTCTCTTCATTTTGCTTTCCTCCGTCCCAACTTTCAACCTGCCCTCCTTATTCTCGTCTTGCCCTCCTTTTCTCCTTTCCTCCCTCCTACTTCCTCCCCCCTCGTCCCAGTTTTCCCAGGTATTCCCAGCGCGTACGTACTTGGCGGAGGAGATGACGTCGCTGTGTTTGTCCGAGTCCAGGATCTTGGCGAGGTGGGAGGCCACGGAGTCGGCATACTGAGTGATGTGCACCTGAGGGAGAGAGACGGGGTGAGCGTCCTGTGAGCCACTGGTTCTCAAACTGTGGGGCGTGTCCCCCTAGTGGGACGCGGAGGTACTGCAGGCGGGGCGAGGAGGGTGCATGCAGATTTTGCTGCTCTGAAGCACCCGGGGGTTCAGAGTCTTGCTAAAAAATCTTGCAAAAAAATTCAGCGAGGACCATTTTGTTACCGTCCCCTGTTTACGTCCTTGTTTTCCTCGTGTTTATCATTTTAAAACACAGCGCCGCCCCTCGTCGATACCTCCGCCGCCCCCTGTGGATCGGCTCTGATTGCTTCGGCTGCCGGCTGTCGGCCTCCATCGATTCTCAGCGGATGTTTTTTTTTTTTTTTTGGTTTCAAAATGATTTCTCTGGAGGAGGATCCGACCGCGTGGGGGCGAATTCATGGACAAAAAAAGAAGAAGAAAGAAAAGAAAAAGAAGCAGACGTCTATTCTGAAAGCAGCTCTCACCTGCAGAGGAGAATCGAGGCCGTCGTCGTCTTTCCCCGGCGGCGTGCGCTTAGCGGTGGTCGGCACCTCGTACGTCATCACGCTCCATCTGAACGGACACACGGGGAGGACGAGAGCCAGGCGGGAAGCTTTATTAGTGGTCCAATGATAATAATAATAATAATAAAGCTGCAGCCATTGAGCTGCGGGGCAGGAACTTCCTCTTAGCATCCTCTAGCTCGCTAACAGCTAACGTGCCACACCTCGCCTGCTGAATACGAGCAACCACCGAAGTGGAAGGGACTATACATATATTGGCGAGGGGCAGCGACCGCCTCGTGCTCCGACAAGAGATTATTTATGGAGGTGAAAAGACACACGCTCATGTTTCAAGGGAATGCTTTGGACTAATGCTAATGCTTTGGACTAATGCTAATGCTTTGGACTAAAAAAAAGGGATTGAAATGTTGTTGGGATTTCCTCCAACAACATTTTATCCATTTGAAGGAATCTTCCAGGACCCTTTTTTCCTCTCTGTCCCATCATAAATACTGCAGCTTAAAGCTTAAAGCTTGACTTTGCATTGCTAGTCTGTGCAATAATGGACAGGAAAGCAGCATGAAACTCGGTTAGCGAGGTACAGCTATCGTCTCACCGGTCCAGCATCTTGGTGGTGGCTCTCTCCAGCTTCTCCAGGATCTGCAGCAGCTGGGCGTCGTCGTCACAGAGGCCTCCCCATCCCAGGACCCGGGCCAGGTCGTTGCCCGTCCCGAGAGGCAGGACGCCGAGCTGGCACTGAGACGGAAAACAACATGTCGTCTGCAAACAAGTTGATCGAGATTTTGACCCAAAACCAGCAGGAGACACATTATTAAGAGAGTCTTTTTGGGCCAGACACTTCAGAAGTGTCTGCACGGATGCACTTCATGTGTTAAATACAATCTAAATGAAATATTCTCCAGGACAGCGCAACATTAGATCGATTAGATCGACAGTTAATAGTTCATTATTATGACAAATCGGCCCTCAAAAGGACAAAAAAACCTGTAAGACGTGACACATGTCAGGTCAGACAGAAAAAAATGTGGGAAACATCCCGCCGATGTTAACTAGTTTAATCTGAATCCTCAAACGGATTTGACGCGGCACTTATTTAAAATAATAACCATGTAGTCGACATTAGTTATGATTCATGCCATGACATCGGCTAATTACGAGCTAATCGCCGTGTCATTGCTCATTTGTCCTCTACTGACATCCTGCATCGATTCAGTCCTTTTTCTTTCCATCTATTTCCCAATTTGCTGCCTTCCACATCGCCCAACACGTTGAACTCTCACATGTCACGACGTGCAGATTATCTTTTAACAACGCGAGCGCGGGAGGCGACTCGCTGCTTTCTCTTCTTGCCTGGCGGCGTTTTCCACAGTCACCTTGAATCTTACATCATCATCCCCTTCCTCCTCCTCTTCCTCACCTGTTTATGCAGGTTGAGTGTATCCAGCTCCGAGAGCACCCAGCCCACGCTGCCGTCTCCCCCACACACCAGGATGCGAAACGTCACAAACTTCTGGAAGAGGCGAAGGCTGAAGGAGTGGGAGGAAGAGGAGGAAGAGAAAGAGGAGGAGAGGAAGAGGAGGACGCAAAGCACACAATGTTAAGAGGTAGACGCCGTGAAAAGGCACATGCATTAAAACAAGTCGTGACTAGAAACCTCCCACTGGTGCAGAGAAACCAGGAGAAGCTAAGCAAAGCGTTTCGTCTTCGTCCCGTCAACTCGTACCCGAGCTCCGGGCCGCCGTTCATCAGGTCGAAGACCTGAGCCGGGTTCAGGAGCTGCTTGAACTTGCGGAGGAACTTCACTCCCTGGTTGTCTCCGCTTTTGGAGTTGACCAGGACGAGCAGGGGGCTGGAGCACGACGCCGAGTTGGCCTTCCAGAAGCCTGCGAGGAAGCGAATACAAGAACTTAGTCCACTTTGTATGTCATTCTTCACCAGCGGTGTGCTCATTAGTTTATTATGAATAAGCTAAAAGAATGAAAAATAATTACCAACAATGAAAACTACTAGAGGCAGCCATTTTTAAACATTAATACATAAAAGGATCAAAAAGATTTGCATGGAATTGACAATTATCTAGATAGAGGCTCTGCACTTTGAACGTTTATATGTGTGTGTGTGTGTGTGTGTGTGTGTGTGTGTGTGTGTGTGTGTGTGTGTGTGTGTGTGTACGAGGTGTCTCACCATCTGAGTCGATGCTGTTAAGTGCAGTGGGAGGAATGATTGACACTCGATATTGACCCAATGGACACACCTTCCCCATTTGTTCTTTACAGCTGTTGTGGACCTGCGCACACACAAACACACACACACACACAGACAAACACGCACACAGACAGACACACACACACACACAGTCAGAAAGGTCACTGCATCCCTCTGAAACCCACCAAATGTCAGTCCTGTAACCTTTACAAATACCACTCTGATTCACTTGTATGAGTGCTTTTGTTTCCGTGTGTGTGTGTGTGTGTGTGTGTGTGTGTGTGTGTGTGTGTGTGTGTGTGTGTGTGTGTGTTGAGGGTTAGACGCATTAGTGTGTGACACTCGAGAACGACGCAGCCTTCGCTAAGTGGAGCAGAGGAGTCGGGATGAAGTTACATCTCTGTTACCGTTTGTGTCTGAAAGGATTTCACTTTGATTTTTATGACTTCTGTCGTTTTTTTAACAACAAATCCCAAAAATATGGCCCCACATCTCACTTTGAGTGCACTGGAAGTTAGAATTTTCCACGGGAAAAAGAAAGTGTATTCTCGTACGTGTTAATATTTCAACTTTTCCAATATTTCACACTTTTGGTTGAGACTCTTTCGTTGGATTTAAGAGCTCCTGGAAGTCAACAATCTGGACAAATCCAGCCTCTTGGCAGACAACCGCCATCCTCCCACCAGGAGCATCATTATCTGGGAGCGAGTGGACAGGATTCAGTGCTTCATGTCATCGTCATCTAAAAAAACCTTTCTCGGGCCAACAGAAAATACGCGGATGTCCTGAATAAACACCGATTTGACAGGTTTCCTTAAAAAAAAGCCCAACTCACGATGGCTTTGCACCAGAGGCAGCGCCAGTCCTGCAGCCGCCGCACGCTGCCGCAGTTCTTGTCGCACACCACGCACTTGGCGCTGACCGGCAGGTTGCCCTCCAGCCACTGGTGGGGCATGAACACCTGCAGGGAACCCGCAGAGAGACGATGAGTTGCATGCAGAAGATTCCACGTGAAACATCCCAAAACTCTCTGCGTCCTCCTCCAGAGTGCCGGCGGACGTGGTGGACTCACCCCTTCCTCGTCCTCGATGATGTCGTTCCCTATGGAGGCCAGCGTGGTCCATTTGCAGTTGTTGGTGGAGCGCACGGCGCAGCGCTTGTGAGCTTTGAACTTGCACACTGCATCGACACAGGAGACCACGTGAGAAACAAACGTAGGGAAATGAACGCCACGGTTCAGACGCAGGAAGCCAAATCTACATGAAGCACGCAGGTCGTTTGGCGAATTCAAGATGGCCGACGGCTCGCTGGGGGTTTGACTCCAAGAGAAGTGTGAATGCTTCTGAAATTTGGGTTGTTTAAACATTATTATAGTATTTTTTGTATTCATTTTCCATCTCATGTTTATGCATTTCATGTATTATTTTTTACCCTTTTTTTGCAAGTATGTTTTTTTTTCCATATTTTTCCCCTTATTTTTTATATTCTTTGTCAATTTTCCTTCATTGTGAAGCACTTTGTGCTGCATTTCATGCATAAAAGGTGCTAAACAAATTTAATATGTATCATTATCATCATAATTGTCATTATTAGTCGTGGAATTTTATTAGGATTTCATCATATTCGTATCAGAACTATATATATATATATATTCTTTTATATTTTTTTGCTTCACATATCTACCACATTTTAAACCTTTTTGTCAAAGTTCTACATGCATTTTATAGCTTTCTATATATATATATTTGCTGTTATATATAGGACTAAATATGAATTCATGAGAAAGGATATGACGGATCACAAACAAATTGATTAGTGGAGCTTTCTTAATTTGGAAGTTAATTAAATGGAGCCACTTTCTGGACACCGTGCCGTGGTGACTGACCTTTGAGGCCTGTGTAAACGCTGCGTGTGTGTTCAGAAGGTTTGCACGACGTCAGTGTGTCAAAGCGGGGCTCCGCCCGGCAGTAAAGGAGCCGTAAAGCCGTCCGTTTACTGCCGCCGTCACGTGCCGGGAAAGGCTTTTCCTACGTTTACGCAACGGGAGCGCTGGGGAAAAACACGTGGCGACGGCCCACCGGCGGCGTCTTGCGTACCTTCGCAGGAGAGGCCGTGGGAGGTGACGCCCGGCAGAGCCTCCCGGCAGACGTTGCAGAAGGTCGGTCTGGCGTGCGAGCAGGCGTACCAGTTGTGCATCCCGGAGAAATGCTCCATGTTGAACTGGCTGGCCTGGGGAGGACAAACACAGCAGGAGGGAGGGGCATCAGAACATGTCGCCTCGCAGGAGGAGATATCGCAGATATTTCACGCTGGACTACACGAGCCTGAGGAGGTGTGGACGCAGCGAGCGGATAATGACATCGGCGGTGCTCATTAAACTTCGTGGCTTTGGGATTGAGACACACGGACGGTGATGTCAGAACGCTGACGGGCAAAAGAGCTCAACATCCACGACATCTTTCCTTCCTTTATCCAGAAAGTCCTCAGAACGCTAGAGGTGTCGAATGAGGATGCATTTGCTGCTCGCAAGTAGAAGACGGTGAGGGGAAAAAAACACACAAAGTACATGACGACGACCGTGGATTAAATCTCTAAATGCCGGGAAAATCCAGAGCCCGACGCCTGCAGGAGGATTTCACAGTCCTCAGCCGTCTTTACAGCCCATTAGAGCGGCCGGGCGGACTTTACGAGCCGGATTAATCTGCTGGCAAAGAGCTGAAATGAAAAGTACATAAGAGGAACGAGGAGGAGGGGGAGAGGAGCGTCTATCCTCCCAATAAGCAGAAAAGGTGGATGCTTTGAGAACAGATGGGAGGATAATTAAGGAGTGTGTTCGAGTGTGTGTGTGTGTGTGTGAAAGCCTGTTTTTTAATCAAAGGATCATCAATTGAGCTCATTTTCGATATTCAGTCCGCCCGCTGATCAAACAGCAGTGTGCAAACACGGAGGGGCGTGGCCTGAGGGCCCGGGGCGACGCTAACCTCGTATGTTTCCCACTTTTGGACGGATTTGAGGGCGCCGATCCAGTCCTCCATCTCCTTCCGGCTCTCGGCGCAGAGCATTAGTTTGCGGAACGGAGTGATCACCTGAGGAAGAAGAAGAAGAAATACAAATAAAACAAAATGGAAGTTAAATGCGTTTCTGCAGCCGTGACAGTCTCTCTGTGAAGCTTTTAGCTCAAAGCACTGCAATGCCTAGCATAAACGTGCTAACAATGCTAACATGCAGGTGTTTGGGAATAGTTTCACCTGCAGCCAATGAGTGAACCCAGTGCTGTGAAACCCTGATCTGTTGGCCGGTGTTACACACTATTTATTCCCCCCTGAAACACACAAACCCGCCCCTCGGGCCGCAGAGCTTGTGTGCGTTTTCCCGGGTAACGTTTTAGCGCTCAACACCAAAGTACACAGCCGAGGCACTCGGGGGAATATCATTAGTTTTGCAGCAGACAAACAATAGTTCAGATCCAGTAATGGCGTCTGGACCAAATGTCACGGCGCTCTATTCAAAAGGTAACTGAGAGATTTTTACTCGGAAACCACCAACGGGTGCCTCAAGGTTGCGCCAGAGGGAAAAGGCTGAAGATCACCAAATTCGGTAGAGTTCACCAACGGGGCTTCATGAATGTCTGAACCAAATTTCACAGCCGTCAGTCCAACAGTCGTTGAGATACGGATCAAAGCGGCGGACACCGCATGGCCGCATGACGATATGAGAAAATAATGCATTTTAAGCCTCGCCGCTCACCGTGAAGCTGTTGTTGATGTTCTTGGTGCTGGTCTCGGCCACACTCGCATCCGATAGGTCCACTTCATCAAAAATCAGAGACTGGCGGGGGAGGAAAGAGAGAAAGAATCAGCTTTTTCTTTACTTGAAGAACATATATTCAGGTACAAAGTACAAACAACAGGAAGAACAGTAACGTCCGTACAAGAGAGGGAAGAAGTCTTCATTCGTCCATTCAGAGACTTAAACTGAGGCCTAAAATACAGGATTTTACTGCTAGTCTAAACTAAAATAAACAAACAAAGAATACATAGCGTGAGGACAAGCAGGAAACAATACAAAGAAACAGGAAAGAGAAGACAAATACAGAATGAAAAACAAACTTTGGGCGAGGAAGATCACAATTTCCTGGAAACATTCATTGAATTCAATGACTTCACCTCTACGATGTATTTAAATAATCGTTGTCTCGATGTACAACAATACCTTTTAATTTGTGAGCAGAATCAAATTTACAAAAAGTGAATTTATCTCGGAGATCTTTGCCTGCAATTCATGCATTTAAACATGAACCGTTACAAGTAATTTGCTCATTTTGTGGTCCAAGAGAGGACCCGAGTGCAGAATAATCTTTAAAATATAATTGTTATAGTAGGTTTAATATGGAGGATGAGGATTTATGTCCGATTTATGTTTTCTGTCCTCGTCCGGTTGGCCGTATAGCTGCTCGTTTACGCTGCTATGTGTTATTTAAACTTAAAATGAACTGATTGAAAGAAAGGAAACGACACAACGCTGCTGTACCTTGCAGTCTTTGGCGTAGTAGAGGGTCCTCCCTCGGAGTTTGAAGTACCTCCTCTTCCATCTCTGGAAAGAGCTGGTCTGCTTTAACAGGATGCCCTCCTTCACGCTTTTCTGTGGCGAGAGAGAAAGAGAGAGGTAGAAGACGTCAGCGCGTCCTCCAGGCGTTGACAGAAGGAGATCAGTTGCTTCTGAGGCGTTGACTGAATCTGTCAAACCGGAGGGACGTTTACTCAGAAAAGGGACGATGGCGGCACTTTGTTTCAAGCGCAAACAAAACTCTTGACCCGCCGTGGGAAAGTGTGGAACGATGACAAAGTTGGAGGGAAGCTGGGTGTGTGTGTGTGTGTGTGTCGTTCATACGCAGGAAACACACAGCGGTGGGCCGACGCATTTCATTTCCACGTTCGTCTCCGCTGATCATGCACTCCCTGTTTTCCCTCTCCCGCTTTCCATTTACGAGTGCGTGCCCAGAAGAGGACAGGATGCACCATGGGTAATCAATTCTGAGTGAAGGAGGGAGGGGGCGGGGGGCGGGGGAGTCGCCATGGAGATCCAACAAGAGGATACCCGGCACACACACACACGACGCCATCTTAAAACCCGGATCACGTCAGCGACGGCTGCTTCGTACCTGCGGCGCTCATCAGCATTCCTTCAACCTTCATTAGGTGGTTTTCACTGCAGAAAATGATGACATCACCACTTCTATGGGGTCACATAGCTGAAGTGGATCAACTGGATTTGTTGGTGTGTGTGTGTGTGTGGTTGATAAAACACGCAATTATGTTCAATATGTGTTGCGGTAAAACATGAAACTGTGCCGCGGTGCAACAGGAACGAGTGATCCCGCTGTCTCATTTTGCAAAAAGCCTGCACACCGTGTTCATTTCCAGACGGTTAGCGAGCGTAAACGGCGTCTTTAACGCGTAGCAGAGACGCTGAAATAGTTACCGAGATATTGAACGCATAAGAGTTGTAACTCTTAGCGTTACGGCCGGAGATAACTTTCCACGTCACGGCAATAAAATCCAGGGAAATGAGAAATGATGTGTTCCCTAAATGTTTCCTCACAAACATCGAAAGCGTCGAAGGACTTTTATTGAGTTTTCGCGAGCGTCGAGCGAAATGACGACAAAGTGCTAAAAGGAGCGCGGAGCGAGACGGTGAGGCGGATATTGATTTTGTTATCAGACTGTTGAAATCGCGCCGGAATAATAAAAAATAAGGCCGCCGCACGAGTGACGACAAAAGACTCACAACTTTATCTGACGTGAGCAGATAGTCGACGTCATGGACAAAAGGAAAAGTGTGTGCATTTATAAACGGGAGGAACAAGGTAAGAGTGTGACAAACAATTCAAAAGCATATACAAAAAAATCGGCGTGTTTCATTTCCTCACACACAAAAAAATAACAGTAAATTACAAAAGTGTCACTCAAGCTCCCGGAGAAGATACGTATACAGCTTCTGCTTTAAGGAATACGCAGTATTAATACTCGACTGTCACATGATCAAACTGAATGGACCAGAGTGTCCGGCACGCTAATCTCAACACAAAATGTGTGGTTTTGTTGACTTAATATCTTTGATAGAGAACGGTCTAAATCATGGGACTTTCATAATGTGAGTGTAGTATGTTATCTATTCATTTAACACGGATGCATTGAGAGTTCAATGACAGCAAAAACGTGTTTATATTCTCCAAACTAATGAAAGGAATTTAAAGTTGTTTTGGTCTCAAGCTTGAACCCAAGATATCAAAGTTAGCTATCAATCGCTAGTTGCTGGCTAACAGAGTGGCTAACGGGCCGGCGTTGTGCGTGTATGATGCTTAGTTTTTATGTTTCTTGTCTGCTAGCTTGTTTGCTGCGCTGCTAGCATATCGTACATTACTGTATCTTGACTGTCGAGTGTCGCCGACGCGGAAGTCTCCTAAAAACTTGCCTTCTGTATACTGACCACCAGGGGGCAACTCCTTTGGTTGTATAGAAGTCTATGCTTCTCTGCTTCCTGAACAGCTGTTAGCTAGCTGGCTATATCGGCATTTTATCTGACGGTAAGTAGCATGAGGGCCAAACCTCTTCTTGAAAGAGCGGCCTCGCTGGTGCTTTTCTTTCACAATCGGCCCACATCGCACCTTTATTTTCCCCTTCGCCTCTCTCCCTTTCTCTTCAAGCCACATTATTTCCTGTCTTTGTCCCGCCTCATTTTTCTTTCCATGTAATGTCGCTCCTCCATCCTCACAGCTCTCTCTCTCTCTCTCTCTCCATGTAATGGCCTCGGCTGTCTGAACAGGAGTAATACAAGCCAGAAGCACCTTGGAAATCCAGCGATCGAATCTAAACCTCCGCTCCGTCGCTCTCATTCCTCAGCATCATCCCCGTGTACACGTGTCCGTGCGATATCTACACACCACACAGCTCCTTGTGCTCCCACCGTGCATGTTTCTGTCTCAGAATAAATGTGTTTTTGTACCCCGAGGGAGAGAGAGGAGGAAAAAAAGAAGATATGTCTCGTATTGTATCGCAGAGGAAGGGAAGGACTGATGGTGCAACCCGTGACAGATAGCCCAATGGTACGTATCATTAGGGAGAGGAGATAGGAAACAAGGAGCAAAGAAGGAAGGGCTGATACAGAAATCAACAACAACAAACAAACAAACAAAAAGGGACTCTTGAGAGTCGATATGGAGAATTGAAAGCAAACAAAAATGAAGGCGCTCCCTCCAAAAAAACACAAACAATAAGGTGTAAAGGTCTCTTCTGACTGGAGATAACTTAACTGAGATAACGGCGAGGTGTGACAACCCTCCTGCACCAATCGGGCTTATCCGTTGTTGCCAGAGCAACAGGAGCCGTCAGTCAAGAAGCTAATCAGAGTGGTTTTGTTTGACGAAAGCGGCTAATGACATAGCAACCGCTGATATAGCTGAAGGACGCGCGGCACTGGAAGTTAGACCCGACTCAGGGTTTGTGCAACGTAGGCGTGAAGCTCAAAGAAGCTGGTTAAGGTTATTTTTATCAACATTCCTGTGAACATATATCTTTAGTTTTTTTTCTCACCATTTGGCGAAATACAAAACATCGAAACATGTATGGAAACACGGTTTGGATCTTTGAGTTTTAGCTCCAAAAAGCAGCTTGTGACCCGATGTTCACATTAAACTCATTAAATCAACGAGGTTAGAAGGTAAAATCAATTAAATACATAATCTTAAACGTTTCAACTGTCAAAAGAAGATGAAGTGTGGATCTGGGATGGGCGCCGCCAAGATGGCAATTGGCGAGAATTAATGCGAGGATTTTAGAGACAAAGTTTATATTATATTATGGATTTGGAAATCTGGAGTATGGTAAACGTGAGTAGACCCGGCAGATGGTTTGAACTATGGAAGCCATTGTTGAATGCCGTCCATTGGATAACGTGTTTTGAAAAAAGAGCAGGCACTCTGATTGGATGAACCACCTGTCAATCAAACTCTTCCAGAAGCCAATCGGAAGAAGAACCAAACTCTCCAGTAACTGATGCACCTGCAGCGTCTAAGCCCCGCCCCCTCTAGCTGCCGATTGGTCTGACGAGACGGATTTTCGCGTTTCTCTCCTGGCATCGATGGAATAAAAAGCACATTTTGCAGGCGGTAGGACCTTCGTCTCCCACAATATTGGGTGCAAAGTTCAACCGCAGGAGCATGGATGTACTACGGAGCTGCAGAACGAACCAGCCTGTCACTCAAAATCACTCACATTGTTATCTGCACGTGGCGGCAACATGTGACCTCGCACAACGCCTCCTCCCGGACATTTTCTGCTCCCAATAACATTCTGATTGGCTTCTTCCAGGGAGGCATATCAGCAATACTCGTGTATCTGCTGATATGTACAGTACACATCAGCAGGTACAAGAGTACTATGCATATGTACTGTACATATTACTGCATGAACACAACATAGAGTGGCTGCAAAGGTCAGATTCTGCAGCAGCTCGCGGTCATACTGTAGCTTACACCCTCTTCTCCTTTCCTCTTTCCTCCTCCCCTCTCCTTTCCTTTCCTCTCCTGCTGAGAGATGTTGTCAGACCGATCAGTGTATTCATTAGAGCAGGACTAATTACATCACAACAATCAGCCCCAGTAGACCTGATGAACACACACACACACACACACACACACACACACACACACACACACACAAACAGAGCTCCGTGAACATCGCAGTTGAAAACTTCTGTTTGAGATGATGAATGTTGCGCAAAAGCGACGTGGAGCAAACACACAGTGGAACGCTGCGATAATTAAACGTCTGAATCCCGTTAATGCAAAAAGAGCCACAACCCCACGACCCGCTGTCTGGACAGTAACCCCCACCCCAAAAAAGGGAAAGGAAATTACTTCATAACTCACATTTGTGAAGATTAACATCTTAAGTAGGAACAAAGAGGTTTGTGGGGACATTTTTGATTCAATCTAAATATCTCAGACTCTAGAAAGAGTTTAAAAATACTGTTGAAAAGCCTTAAACATCACCAGACTATGACATCACTAGACCATGACATCACTAATCCAAGGTGTCCTCGCAGAGTCTCGGGGTCCCCACATACCCACATACCAACACGCACACACACACACACACACACACACACACACACACACACACACACACACACTGACCTCCTCCACCAGGCGACTCTGCTGGGACCGGTTGTCCTGACTCGGCTCCAGCTCGTCCTCGTCCCCCTGCCCTCCTCCCTCGCAGCGGAACAACAGCGGCGCCATGCAGCACCCGCTGGGCCGACACAGCGCCGGCATCGGGCCGCCGGCACCGGGCCTTTTAGGGCTCTCGAGAGGTGAGACTGACGGCAGAGGGGAAGTCGCTCTGGCTCTCTACCCTTTTTTTTAACTACTTTTTGACACTACTCAGCTCGCCCTGCACCCATCTTCTTCTTCTTCCTCCTCTTCTTCCTCTCAAAGATCCCTCCGTTTCTTGCTCGTCCCGCACAACATTTACCTTCCTCTCTCTCTCTCTCTCTCTTTCTTTCTTTATCGCTCCGTGACGCTCCCTCCGCTGCGGCAGCTCCCGGGACAATAAGAGCCCACTTCCTCTCTCAGACTTCCCTTGTCAGGTAGCCACGCCCCCTCAGGTGTGCTGCAGAGCACACCTCTGCAGTGTGTGTGTGTGTGTGTGTGTCACACAGTCACACACACACACACACAGGGGATGAGGCGGGGCGTGCGAAACACACTCTCATGCCACACACCTGAGAGAAGTGGCGTGTCTGTGTGTTCATGTGAGAACAAGCCTATTTCCTTGAGGCTATAAATAGAACTGGAAGAACCTGTCTGATCGACAATGACAACACACACACACACACACACACACACACACACGCACACACACAATAGTAGCTGTTCCTGCTTGAATGCTAATTTGGAGCACAAAAAAAGTTTCAAAACAAACACACACACACCCTGGCACCGCTGGAAGGTTATAACAGGACACACTAACCTGTGTGTGTGTGTGTGTGTGTGTGTGTGTGTGTGTGTGTGTTCACATCTGCTGCCTACACACCGTCATCCAACAGCTTTTAGTGTCAGGTCAGTGTCTCAGCTGCTGAGGCAAATTACAGCAAGTGTGTGTGTGTGTGTGTGTGTGTGTGTGTGTGTGTGTGTGTGTGTGTGTGTGTGTGTGTGTATGTGTGTGTGTGTGTGTGTGTGGCATATCATTCTGTCTTTAATGAGCAGAAACATGCTGTTCCCTGTAGACTTACTCACTGACACCATCTCTCTCTCTCTCTCTCTCTCTCTCTCTCTCTCTCTCTCTCTCTCTCTCTCTCTCTCTGTCTCTCTCTCTGTCTCTCTCTCTCTCTCTCCTTTTTTGTTCTTTTCTTCTCTCCCCCATCCACTCAAATCACTCGTGGGTTCAAATCCCATCAGAATCAGGTCAAAGGTGACTCATCATGAGCGTTAAAGAGAAGATCCAGCTGCTGATAGCGTGAGCAGCTCCACGAGAAGAATAGCTTTCAAAATAAAAGACTTTCAAATAATGATTCTCGTGTTCAGAACCATCTGGGTCTGTGTATTTTTTTTCTTTCTTTGCTCATTGAAGCGGACGCTGCTGCTGCAGACGCCGACCCCGTGACCTCTGCAACGCCGCCGTGCTTCTGTAATCACGAGGGGAGAGGACGGAGGAGGGAGGAAGGAGGAAGGAGGAGACATTGTAGGAATGCTCAACGGAGCTCTCGCCCAACGCCACCGACCAACAACCTGCACTGGCTGGTTTTCTCCAGCAGAGGGCAGACTGAGCGAGAGATGGAGCTTCAGGAAGGAGGAGGAAGAAGAGGAGGAGGAGGAAGAGGAGGAGGAGGAGGAGAGGTGATGGAGTGGAAACAATGAGTGATGGAGATGGAGAAGGATGAAACATGAAAGAGAATGAGGAGAAAGAGAGGAGGAAGAGGAGCGCTGCAGTCACTTGGCAGATCTGGATTGGTTTTAACTCCGACTGCCAGCTGTGTGTGTGTGTGTGTGTGTGTGTGTGTGTGTGTGTGTGTGTGTGTGTGTCCATGAATAGAAACACACTGGGTCCCCGTGTGGACATGTAAATCCACCTCTTAAAGCATAAAGAGCTTGTGTATCTGTCGGGTCTTTACAGACGAGGAGCGTTTGTTTTCAACACCTTTGCGGGGTGGAGCGCCCCGAGACGCGTTTCACGTGCTCGACCTTGACCGAGACGCGAGCGCACGACGGTCCTGATGCTGCAGAACAACAACAACAACAACAACAACAACCCACCCGCCCATCTGGCGCCGGGAGGTGACTAAAACAAACAAAAGGTTAGCGTCTGCACAGAACAGCTGAGACCGCCGGCTCTCACGACACACCTTCTTCTCTCCGTCGCTTTCGCTTCCCGACGCTTCAAACTTGGTAATGCAAAGGCATGTGGGTTGCCATGGCAACTGCCTGACTTTCGAATCAACCTTCAAGCTTGGAAATGGACACACACACACACACACACACACACACACACACACACGGACACACAAATGCACAAACATATAATTTAAATAACAGAATTTATCACTCTTTCACCTGGAATAGAGTATACGGCAGGCTGTGTGTGTGTGTGTGTGTGTGTGTGTGTGTGTGTGCGCGTGTGTGTCCGTCCTTGACAAGTTTTATTAAGCTAACATTCTATTAAAGTCAGGAAGACGGATCATTCGAAATAGAAACGTCTTGCATCATGTCATGCAAAAACACGCCGCCTGACCACACACACACACACACACACACACGCACACACACACACACACACACACACGCACACACACACACACACACACACACACACACACACACACACACACACACACATACACAGAGAGACACATGCGCACACACAGAGTCAGAACAAGGCGTGGGAGGACCTTGCACCATGGCGACCACATCCTGTCTCATTTATTAATAGGCACACACACACACACACACACACATACACGCACACACGCACACACACACACACACACACACATATGCGCAAAAAAGAGCCAGCGAGAATCTAATGACAAGTCGTACTTTAGATGGACAGATGGGTAGAGACAGCCGCACACACACACACACACACACACACAGACACACACACACACACACACACACACACACATACACACACACACACACACACACGTCATGTCCGTGTGCTTGTGTGTTATTGAAATATCGTCCTTGGATTCTGTCTGTGAGTTTTGTGCAGTGACGGACACATAATCTGCTGCTGGTAGTGTGTGTGTGTGTGTGTGTGTGTGTGTGTGTGTGTGTGTGTGTGTGTATACGTGTTTTATGTGTGTGTGTGTGGGGGGGGGAGGACTTGGAGCATACGGACCAAATCTGGCTCTGATGCTGCATAATCCTTATACACACACACACACACACACACACACACACACACACACACACACACACACACACACACACACACACACACACACACACACACACACTAAGAAGGACGGAGAGGAGCAGTGAGGAAAGGAGTTGAGATGAAGCGAGGGGAGAGGAGACGAATATAAAGGAAAGGAAAAGGAGCGATGTGATGTAATGCAGGTGGGAGAAAAACAAGGGAGTGAGGAAGGGAGACAAGGGAAGATAAAGTGTGTGTGTGTGTGTGTGTGTGTGTGTGTGTGTGTGTGTGTGTGTGTGTGTTGTGGCTGGTTATCCCCGATGATCACACCGTTCTGTTTAATCTCGTCTGCCAGCTCTCACACACATCAGATGTGATGGATGCCCGCGAGTGTGTCTGTGTGTGTCTGTGTGTGTGTGTCTGTGTGTGTGTGTGTGTGTGTGTGTGTCAGTGTGTCTTTAACAATATCTCAGAGTACACCATGTGCATGTAGCTATGATCCAAATGAGTCCTTTATGTGGATTTTTAATATATTTCAAAGCCATCAACATAAAATAGTTTGTGTGTGTGTGTATGTGTGTGTGTGTGTGTGTGTGTGTGTGTGTGTGTGTGTGTGTGTGTGTGTGTGTGTCAGAAACAGTTTCTCTTGTGTAAAGCTGTAATGTCTCTCTCCCTCTCTCTCTCTCTCTTTCTCGTCGTCATGGGAGATGAGAGTGATTTCCACGGCAACCTGTGGGCTCTTCCTGCCTCTCGTTCCCTCAGGTGTCAGAAAACATAATTACTGCAGTAAACTGAGTCCTGCTGCAAACACCACCGACAGTATTTATACATACATATATATATATGTATATATATATACATATATATATTATAATAAAATATTATATATTATTTTGAATTATATATTTTGTAAAATAGATTTTAAATGTATGTATATTATTATATAATATTATATAAAATATTTAAGAAAAAATAGATATTTATTTATTATTATATACTACTATATATTTTAATAATTAAAATAACCCTATGTAATTTATACTTTAAGTGCAGTACCAGTATTTGTCCACAGGGGCCAAACTCCAAAAAGCTAAACTTCCTCGTAGTCGCTTTAAGCCGAACTCTCCTTTTGCTCTTTCTCCTAAAAAGTCTTTTTAAGCAGCGACAGCTCGATCTTTAAGATCTCCCCAAAAACAAATATTTCCATGAATCATAACTGATGAACGCGACACACAAGTATCAAGTAGCGGGTCAACAGACCGGCCGCCGCCTCACGGGGCTCCGTTTACTCGTATCAGTGTGTGTGTGTGTGTGTGTGTGTGTGTGTGTGTGTGTGTTTACAGATAAAGACATGGGTGTAAAGTAACAAACACAAGGTTGACCTTTGACCTTGTAGGTAAAAATATACGTTCCTTTATTTCTTTTCCCTCTCTTCTTTTCCCCCTCGCCCTCTTTTCATTCTTCCTCTCTCTTTTCTTACTCTTTCGCTCCGTAAACAAGGTGCTAGCTAACCATCGCTGACTCAGCACGTCGTCATATAACTGTGCAAAGCAATAAATTGACCACTTCACATTTAAGTTAATATAAATTCCTCCCTACTGTTCCTCTTTAATTAGATTTCTTTCCTCGTTTATTTTATCCATTAACACTTCGAACCGCAAAACCCGCCGGCGGTAAATAAAAAAATACAGTTTTTAATAGTTTAAAATAGTCCTGAGCTGTAAAATACATTTTATAAAACGTCATTATCGTAAGATTTGCGTGTCGTTACAAAAAAAAAACGAAGCATAAAATCTAGAAGAAATTGTCTCATTTTAAATATTGCCATAAATAAACCGTTTGATTTCACTGGATGTATAAAAATATTTTTAAAATCTGAGCTCCTCTGCACAACTAAAGAGCTGGGACCGACTCGTCTGAGACAAACAATCACGTGACAACAATTCTGTTGTTGGACTGAAATGGCCGCAGAGACTCACATGTGGAGCGAGGATCAGGGGGTTGAACCCATGTGCTAACGTGTTTTATAAGACTTTAAAGAACGGACTGAAGCACTGGTGTGTGTCTCCAGACTGCATGTCCAATAGAAAGGGAGATGAACGGCGTTGAGGTGACCCGGCTCTGCCTCCTCCTCCGCTATCAGCAGCTTCCGTGATGTGATGGATGGAGCCGACCTCCGCGCGTCTAGACTTTAATAATCTGCTTTCTCACTGCGGTGATTTGCACACAGAAATCCACGCTGCACAGTCTGCTGGTCTAAACGGCTTGACCCAGTGAAGAGCTTTGCTGGGACGGACTCAACGGGATGTGACGGATTTGG
>NW_027175943.1:1947957-1955873 GCF_023055335.1 Clinocottus analis | reverse complement strand
CCGATGACTCGTCTCCAGCTTCTCCGCCTGGAGGAGGACGAGGAAGAGGAGAGGAGGGAGGAGGAGGGAAGGAGAGGAAGACACAGAGAAAAGAAGAAGAAGAAGAAGAAGAAGAAGAAGAAGAAGAAGAAGAAGAATTCCGTCAAATTGATACAAAATAAGAGATTTTTTGCTAGACTCTTTGCTGGTGTATATTGTGCGTTTGCATTGTGCGTTAGATTGTGCGTTTGCGTGGTCATAAAGAAGTTAAAAAATGAGACAAACTTGTGTTTTTTTTGTCTGATTCTTAAGCTGAACATGCGTGTTGTTGTAAAGTTGTGTCTTCTTAACCCTGCAGGCTCATTGTGAGCAGGAAGAAGTGAACATGTGCGTTAGCGGTACTTACAATGTGAGTCCTCTCGGAGTCGGCTTGGGGCGACCCCAGAGACTCGCCGTGCTCCGCCACGTACAGACGTTAGGGTTCAGCTTGGAGGCCATGGCGAGAGGAGGAGAAGAAGAAGAAGAAGAAGAAGAAGAAGAAGAAGAAGAAGAAGAAGAAGAAGAAGAAGAAGAAGAAGGGGACGCCGCTCTCGCCAAACTCTAGAAGACAAAACAAATAGAGGAATTAATTATTGATCGGGAGGGAAAAGCTTTTTCTCTCTTTTAGTTGGAGGTTCGGCAGCTCCCTAACGATCACTTTGCCCAACTCTTCCTCTACTATCATTCATTTCTCCTCCTCTTCCTCTTCCTCCTCCTCATCGCTCTCTCTTAGAAAGAGAGCGAAAGAGACGGAGTCTCGGTTCCCCTTTTTTTTTTGCTTCTTCCTGCACTTAAATGGAGCCGTTGTGATGCAGAACCATGAACCATGATGATGATGATGATGATGATGATGATGATGATGATGATGGTGATGAATGTGAAGCATGATGCTGAGGATGGATGCTGGTGGTCGCATGGCTTCATTACAGGAAGACCCTCCTACTTAACGCACGCGCACGCTGCTACAAGTATCTTACATTGATTCGAGCGCGCGCAGCAAAGTGAGTGGATGTATAGGGAAGGGGGGGGGGGGGGGGGTGCGTGCGCGTGGACACGTTATTCCTGCAGCTCACTTCTCTTTCCGCCCCCGTTGACGCCAAAACTTGTAGAAAAAACAAATAATGATACCAATAATTAAAAAAAACAGACCGCTGCGTGCAGGAAAGACGTGTTTTTTTGGGTTGTTTTTTTAAAAATGTTTTTAGCTTTTGTGTGTTTTAGTCACACAACGTGCCTCCCCCCTTCCCTCCCTCTTCCTCCCCCCTCTTCATCATTCATTCCGTCCATGTCGCCCGTTTACTGCGATTTTCTTCTCCCTTTTTCTCAAAACGTCAATATTCAACACGGCTCGTGCACGTCCGTCGGCTCAGCTGTCACATAAAACGCCACCGCGCGCGGCCACCTCCTCTGCACGAGCACCCCCTGCACCTCCACCTCCCCCAAACCTGCACCTCCTCTCCACACTGTGCCGATACACAATACACCACGGCGCGCTTATTATTCACCTCGGCGCGTTAAGTCCGCGTCCTTCCGCCCCGGAGCTCCGTCAGCGCGCGGCGGGGTCTCCCGCTCCCGCTTCCGGCCTCTGCTCGCTGGTCCGGGCCGGCGTTGAGGTGCTCGCGGTCGGCGGCAGCGCGCGGGTCTCTCTCTCTCTCTCCGGTGGTGCTCGCCTTGCAGAGAGAGACGCGCTCGGTACGCATAGCGGCGGATCTGAATCAGGTAGGAAGACGAGGGAGGGAGGGAGGGAGGGAGGAGAGAGAGAGAGAGAGAGAGAGGCGAGAGGAGAGAGAGAGAGAGAGAGAGAGAGAGAGAGAGAGAGAGAGAGAGAGAGAGAGAGAGAGAGAGAGAGAGAGAGAGAGGGCGAGAGAGAGAGAGAGAGAGAGAGAGAGAGAGAGAGAGAGAGAGAGAGAGAGAGAGGGCGAGAGAGAGAGAGAGAGAGAGAGAGAGAGAGAGAGGAGAGAGAGAGAGAGAGAGAGAGAGAGAGAGAGAGAGGGCGAGAGAGAGAGAGAGGGCGAGAGAGAGAGAGAGAGAGAGAGAGGGCGAGAGAGAGAGCGAGAGAGAGCGAGAGAGAGAGAGAGATTTGAGTCGCCTCAGATCTCGCCGCTCCGAGGGTTAAACGGAGAGCAGAGAACGCACGCGCGCATGCGCGCAGGAGAGAGACAACACGGCTGTAATGTAAACACACACACACGCACACACACACACACACACACACACACACACACACACACACGCACACACAAAAGTTTGGAGAAGTTAATTTGATTAAGTTCTGAGCTCTTAACAATAAGTGAGGACACCACTTGTCAAGATATTGATTTTAAAAGTGTTTCTTTACACCTGCAAGCCCATTTGTCGTAATAATTATAAAGAAATAATAAGGAATTCAGTTTGATTAAAGATTACAATAACAACAAAAACAATATAATATAATCTTAAACATTTATGAACAAAATAATAACAGTTATTAAGTGTAAAGGAAGCAACAGCAGCAGTTGTCTCAGTTTAACACAATTTAAACTGGTGCGTTTGTGTGTTTTTATTTGGGGAAACTCAGTTTTACACATCTTTAACTTTATAAACTCATCGATTAGTCGACTGAGGATTTATTTAATTGAGAAAATAAAGAAGAAAAGTGTGTTCATGGTTTTTTGTCTATTGTTTTGGGCAAATAAATTGGAGAATACGAGCTTATATTTGAGGTGTGAGAGAGAGTCTGTGACCAAAACTGTTGAGTAATTTAGAGACGCCGGATTATTTACATGTGATGATCACAGCTGCATGTTTAATGTTTTAATCCTGACACTTCAACTCTTGAGTCTTGACCTGCAGACGCTGATCTGTGTCTGATGTCATCAAGCACCAGAGAGAGAGAGAGAGAGAGGGAGAGGGAGACACACACACACACACACACACACACACACACACACACACACACACACACACACACTGGCACCGCTCGGTGCAATAGTAATTTGTTTACAGTTGATTAAATATTCATGCTGAATTAGCAGCCAGGCTGCCAGCAGCCACTTCATCTACACCCTGTGAGTGTGTGTGAGTGTGTGTGTGTGTCTGTGTGTATGTGTGTGGGCCAGCACAAGTCGAGCATCGGAAACAGACACACACACACACACACACACCTGCTGGATTCGCACCACCGATCAGGTGATCGTTACTGTATTCGTCTCTTCCCGCTAGAAGTTGCCCTGGATTAAACTACACGTTGCAAATTAAGGTTTTTGTGTATTAATCTGCTGATAATCTTCCTAATAAATCCAATAAACAGTCCAAAATCCAAATATATATACATCCAATTTACAATGACATCAAAGAAAAGGAGCAGCAATTATAGAATATTATATAAAAATTGCTATTTTTTACACGCACAAGGTACAACAAAAGAAATATAACTTGTTTTCTCTGCAGGAGGTGTTCCTCTGTCGAATGTCTCTGCGCTGAAGAACTCACAATATTCCTCAAAAGGAAAGATAACAGAAGACACGCTGTGCACACACACACACACACACACACACACACACACACACACACACACACACACACACTCCTCCTCCCCCGCGCTCCCGGTGAGCCGCTCGCCCGGTGGTCGGATCCCGTCTCTTCCGCGTCCAGGCGGCGCAGCAGGAGCCGCAATCAAGAGCCGAGCGCTAGAAGAGCCGGATAACAGAGATAATTAACGGCTCCGTGTTGCGTATCAGACTGAGGGCAGGTCGCCCCAAACACACCGCCGCGCTAATCTCTCCCCGTATTTATCTCTTCAATAGTTTAATGTGCAGCTTGCAGAAAATAGCTTCTTTTTTTATTTAGTATTCATACACGTGTTCAGCCACACTGCAGCGTGCATGGGAACCTGTGGAGCTTCAGACTACGGGATTATAAGGCTCAGTGTGTTCTTTAAACGAGGTGCTAGATTATTAGTGTGTCTGCTGTCTGAGGGTCTGCCAGATTGTTAGTTTGTACAATAAATACAAAGAGGATAAAGACAAAGGAGTCTTTCTTTGGAGTCGAGACTCGGACGAAAAAGACAAAGGTCGAGACTCGGAGGATGAAGACAAAGGAGTCTTTTGTTTGGAGTCGACATTGAGGATAAAGACAAAGGAGTCTTTCGTTGGAGTAAAGACTCGGACAATAAAGACAAAGGTCGAGACTCGCAGGATGAAGACAAAGGAGTCTTTCGTTGGAGTCAAGACTCGGACAATAAAGACAAAGGAGTCTATTGTTGGAGTCGTGACTGAACATAAAGGCAGGAGTCTTTCTTTGGAGTCAAAGATTCAAAGGAAAAGACAAAGGAGTCTTTCGCTGGAGTCAAGACTCTGAGGATGAAGACAAAGGAGTCAAGACTCTTATTTGTAATTGTTGTTTAAGTTAGATGGTTATTGTTATTCTTTAAATAAATGTAATTTCATGTCTTTTTAGTCGTCTGGTCTCTCATCCGTGGTGCAGCCTTTGAGCCGGGCTGAAACGAACATCCTTTAAAATCTCTGCAAAAATCGTCATCGTCACATACGACATCATCGGTGTCACTCGACAAACTCAGTGACATGCGTCTCTAATGGGAAATGCCCTAATCCCAGTCCTAATCCCACCGTTGTTCATGTTCCCACCATGTCCCTGGCAATGCAAATGCTTGACACAGAAAGAATTATGAAGCTTCAAAGGATGTGAACGTCCATTATGAAGGGAGATCTCCAACAGCGGATTATAGCCACACATCAGTCCGGTGGTTATTTTAATTGACAATCAGCTATGAAAACATGTATATTTCAGAAATCCTTCCACAACAACAATCATGAAACAATACTTTTCTAAAGCAATCCCTCCAATAACATTTCAATATATTTGTAACCGAGAGAAACAGGAGATTCGCTGACTCGGCGAAAGAGCCGGTGAGCTCCTTAAAAGGTCGTAAAAGGTCACTAATGGGTCGAGGAAACATTATTTCAGTTGATCTGGAATTGACCCCAAGGGAAGGAGGGGCTTATTGATCAGGTAATTAGAGGAGTTGAGAAGATAAATGGAAAGATGAATGGTGCAGCAGTTATTCCACACAGACGCCGATCTATTGAGCTCAAGCTCAGTCCTGATAGTTTTTATCATCAGCCCGCATGATGCAGTCTGAGCAGGGCCTTTCTATATATATATATATATATATATATATATATATATATATATATATATATATATATATATATATAACTTTTTGGGATATATATTATACATATTGTAAATATTATATATATATACATATATATATATATATATATATATATATATATATATATATACATTTTGTATCTTTATAGTATCTATATTATATTATATATCATATATATATATATATTACAAAATATGTATATCTATATATATTTCATATATATATAGTATGTTATTTATCTTATATACGTATGGCCTCCTGCTCTGTTATAATATATAGTGTATTATTTTTAAAATATGTATATATATATACATATATATATATATATATATATATATGTATATATATATATATATATATATATATATATATATACACTGTGTATATATAGACACACACAGTATATGTACTGTATATATATATTATACCATATATTATATAGATAGAGATAGTCTCCTGCCTTGTCATTGTATGCACCGTGTGCTGCTATGCTGCCACCTAGTGATTTATTCCCCCACTAAAAAAGAAGATGATGTCGCAGATGAACCTGGAGAGACTAAAGTTACAGGAGGCGAGAGGAGCCGGCGGTGAAGTCAGAGCGTAATCCGCTTTAAGAGCATCAATTATTAAGTGTAGTCTGCGATTTCCCCTTTGATCAATGAGGAGCGGGATAATCACTGGGAACGCTAATGAGGCGTGGGACTGACGAGGAGAGAGGAGAGAGGAGAGAGGAGAGAGGAGAGGGATGTGGAGCAGCAGGAGGGAGAGAGGAAGGAAACCAAAGAGACGTCGATGGAGGAGAGAGTTCAGAGAGGGGAGACGAAGTGCCTCCTACAGGAAGAGATTAGAGGAGGAAGAGGATGTTATCTAGTTGTCTGCTGCTATGAAAACTTCAACATCATACCCAAATGGGTTGAAAAATATATTTTTACAATGACATACTCAGATTTAAAGACCTGACGGTTCACATCAAAGTGATTTTATCTGATTTATCTGATTTAGTTATAAGAGTGCGGAACAAGGCGACATGTCCTGAAGCTGTAAACATCAGAGATCAGGAACATTTGAGTCATCGGCCATTTTGAAGTCGAGTACCGCAGCGGTCCGGCATCGAAGAACTGAATATTAAAGGACCGAGAGGTCAGAAACAGGCGTGGAAATGCGGAGGACAAAGAGGCCATTGTGTGTGTGTGTGTGTGTGTGTGTGTGTGTGTGTCTGTGTGTGTGAGAGAGAGCGTTTCGATTGGCCCCTTGCTCTCCACCATATTGGTTTCCATGAGAACACAAGGACCAAGTGAGGAGAACAGGTGGTAACTTCAAAGAGACGCAGCAACACGTCCTGTTAGCGTCTACAAGCAGGCGGCGCACACGCAGCGCAGACACAAAGCCGCTAATGAAGCCACATGCTGTTTACAGACAGACGCACACACACACACACACACATTGTCTGTCACAGCGCCTGTGGAGCTAATATAGACTGTACAGTGCGCGCACTGGAAGCAGTACTACATGTATTCGTTGCAGCAAAAGGGTGGAAAGACGACATCGTCCTGGGAAAAAAATATTCTGAGATGCAGGTTGTAATTTACTTTTCTTGGATATCAACGTGAACATTCAACATGTGACCATTCTCTCTGCAAAAGTTGACTATGATAAAGTGAAGCAGTACAAAGTTAGAGAGGGTTTAGTACAGAGAACATTCAGGCGAGGACTCATTGGCGCCCATTGGGGCCCAATCGCCCCAATGGGCGCCAATGAGTCAATGGGCACCAATGAGTCAATGGGCGCCAGTGGGGCTATTTTAATGCTATTTGAATTTTCTCATGTAGTTCACTTGGATATTACTTCTAGTGTTCAATACATCCAAATACAGCAGTTTGGGGCTTTTATTTCATAAAACAAGCTATGACTTACAGTTTTATATAACAATCGCTCAGTGTTCCCCACACTAGGGGTTTTGAACTAGTTGAAATTAAATAAAAGTAGTGACTTCAATATGATTTGAACCAATAACACGACTCTCTTCCCGCTGATCGGCGTCCCTGAAGCTGCTATACTGATGAATCCGTGTGCAAGAGCCCTTGAGTGAATCTCTTCGGACGCACAGGCTTAAATTAAGGGTCCTTCAGATCCGGCATGGACACATATCCTTTAAATATATAAAGCAGGAATCCCCATCTCCATCCAACCCAATCATTTTTAGCTCAGAATCTAATCCAAACCTCGGCTGCTCCGGATCAGAAAAACATTATTCGGAAAAAGGCCGTAACTCAAATGACATTGTGTCGAAAAATCCATATTTTGCCATTTCATGCCTACAAGCCATACTCATTCATTGACATTGCGCCGTTAAAATAAAACACATTGCACGGCAACTCGCGGAGCACAGAAAGCTGTATTTTGCCAAACTATCACTGAATTTGTCCACAAATCACTGACTAAATTCTCAATACCTCTCATTAAATACTGGCTGAAAGTATGCGGACACATACAAATCTGGAAAAATGTATAATATGCAGCATTTCTTCCTGAAATAAAAACCCACAGAACAAAAACAATCCCTCTCAAGCGTCACGTGACGTTATCGATTCATAGAAAACGTAAAATAAAATTGAATCTCCTTCTCAGAAACACAAACACACGGAAAATAATGAATGCAATCACTGCAAAACAAACATGTAATGGAATATAATTGAAGCCATCAGCTGTGTGAGGATGGCAG
>NW_027175943.1:1940457-1942957 GCF_023055335.1 Clinocottus analis | reverse complement strand
GAGAGTGGATGTTGCGCTTTGTGGGCAGATGGACGCGAGGAGCGAGGAAGAGAGGAACAAGGCCAAACACATGAAAGCATGACTGCACTTCTGAGGCGAGCGCCAGACAGTCAGACATCTCTACAAAAGGCCTCACACGGAGGCAGGATCTTGATTAATAGGTAGAGGAACTGTCCCTTTAAGGCCCGGGTGAAATAATAAAGCAAGGAAGAGATGCAATGAATGGATAATTGAATTAATTACAATAATTAAATTACTTCTATTTCCTCTCTTCCCCTCCATCAGATCATCAAGACTTACGTGTTCTCTCTTTCTCTCTGAATGCCTTTCACGGCGTCGATACCGCCGCCATCATCATTACTCCGTTTATGCAAGCGCACACCATGGGATATCGACCTACACACACACACACACACACGCAGGTGGACTCTTCGTCAGGTACGACTATACCGCGAGGCTTAGACGACCAAATGAGCGTACTGAGAGGAGATTAAAGTGAGACTATTGATCGCTTTGCTCCTTTGCAGCGCGGCTGTACGAAGCGTTTATTCATGGCTATCGCATAGCGAAATAAAGCACTCGGCAATACAGTACAGTCCTCCAGTGGGATTCAGTGTTGACTTTTTAAATTAATAGTTAATTACCGTGTTAAAGCAACTTTACTTACATTTGAAATTTGGCAACTCGGGCAACAAAAGAAACAGCAACTACAGCACACCCACATTGCTAATACTGCTACTATTGAACCTCTGCAAACTGCTGTGGAGATATAGATGTCGAGGTGTAAATGCACATTATTCACACAACGAATATCGTCAAGTGTCTTGAGCGTCGGTGAGAAAACAGGTGCAGGATCCCATCAATAAAACAGCAAGGTGTCACACACACTTACAGCCTCACAATCTGATGCACACACAGATGTTAAGTGTTGTATTGTTTCTAGCCTCTCTCTCTTGTCCACATATTGTCGTCTCTGTGGAAAATTCACCATCACTGCCGATGGTTTAATGCATTCGGGGTCGTGTTCACTTATGCAGATTTCCCTCCCACGTCCCCGTTCTCATGTCAGCGTTAGCTAGCTAACGGTGGTCGAAACTGTAGCGTTGTTGGAATGTACTTTTTAATTCATGCGAATAAGTTACCCAAAAACGGCTATTTTGACAGTACCTCTGCGGCCCACTAGATAGCCGGGGGATGAGAATAGCTGTCAGTCGTTATCGTAGCGCTACACACACTTATTTCAAGCTTCCCTCCGACAGTGAGGGACATTTTACATTTCCGTCAACCAAAGGGCCTCTGTAGTCCATCAATTTGCTCTCTTTCCGCCTCCCTCTCGACCTTTCGCGGCGACCTTTAATCAAAGCGGAGTTATACGGCTCCCCGGAGCCGCTGCTAACTAGCGAATCACACGTCCTGACAGCGCTGCAGGGATTTGGTGGGTCTGGAAAAGTCAACGTCCTCCCCTTAATCCTACGGCAGCGGCCCTGAATTATGCATGTTGTTCTGGGCTCGGTGCCGCGTGGGATCTAATCTCAAGCCGAGCTCTTTAAGACCCGAGTGCTGGTGGGCTGAGAGGGGACGAGGAAAACCACGTCGCACTGTAAAGGATGCAGGAAGCGCCTCGGTGCGACCAGTCCAGCGTGGAGATGCATCACTGCTGTGCTCGATGCATCTGCTGACGTAGCAGTTACACAAAGTTAGGCTTGGACATTTTCATTACTGGTTATTTGTACTTATTTTTGGTTACACAACGGTTCAAAAGGATCTTGTTAGGTTTCAATCGTACATACTTACAGAACCAAAACCAACACATGGCAACGACCAAAAGCAAGATGGCGACAGCCGTAAACAAAACATAAGGGCCAAAAACCAAGATGGCGACCGCCAACAACCAAGAAAATAACATTCAAAAGCAAGATGTCAATCAAGACCGTGACGCCTAAAAACCTAAACCTGTATGGTGAAGGACGAAAAACCAACACATATGGCTGTGGCCAAAAACCAAGATGGCAGCAGTCAAAACCAAGAAAGTAACGGCCAAAGGCAAGATGGCGACAGCCAACAATCAAGATGGCGACGCCTAAAAACCTAAACTTATACGGTAACGGACCAAAAAACAACTTAGTGGCAACGCCCAAAAACAAGATGGCTTCAGCCAAAAACCAAGATAGTAACGGCCAAAAGCAAGATGGCGGCGAATGCCACGAGGCTTCAAATCCGTGAACATAACGATTCAGGTATGTTTAAACTCAATCTGTCATTTTTTAATCTTCCACTCTCAAGAAATCTTAATGAACGCTCGACTCTGATAATCCTTCACCTTGTTTGGTGGATTTTCCCTGAAGCATCACAGACGACTCAAGGGAAACCCAGCGGTTGTTGCTTGGTGAAGCAGTGTGTGTGTGTGTGTGTGTGTGTGTGTGTGTGTGTGTGTGTGTGTGTGTGTGTGTGTGTGTGTGTGTCTGTGTGTGTGAGAGGAGGGGCCGAGTGGTATTAGTCA
>NW_027175943.1:1917957-1935457 GCF_023055335.1 Clinocottus analis | reverse complement strand
ATGTCCACCACCAAGGGCGTGTCCACGCTGTCGGCCATCTTGTGCGCCTTCGGGGCGTGCTGGCTGCCCTTCGCCACGTACTCCATCGTGGCCGACTCCAGCTACCCGGCGGTGTACACCTACGCCGCCGTGCTGCCCGCCACCTGCTGCTCCGTGATCAACCCCATCGTCTACGCGTTCAGGAACCCGGACATCCAGAAGTCGCTGTGGGTGGCGTGCTGCGGCTGCGTGCCGTCCAACCTCTCGCTCAGACCGCGGACCTCCAGCGACGTGTAAGCAACGGGGAACGATTGAGGCGTGTGTGGGGGGGGGAGGGGCGGAAGCGGAGAGATTTCTTTTTCTTCCGCTCTTCACATCGTTGGAGGCCGGCGGCGGCGATCGCACAGCCGGCCACCGGGGGGACGAGAGAGGACGGCGCACGGGCCGAAGAATGAATACACAGATTTAAAGATAGAGCTAATATGGAGAGCAGCGCGACGGGTCACGGCCGAGCCTCCATTTTTTTTTTCCGGGTGCGGACGAGGAAGCGAAGGCCCTCGAGTAGCGAGTAGTATACGCACGGCTGGCGGGGGAAAAGCCGCCCGACAGATTGTGTTTATGCAAAAGTCTGGGGGGGAAAAACAACTCTTAAAATACTGCGTGATGCTTTTCTTTCACTGATGTGTCTGAAAAACTGAGGCGGGTAAAAATACGACGAGCTAAAAATACACAACGAACGACCTTGAGTGTTTCTCAGCGAGCCGTCTTCTGAAAACGAGGCGACTTCCTTTCTTTTCCCGCCGAACAGAAATCCTAAACGGCGACGCCCCCCTGTGATCGGATGCAGATCGAGTAGAGAGAGTACTTATCTCCCTTCAGACACGTTTTCCAGATAAAAAAATTGCAGATAAAATGTGTCACGATCCAGAAAGAGAGAGAGAGAGAGAGAGAGAGAGAGAGAGAGAGAGAGAGAGAGAGAGAGAGAGAGAGACTCTTCCCCCCTAAAAAAAACACTCGTAAAACCTAGACAGGGATTTTCCACGTTGGTGTGATGAAATCAAATCTGCTCCCCCGTCTGAGAAAAAAAAAGGTTGAATGTGAGGCAGAGAGAGGGAGAGAGAGGGAGGTAAAGAAAGAGAGAGAGAGATAGAGAGAGAGAGAGAGAGAGAGAGAGAGAGAGAGAGAGAGAGAGAGAGAGAGAGAGAGAGAGCGAACTGGATTCAGCACCAAGGACAGCGGCACTGCAGAGCGTCGCTGTCCTGGGAACGCTGAGGGGAAAGTAGGCGACGCTGTTCCTCCTCCGTCCTGATGGCGGAGCTGTTTTAAAGGAACGTTCTTTCTTCTTCTGATCGATCGATTGATCCTTTTTTTTCAAAAACATGACACAAACCCGAACACGTACACTTCGTAAGTCCTTCAGTCCTGAAAAGACAAAACTAAATCCAGATTATCACGTTTCTTATTCCGTCACCGGCGTGAGCGTTTTTTTGTTTCTTCTCCCAAACAAAAATGTGTGAAATTAAAAGGCGGGGCTTCGTGCGTCTACGTTCATCTAAATTAATAAAAAACAGTTCAAATGCGGGTGAAAACGACCCCGATCCGGCCCAGATGCTCCCTAATTACGCTCTGGAGGTCCCGCAGCGCGACTACGACCTCGTCCTTTTTCCTTTTCGCTTCAGACGTCGTCGAGGTTTCATCTCCTCCACGCGAAGACGCTCTGAGTTCACCGACGCGGCTTCAAGACTGAGCTCTAAATAATATATAGTAATCTCTAAATCTCCCAACATTTCTTGGAATTAGGTCAATTCATCTGTGGTTTTCCCACAACAATGGCACAACTCGGCTTGTTAGACGCCGTCTTTTTTCAAAATAAAAGCTGCGTCCTTACAGGAAACCACTGATTTGGACTTCGACTCAGAAAAGAAAACCACAGATCAGCCGACTGAGAGGACGAGTGTCTAATCTCTGACTCGTCCCACGGTCGGGAATAAATCACGTATTCAGGGAAATAAGGCCGACGCCTTTACGGACCACACACACACACACACACACACACACACACACACACACACACACACGATCTTTTGATGCTGTACAACAGCAGCATCGGATGGTCTCAACTCCTCCGGCTGCCATTTTCACTCCCCTGCTTGTGGCCCGTCAGCAGTAGCACACACACACACACACACACACACACACACACACACACACACACACACACACACACACACACACACACACACACACCTCAATCTTTCAGAAGCAAGAAAGAGTGAGAGAGGAGGAAGGGAGAGAGAGAGAGAGAGAGAGAAGACGCGTGAAATATAAATGACAGTCGAGACGCGTTTTTAACAGAACCTCAGGTCACGTGCGTACACACACACAGACACACACAAGCAGACACACACACACACACACACACAAAAGGGCAGCGTGTGAGTTAATCCACGACGGTACTTCTGGGTAATAGCGGCGGTGGGACGCAGTGAAGGATCAGCGGCGCCGTGACCTCGCCATCACGCGCCGCTGATGCACACGCGTGTGCGGGAGGAGAGTCCGTGTAAACTAAACTCACTCAAATAAAACACCAGAAAAAAAGGGAGGAAGAAAAAAAAACGTTTCTGCAACAAGGGAGTCACTTCCGAAGTTAAGCTTTCTACCAAATAAACCAGGAGGACAGGCGGCGAGCGGAGAACACAGGAACTCTGGAAACGGCGCTCAGGAGACGCCGGTGTTTTTCTTTTCTAACGGGTAAATCAAAAACTTAGAGTAGAAGTGTATTTTTCTCGGCAGCAGCAGCAAACAATCAGTTGTTTTACGAGAGCAGCAGCAACAGTCTCCTGTGTTTGGTTTGGTTTCTTTGTTTCTTTGGCCTTACTGGAACTAAAAAAAAAACTAAAAAAACTAAAAAAAAAAACTCCTTCGCAATAATGTCCAACTGTATTTTGCTGTGTACAAAAAAAAAAAAACGTGAGGAAGAAGAGCGGAAGGACGACGGAGGTGGTGGGCTCAGAAAAGATGTTTCAAAGCAACAAAAAGCACATTGTTCTGTACTTGAAAGTGGGGAAAAAAACCTAAATATAAAAGTGATGTTGTGTCGCAGAAGGAGATGTTTTGTCTCTTTAAAATAAGCTTTATTTTGTGTGTTAGATGTCTCGTTTTATACCGTTACGTAAAACATAAAAAAAAAAGATAAAAGTTCACGTGAAGGTCACGAGTCGACCGCCTCCCTCTCCCGCCTCCTCTTCCTCTTCCTCTTCTTCTTCTTCGCATTGATGGAACCACCGAAACGGTAAAAGACTCGTCAATTATTAAGTGAGACGCGTTCAAGTACTTCGGCGCGAGGCTGGAGGGTGGAGTTCGATGTGCGAGAGACTCGCTGGAGAAGCCGGATGGGACCCAGATTAGTGTCTTCAAAGCGACGCAGGTCCCTCATGTTGACCCGCCTTCTCGAAATGAATCAAACTCACTCGGGCTCGTGAACCAGACTTCGGGTCGTGACGGTTTGTTTTGCCCCGTTTGGCGACTCTCAAAGAGTCAAGTCCAGTTAAAACTCTTGAAATAGCCGAACATCTTGACGGGTTTGGTGCGATGAGTGGATTCGCTTCAAGAGGCGCGATGAATCCGTCGAAAGTCGGAGAGCTTAAAAAGGGACAAAGCATCGCGTCCCGTTAGCGACTAGCTAACGCTAGGTTAGCGCCCCTCGGCACCAAAGCACCCTTCACTCAGGGTCAAGGGGTCCCAGCGGGTTCTAGCGGATCCTAGCGGGTTCTAGCGGATCCTAGCGGGTTCTAGCGAGTCCTTCCTGGAGGGCCGAGATTGGACCCAGAACCAGTAGCTTTTGTTTTGTTTCAAGAAGGGCTCTTTGTTGGACTTCGGGTGAGGAACCTTTGTCATCCAAAGAACCCTTTTTTGTAAGAAAGAGTTCGTCAATGATTGTCGATGACATCGGCGTCCACAAACGCCCCCGGAAAAACTTGTGATTGTGAACCATGAATGTCGTGGGCTGTGCAGCACCACATCAGCCTCGGTCCTACAGGGTTCTAGACAAAAAAAACCTTTGGAATATTAACGGGTTCTTGGTAGAACCCCCCAATGGGTGTGTTCTTGTTCGCATCCCTAGAAAGTGGAAAGGTTCTGGATAAAAACCTCCAGAAAACCATTGAACCATCTCTGTTGAACCACTCATAGTGGTTTTGAGTGGAACCCTTGACAGAAAGTGCTTGGCTTTCTGGTGGGTTCTAGGTGGAACCCTCTGAACCTTTTCAAAGGGTTCTACAAGGAATCAAAAAGGTCTCTTACGAGGACAAGCCAAAAAACTCTTAATGGATCTCCTTGGCACCTTTATGTCTAAGAGTGTAGCATTTGCTTTCAACCAACTCCAGTTTAAGAACATCCAGAAGGTTCTCAGCAAGACCCTTTCTGGTGGGTTTTAGGTGGAACCCTCTGAACTTCTACAAAGGGTTCTACCAGGAATCAAAAAGGTCTTTAACAAGGATAAGCCAACGAACCCTACATGGTTCCTCTATGTCTCAGAGTGTAGCATTTGCTTTCAACCGACTCCAGTTTAAGAACATCCAGAAGGTTCTCAGCAAGACCCTTCCTGGTGGGTTCTAACCCTCTGAATGGCCTCCAGGTGGAACCTTTACAAAAGGTCTCTTAGGAGGACGAGCCAACGAACTCTTAATGGATCTGCTGGCACCTTTAAGTCTAAGAGCGTAGCATTCGCCTCACTGAAGGTTCTCTAAATCAAATGAATTGCTAATATATTCTTCTGCTGGTTGAGAACCTTTCACGACCCCTGGTCTCCAGTTCCAAAACCAGGAAGTGAATGCTTGTCGTCCTGGCGGCCATTTTGTAAATACTTTCTTGGGTATTCGTTGTCCTTTTAGCAGTGGAAATATCCAAGTATCTGGCATTTCAGGGTAAAACAATCAGTTTGATCCGAGTCTGGAGGGAATCACGAGCCCCAAAGTGAAAAAAAACACACACAAAAAAACACACAAATCAGCCGTTTTCAGAGAGCGCTGACGGACGAGTTTCAATCCTGCGTCGCTCAGCTGGAACTGAACCGCCGGTCTGAAGTCAGCGTTCTCTCCCATCTGGCCTCTCTCTCTGGTTTTAACAGTTAATAACAACTCATCTGTGAATACGCCACCGCTCAGTCGACCACTCACTGTGTGTGTGCGTGTGTGTGTCTGTGTGTGTGTCTGTGTGTGTGTGTCGCCAATTGTAATGAACCATAAACTCAACCAACTCTCACTGTAAACACACGCAGGATGGTTTTGTCGGCCGCTATACAGGACTGTAACTCAGCTTCAAAGACGGGGAAAAAGAAAGAAAAACTGTTCCACTGTGTGTGTGTGTGTGTGTGTGTGTGTGTGTGTGTGTGTGTTATTTCTATTATGCAAATGCTGTACAGAAATGTATATTTTTGTAATGTTCATCAGGGCATGGTCGAGTTTGTTGTGAGCGTGTGTGTGTGTGTGTGTGTGTGTGTGTTTTCTTCCTCTTCTGTGTTCTTCCTATAAACAAAATGTCAAAAGTTTCTTTTTGGGGGTTTGAGGGTACAACAAAAAAAAAGTTGTGTGTCGGATACGCTGAAAAAGTGCCATATTTTTCGACTATCTAGTGTCTTATTTATTTGTTTATATTTGTGTACATGCACGTTTATCAGAGGGGCGACTCTCGCCGTGGAGTTAGTGCGTCTGTGAACAACACAACTACAAAAAGAACAACACAAAAACACACAAAAAAGAACAAAGAACAGCGCGACGAAGAAGGAAAAAAGAGGTTGTTATGTAAAAGTATTTGACCTTGAACATCAATAAGAACTCCGTCTTTTCCTCTGTGACGTCAGACGGCTCTGACGGAAGTCTGCACTTTTTCTTTCTCTCCGGAAAACGACTAAAAAGAGGGAGAGAAAGAGAGAAAGAGAGAGAGAAAGAGAGAGAGAGCGTTGTACGTCACAGACTCAGGTTTCCAGTGACGTCACTCTGTCTGAGTCGTGTCTCAGAGAGCAGGTCGTTTCAAAGACATCCTCGCCGCTCGCCCTCCTCTCGCAAGCCCCTCCCCTCCTTTCTGCCTCCCACTCATCCTCCTTTCCCTCCCTCCCTCCCTCCTTCCCTCCTCACTCGTTCCCACATCTCCTTCCTTCCTTTTCGTTCTCATCCCTCCCTTCGTTCCAAGCGCATTTCCTTTCTTTTTCAGATTTTATTCATTCTTTTTTCTTGAATTTTTACACCGTGTCATTTCCCTCCGTCTCTCTTTTCCCACACGCTTCACCTTCATCTTCTCTCTCTCTCCCTCTCCCTCTCTCTCTCTCCTTCTCCATCCCTCTCTCATAACATTTCGCCATCCTCGTCCTGCAGGAAGCGAGTCGGTCGGGGCTCCGTCTAAAAATAGTTCCCCTGAAAGCAGATAAAAAAGAAGGAAGAAAAAGAACCGGAAAAAAAGAAAAAGGAGGGGAGATGGAGGTAGGAAAGGAAGGAAAGGAATCGAACTCGCTTCACTTTCCATTCGTCCTCTTTCCTTCGCTTCCTTCCTCGTCTCCCCCTCGTCTTCCTTGCAGGGGGGATGGAGGGAGGAAGGGAAGGAGGAATCGAACGCTTCCTTCACTTTCAATTCATCCTCGTTTCCTCGCTTCCTTCCTCGTCTCCTTTGCACAAGCACACGTTCATCTTCTATTTTTATTTTTCCGGTCTCTCTCTCTCTCTCTCTCTTTCTTTTAGTTTCTCCGGAGCTCAAGCTGTTTCTTTTTCTTTTAAAAGCAGGGATGGAAGGACGAGCCGGCCGATTGTCAATCAGAAGAAAAGGAAGTTTCAAAATAAAAACCATGACAGAGCTAATTTTCTACGGGACCGCGTACGGCCTTCACAGGAGAACAAACACATTGTTTTATGCATCGCGTCACCGGGTCCGGGGGGTCGATGCCGCGGCGGTGTCGTCCAATCACGTCGTCCCATTCGTTTGCGTTTCTTCCTTTGAGTTTTCCCCTCGAGCGAAACGGTCGGTTACGATTAAAAAAAAGTACAAAATGCACTTTATGGAGATGGACATGTTACACATTGCACTTGTAAATGTCGAATGTAAAACCTTGAAGAGAAAGATTTATTTTTAATAATTGTAAATAAATGCGAAGAGAAAGACAAAAACAAAAAAAAAGTGGAGAATAATTTGCCAAATAAACTGAGAACAACAACAACAACAACAAGAGGAAAGTTGTGTTTTTATTCTGGGATGGAGTGACGTGTGTGTGTGTGTGTGTGTGTGTGTGTGTGTGTGTGTGTGTGTGTGTGTGGTCACTGTAGTGTTAAGGAAAGCCTGCGAGTATAAAAAGCTGCCGCTGAATTATTCAGCCGCTCCCCCGCACGACGGCAGAACACGGAGAGACGCCGAGGGAGAGGAGGGAAAGAGAGGGTGATGAAGAAGAAGAGGAAGAAGATGAAGAAGAAGAAGACACACCCATGTGACGTTCACGTCGAGGAGAGAAAATTAAATCGAGAGAAGGAAAGAGGGAGGATGGATAATGTTTACACGCAGCCTGAAAACACACACAGACATTTGTGAGACACGTCTTCATGTGCAGGAATGTGTGTGTGTGTGTGTGTGTGTGTGTGTGTGTGTGTGTGTGTGTGTGTGTGTGTGTGTGTGTGTGTGTGTGTGTGTGAGAGATTGAGAGAGAGAGAGAGTGAGAGAGGGTGGGGCACCGGGACATTAGAGCTTCTTAATAAATAATCAACAATGCAGCAGGAGATTTCACTCCTCCAAATCTGTGACGCAGGTGTGTGTGTGTGTGTGTGTGTGTGTGTGTGTGTGTGTGTGTGTGTGTTGGGCGTACACACGGAGGGGAGGAGCTCCACCTTGTGGCCAGACGTTGGTACCGCACAGACAACAGGCGATGCAGCGTCCGCCTCTCAGCCACACACACACACACACACACACACACACACACACACACAGTTTTGTTTTTGCGTCATCACGGTTGTGTCAAAACAAGCACTAAAAAGCCTCCCCTACTGTCTCCATCTTCCTCTTCCTCACCAGTGTGCCCCCCCCTCCTCATGTCCGTCTCTCTCCACCATCTGCTGCAAATCACCTCCGTGTGCATGAATGTGCAAAAACAAAAAGATAATTAAAAAACACAGCACAGAAGGTGCCGACATATTCCTGCATCTGTTGTGTCCTCTTCGCAAAAAAACATTTTAATGAGCCAAAACCTGCGAAGATGATTTCATCCGCGTGGCCAGGAGACGATCCACCAGACGTTAGCGACACATTTTGACTGACGTCCTTCTCGTGACCTACATTTTCCCAGAATGCCTTGCAGCAACCCTCACCGGGAGACTTTCAGATTTTGAGAGCGCCGGAAGCTAAAAGTATCATATCACAGAAAGTCAAACCTTCATTTTGAGAAAGAAATAAAACATGTTTTTTAAATGGCTGTGTAGCTAAACCAAGAGGACGAGGAGTTCCCCAGGGCTCAATGCTGGGGCCGCTTATTTTGCTTTTTCCGCGCTTCTTTTTGAGCCGAATTTAACTGAAGATTTAAACTCTACGATCAAAACTATGCAGATGACACGTCGCTCTGTCATCAAGCGTCTTGATGAGACTTCACGACTTACCTTCCTAGGATCTCGAGTCGCTTTGCACAAGTCTTCTAAAAAGGTAATTGTCCTCAGCACAGCGATCTTCAAGAGGTCAAGTTAAGGAACTGTACAGGTAATATGACAAAAAAGAGTTTATTAAAAGTTAGTTACAGGTCTCAAGTTAATTTTCAAACATCTGTCAAGTGGAAAATGTATTTAGTACCTCGTGTACTGTGCTAGAAGTCTGCAGTAAGTTAGTGAGTTAAAAAATGATATCTCATAACTAGTCGTCTCTAGTCTAAGATTAGCAAACGGCGACTCATGCTACTGCAGTTAACCGGCTGTATGTTTGTGACGGCATTCATCTCTGAGCAGGAAGAAACATGAATCTTGAGTCTCATCTCTTACGTCGACAGATAAAATGATGAAGCGCATCCGAAGTCTTTGATTCCAAAATTAGATCCGGGCTGAAAATAGACTGTGACGGGAAGGAAGGATGTTGAACTCCATCACCTGAAATCATTTTTTTTGGGTGCGTGCGCTTTTCCTGACTAATTCTCTTTGGGCAACAGATATTATTTTCTCACCATAACGCTGAGCTTTGTTAATTTTATTTTCCACTGACGTGTCTCTCACACACTGCTGTGCCGCCATCTGTGGCCCCGAAAAAACAAAACAAGAGGCTCAGTTCCTCTCTTAATGTTGCCCTTAGAAACTATGTAAGGCAACTTATGGCAGTGAGAAGAGATTAGACATCCTCTCACTTTAAGACCGACTTGTTCATCAAATATATGCAAGTTAACATACATTTACACAACAGAAATCTTCTTTCATGCTGTTGACATATAGCAACAATAAAATACTGCCAACGGCCGTAAAAAACTGTTTTCTCCATGTTTAGTCATATATATGTGTGAATGTATATATGTAAATATAAATAAGTAATGTATATACACATACACAGGTACACATAGTACATGTACACATATACAAACACACATATACATACTTAAAGACATATGTACATACTTATATACACATATACACACACATTTTAGCTATACACTCAACATTACTAAGCATTACTTTTCATTTACTACAAATCAGAGCAGAAAGACTGCAGCTACATTCCTTCAAAACGTACAATAATACAACCAGATGAGCTCGTAGAGCTTTTGGGGGTGATGTTGATGAATATGAATCAATATGAAGATGTAAAATGTAGGCGTTAAAATAAGACACACAAGCAGATCCATTTTGTTCACCATTTATTGTCTATAGTTACATGCATACTTGCTTACAGTTGGTTTTAGTGTGCGACACATAGCGTTATTTTAGTTCCATCGTCTATGTTATTTTACCCCAAATGTAGTTTTTACTCCACAGGCCGCCTCGCCCCAAAAGTCTACACAACAAGATTCATTGCTCACATTTTCAAAAAAAAACAACCAAACACGTAATGAGGTTCACCTCTCCAGCCAGTAGCCACGGTTACACCAGGCGGATGCAAAATATAAAGACTCCCATGTACTTTGCCTCCCAGAGTTGGCGATTGAGAATCATTTTTTGCGCTAAGCTATTTTTTCCCCTTGGTGTCTGTGTGCTTTTTTTTTTTTTTTTAAACATTTTTTCCTGAAAGCAAACCATCCGGGAGAGCAACCGCCCGTTGTAAATTTGTAAATGTGCGTTCTTCAACAAAGCGAACCGGTTTCCTCAACCACCGTGTGGTATTTATGTACAACAGAATAACTACCATCGAGCCGCGGCGCTTTTTAAAAATGTTTAAGGTTTCCCGCCAAAGGTTTCCCGCCAAAATTTAAAATACAAAAAAAAGGGCCAAACTTTGACGCTTTCAACACGTCTCCTCGTCTACGTGAAGCCGGTTCTTGTGGCTACGGATTGAAATGTAGTCCAACAGCTGTTTTTATTAAGTGCTAATATTTATTTTTAATTGCCCAGATTGTTGTCACAAGCAGATTAAACTCCCCTCGAGGAAAAAACAACAGATAAATACTCTGTACCGCTGAACGACTTTCACATTTAAAAAAGAAAAAAAGAGGCAGCAGCTGTAGCACTACACTTCCCAGAATGCTTCACTGCCAATTTGTGGCACCAATAGTTGTAAACATTCCAAATGTGTTACTATTTAGCAGTAAGAGATGCTAAAGCTAGCATTGAGTGCCGTTTCTTTATGGGATGTTTAAATAGGGAGATTTGATTGAAATAAATCTGCTTAATCTGGCTCGTTTGAGTCAAACCGGTTCCTCTGGTACCTCGATCCTGGCTTCGAGTAGAAAACCCTAAAGATAAACCATAAAGTAAACAACTCACCGCAGCACATTTTCAAAAAAAGAAAGAAGAAAAACCACATTATAAAATCACTACAGTCCACTCGGCTCGTACCGAGGATTAGCCAAACCTATACTGAAGAGAGACGGAGAATATACTGCAGATTACTGCTGCAAGTCTCTTACACTTATGATGTATTTATAGTCCAGAGCCGTCGACGGACAGCAGTGCTGTCGCGACCTTTTGACCCTCGGTGGGGTCAAGATGACAAGCGTTTATTTAAAAAAAAAAACCCCACAGCACACAGTCACAGGCTGAAATGTCAGAATACAAATAAAATAATCGCGTCATTGTTTAGTGTGATTTATATGTCGAGGCTGAACGATGAGTCGGCGAAGCTGGAGGTGAGTGGGGGCGCTCGTTTCCCTCCACCCGAAAACCGGGCGGGTGGCGTCTTTCATCACAGTTTCATCTTTTACGCAACGCTGCTCGTCACCGAGGACCGCACACCGACTTCCTGAGAGAGTTTGGCCCTCCGATTCATATTTAAATACTTTCTATACTATGTTTTTAAAATATGATAAAACGTCATTTTTAAATGCATGATATCATTATTGTGCACAGGTTCCTCCTGAAAAATACCTTTGGAAAGCAATGAGACCCTTTAAACAAAGAATTCAATAAATTAACCACACATCAAAGTCACAATACATTTTGTAAGCAGACTCACAAAACTATACTTAAATCGGACAAAACTATACTTTGTCGGACAATTACACCTAAATTATTATGTTTTCTGGTGCCGCAAAGGGTTTGTTTACATAAACAAGCCTGTATATTAAAATTATAATTATGTCACAAAGGATGTGGTGACCGTTCCATCAAAAGAAAATACATCTTTAAGAAGAATTAAATCCAAAATATGAACATTTAACTAATGTTAACATTTAACACTAATCTAGTTTTGGTTTTTATTCTTTTTTGTGAATTAATTTCTGTAAACACAATCTAAATTAGTAATGCTGGACATAGAGGGGGCGGCACGTCGACAATTTTGTATTTTACAATGAAAAATACAATTTTAAATGGGAATATTTTTGGTATGTTTAATGGTTAATATCCGGCCTCACAAAGTGCATGAAAAAAAAAGCATAAAAATCGACTAATCTAAATAAAAGTGGAAGTAAATTCTGTGAATAAATATATGTCGGTTAATTCTCATCATATAATTAATGTTTGGTTATTAACCGTTTATTATCGCCGATCTAAAAATCGTGACGTCCGACGCAGATTAACAGCTAAAAGTCGTTGGCTCGCTATCTAAGGTCGTTAGCTAGCTAGCTAACTTAGCGATGTCCGCTAACTTCCCATTTTAAGCTCCAAAGTCCGCTTACAAAATGTTTCTCGTCGCTCTAAAGACCGTCGTTTCTCTCCGCGATGCAACGACTTTATAAATTACGTCAGAGGGGAGAATTCTCGCCGAGTTTGAGGTGATTTGCGACGCCGATTCCATCGTCTTACCGCGGCGACCAAACTCTCAAAAGCGACAGCGCGCGGCCTCTTACGCAGAGTGCGCTTGTTTCGTAAACAGGCACGGCCCCGGCGGGGGCGGAGTCAATCCTCTTCTCTACTTCTTTTTCTTTTTTTTTTCCCTGATTTCCTTATAAATTCTTTTCTGAAACGTTTGGCCGACTGCGGTTCTTGTGCTCTACCATGTGCTCTGTAAACACAGCGCCCGTAAGACGAAGGGACAGGCTTGTATGATGGATTATGATATGCGTTAATGATGAACGTTAAACCCCGCCCCCTCTCCCCGCCACCCCGCCCCCTCTTTTCGGGCCGACCGCTCAGTCGGACCACTCGTTCTCGTCGAGCTCGGAGTCGTCGTCGGACTCGCTGTACTCCACGGCGATGCGGCGCGACAGGATGGTGGCCACGTCGTTGCCGACGGGCTCCCGCTTCGCCTCCTGCTCCCGCTGCTCCTGCACCTTCCTCAGCTGGATGCCTGGAGGGGAAGGGGCGGGGTTAATACTGCATTCATTTCATGGAAAGGGACGGTACGCTCACCTGAAGTCACCAACAAAACATCCCGAATCCAAGAACCACTGGATTTCTATGACTTTAAACCTCATATCTGTGACTTTTTACCAAATTTCCATGACTTTAAACTACATTTGCATGACCAAACGTGGTCAAATGTAGTATTTAAACTAACAATGAGGATTCAAAGCATACAGTAAACCATAAATGACACAAATGAATGAGATAGTTTGATTAAAAGAATCAACAATTATATAGATTTTTTTAATATTTTGAGCCTCTTTTAAAAGCATATTAATTATTTCTAACTCGGCGTAAATGAATGTCATGAACACATGAATTTAACACATTTGCATGACTTTTACAACACTTTTGGGATTTTTTTTTCTTTCCCAAAGACTGGAATTTTAAAGTACTTGTACTTTTCCAGGTTTTTCCATGACCGTAAGAACCCTATGTATTGAGTAAAGTCCATATTTGATATTTAATAGCATTACATATGAACTTAATCCTGACTCACCTCTACGGATGGCCGCCAGCAGGTCGGAGCGGGCGTCGCTCATCGGGACCAGCCCCACCATGGCGGCCTTCCTCGAGGGCGCTCCGTCCACGCCGTGCGTCGGCGACCGGTGGGCGTGGTAACCGGTGGGCGCTCCCGGCGGCGGCGGGGGAGGGGCGGCCGGGGGCGCGCCCGACGGCGGGTGGGAGGGGGAGGGCACGTAGTTGGCCGGGGGAGGAGGAGGGGAGGGGGAGTAGGGGCGGGAGAGGGTGGAGGAGGTGGGCGGCACGGCGGAGGCGGCGGCGGAGGGCGGGGCGGCGGTGGAGTCGAAGGCGGTCTGCGCCGAGGGGATGGTCAGGGGAGGAGGGGGAGGGGCCGGGGGGATGAAGTATTCTGGGATGGTGGAGGGCTGGCCGCTGGTGGGGGAGGAAACAAAAAGTTTATTTAGTGGAAACTATTTCAGAATAAAACGTCAGAAAACTGCCTAAATTAAGGATTATAAACATTTTTTTTTTTTATTTTTTTTTTTTAGGTATCAAATGGAACATAAAAGGGCGACAATAATATATAATCCCATGTACGACCTCTACACACAACACAAACAATAAATAAGATTAGAGATTAACTGTTAGGGTGAAGCCTCAAAGAGGCACTCTTTTAAAAAAAAAAAGGTATAAATCAACATTTTGTGGTTTTAATCTGAACAAAAAACAGTGTTAACAAGACGGATAACGGCTTTTGACACGGCGCCATAACTCGTTTTGATGTTTTTGTTTTTTTAACATTCCTCATGAACTAAACTGCCGAGTTAAAGCGTCTCCGGTTGGCATGAATGTCACGACGGGACATTTTTACATTAACAGCGGCAGTCGGTTGACATTAACATTGAAAATGTCATGTTTCAATTTGTCCGTAATATATCTACTGGGCTCCACATTAAAAGTGAAACCAGCCACAGGAACGACCTTTTAGGAAACCGAACACATGAGCAGGAAGACATTCACATGAAACCGCGTCTGCGAGACCAAATCGTACCCGTGGCCGGCCCGGTATTCCTTCACCGACTGCTGCCGCGGCCCGTTGACCGTCGCCTCTCCGCCGCCGGCCTGGGCGCCGTGCCCCGACGGGGTCCGGCCCAGAGAGGCCGCGTGGCGCCCCGCCGGCGGCTGCTGCGGGCCTCCGGCGCCGGGCGGCTGGTTGGGCGGCCTGAGGATCCGGTCCAGGGACTGAGTCTGGGCCGCGGCGCTGAGGTGGTCCCTGGAGGGGTCGGTGGGGTGGACGGCGCCGGGGGCCTGGGCGGAGGGGTGGTTGGGGCTGGCGGGGTAAGAGTCCGACGCCATTGACCTGTTGGGAGCGGACATTTTTTAATTTCACATTTTTTTATACTTTATGTACGTGTAGTTATAGAAAAGACATGCGGCTGTACGTTTTAGTTTGATTTGGTATAATCTGATCACTTTATTTCCTACTTTTATCAAAATATATATTAAGTTAAGTCCATATTTGAAGTGTTTTCTACTATTTAACACAATTAGCATTACTTTTTAACACTTTTAATTGCTAGTAAGAAAAAAACTCCCGAATTCAAGAACTTTTGAGTAAACTGAAATTCATCACCAAATAGAAACATCATCACACAGTTTATACACCGATTATTTATATTGTATATATTCTGACCAATGGATTTCCATGACTTTAAACCAAATTTCCATGGCCAACCATTAAGGGAAATCTGGGTGTAAACATGAAAAAGTGAAAAAATGTAGTATTTGAAGTGTTTTCTACTATTTAACACAAATGTCATTAAATCTATACTTATAGTCGACAGTATCTGAGTAAAACATGAACAGATTCTGAAAATCAATCATCCATAACTAATAGAAAAGTTTGCGCTCATCTATTCTTTTCTGAGATATGAATCCACGGTGCTGTGACCGTCCTTCACCAGAAGAGGGCGGCAGAGAGCTTTAAACATTACTGCAGGGTGAGTCCATCACATGTCTGTGCTTGGAAAGCTGGATTTATTAGTGGTTGCGTTTGTCCCCTTGTGTGTGACCAGTGTGTGTATGTGTGTATGTCTGTGTGTGTGTGTGTGTGTGTGTGTGTGTGTGTGTGTGTGTGTGTGTGTGTGTGTGTGTGTGTGTGTGTGTGTGTGTGTGTGTGTGTGTGTGGGTTCGTTTACCTGCTATCTGGGGACAGTGAGCCTTCTGAGGACATGCCGTGGTAAGGCGAGGGCGTGAGCCTGGCGTCCGGTCTGAACTCTTTGTCGTAGGCCAGCACGTTCCACTCCTGGCGCCGGTTGCGAGCTTTACGCACCTTCAGGGGGGAAAACAGCAGGACATTAGTGTACTTTATTCACCGCAGAAGGGAAAGAAATATCCACAAATCACGTCGTTCACCTCATGAATAATGCATTTACAGGCGTTGCTGCTAAATCGCTTTACGAAGAAGCTATAATATACATGAAAATAAATGCAACTTTAAGACTTATGATAGATAAAAGACACTATTTAAATCACTAAAGGTGACAAAAAACTCAAAGTTCGGGTCGTGGCGCTTTTTCGCGAAACTTATATTTTAGCAGATAGCACTAGAGTTAAGAATATACCGACATTTATTCAAAATGATTGTAATGAAGGCGGCTAAATTAACATTTCTGTCACTCGTTTCTATTTTCTTGATCTTTATTAATCAGACTTTGGAGGCGTCACCCCCTGGTGGTGGATAGAGAGAATGCAAGTTTAAAGTACTTCCGAACACCATCTTAATTTCATGAACCCTCACTGACCTTCTTCACCTCTCGACCCGGGTCCTCAACCTGCTTCTGCTGCTCCTACGAGAGAGACGGCGGCGGACAGAAGGAGACAGTTAGCCGTCAGGTTATTGATTTCCCCCCCGAGGACAAGAGAAAGCGAACAAGACCCCGTTATTAGCTCCTTCACCACGAGGTAAACACACACAGACACACAGTAGTCTACCCATCACACACACACATTAGCGGACGATGGACAACAGAGCCACGACTCTGGTCACACCAGACGGGAACCAATCACAGAGGGTTAGAGAGACGGTGAGGCGAGACGCATACAAACAGAAGGGAAGAGGTGTGTGTGTTTTAATAAAACATGTTCTTACATCCTCAATGTGTGTGTGATGTGTGGGAGTGGGGTGTGGAGGGGGTAAGGAGGGGTAAGGGGGGGGGTCTAGGTTGTCTTACAGAGATGGACAGGGGGCTCCTGGGTGGGGCCTGTCTGGAGTGGGGCCTGTCGGGGTGGGCCGGACAGCCCTATGGAGACATGGGAGAAACAAGCTGGTGCGTTAGACTGAGCAGAGGAGGAGGAGGAGGAGGAGGAGGAAGGGTGGGAGTGTGTCTTGGGAGGCCAGGTGACTCAAAAAATGAGACATGAGAGAAAAAGGAGGAAGAAGGTGCAGAGAAATCCTCCTCCTCCTCTTTGTACTCAAACTCGTTAACTACGTTTCCTTAATTTAAATAAACATTTTAACTAGGAAAATAATTTTAAAATGACGAATTTGTTTCGATTTGGTTGCGTTCGTCGCACACGATGCGTTTAAGGACAGTCAGAAAGATGCAAATCCAAGCCTAATGATGAATAATTTCACAGCTTCTTGCTATAATAATAATAATACATTTTGGCCATTGTTTGAAGAAAACATGCTTTTTAATCCAAACGGTGGGGTGTAAAGAAGTCAAATTTTATATTATAATAATAATATTTAATTGCATTATCATCATCTTGTATCCTTATCTGACTCAGTAAGACGGCACGAAGCAGCGAAATGGAATTCAGCCGTCAATAATTATATTAGTTACACTCGTTTTTACTCGTCAATAATGCGCCCGTCCACCTGCTGCTGCATCAATGAACCACCGACACGACAACGCAGAACTTCAACGGCGAAAAACAGTTAAAAAAAAATAAAAAAGACAATTCAGCAAAAAAAAAAAGAAAAAGAAACATTTGCAAATTTAAGCACAAGATGAATTTCATTTAATGTTTCGTCACACACGGCATATAAACAACGACACGCACACACACACCGACGTGCCTCATAATTGCACACACAAATACACAAACTCTGAGTA